>NC_133332.1:114671526-115031120 GCF_042186555.1 Aquarana catesbeiana
CATACAGACAGTACAGATAGGGGGGCTCCCTCCATACAGACAGTACAGATAGGGGGGCTCCCTCCATACAGACAGTACAGATAGGGGGCTCCCTCTATACAGACAGTACAGATAGGGGGCTCCCCCCTCCCTCTATACAGACAGTACAGATAGGGGGGCTCCCTCTATACAGACAGTACAGATAGGGGGGCTCCCTCTATACAGACAGTACAGATAGGGGGGCTCCCTCTATACAGACAGTACAGATAGGGGGGCTCCCTCTATACAGACAGTACAGATAGGGGGGCTCCCTCTATACAGACAGTACAGATAGGGGGGCTCCCTCTATACAGACAGTACAGATAGGGGGGCTCCCTCTATACAGACAGTACAGATAGGGGGGCTCCCTCTATACAGACAGTACAGATAGGGGGGCTCCCTCTATACAGACAGTACAGATAGGGGGGCTCCCTCTATACAGACAGTACAGATAGGGGGGCTCCCTCTATACAGACAGTACAGATAGGGGGGCTCCCTCTATACAGACAGTACAGATAGGGGGGCTCCCTCTATACAGACAGTACAGATAGGGGGGCTCCCTCTATACAGACAGTACAGATAGGGGGGCTCCCTCTATACAGACAGTACAGATAGGGGGGCTCCCTCTATACAGACAGTACAGATAGGGGGGCTCCCTCTATACAGACAGTACAGATAGGGGGGCTCCCTCTATACAGACAGTACAGATAGGGGGGCTCCCTCTATACAGACAGTACAGATAGGGGGGCTCCCTCTATACAGACAGTACAGATAGGGGGGCTCCCTCTATACAGACAGTACAGATAGGGGGGCTCCCTCTATACAGACAGTACAGATAGGGGGGCTCCCTCTATACAGACAGTACAGATAGGGGGGCTCCCTCTATACAGACAGTACAGATAGGGGGCTCCCTCTATACAGACAGTACAGATAGGGGGGCTCCCTCTATACAGACAGTACAGATAGGGGGGCTCCCTCTATACAGACAGTACAGATAGGGGGCTCCCTCTATACAGACAGTACAGATAGGGGGCTCCCTCTATACAGACAGTACAGATAGGGGGCTCCCTCTATACAGACAGTACAGATAGGGGGCTCCCTCTATACAGACAGTACAGATAGGGGGCTCCCTCTATACAGACAGTACAGATAGGGGGCTCCCCCTCCCTCTATACAGACAGTACAGATAGGGGGGCTCCCTCTATACAGACAGTACAGATAGGGGGGCTCCCTCTATACAGACAGTACAGATAGGGGGGCTCCCTCTATACAGACAGTACAGATAGGGGGCTCCCTCTATACAGACAGTACAGATAGGGGGGCTCCCTCTATACAGACAGTACAGATAGGGGGGCTCCCTCTATACAGACAGTACAGATAGGGGGGCTCCCTCTATACAGACAGTACAGATAGGGGGGCTCCCTCTATACAGACAGTACAGATAGGGGGGCTCCCTCTATACAGACAGTACAGATAGGGGGGCTCCCTCTATACAGACAGTACAGATAGGGGGGCTCCCTCTATACAGACAGTACAGATAGGGGGCTCCCTCTATACAGACAGTACAGATAGGGGGCTCCCTCTATACAGACAGTACAGATAGGGGGCTCCCTCTATACAGACAGTACAGATAGGGGGCTCCCTCTATACAGACAGTACAGATAGGGGGCTCCCTCTATACAGACAGTACAGATAGGGGGCTCCCTCTATACAGACAGTACAGATAGGGGGCTCCCCCCTCCCTCTATACAGACAGTACAGATAGGGGGGCTCCCTCTATACAGACAGTACAGATAGGGGGGCTCCCTCTATACAGACAGTACAGATAGGGGGCTCCCTCTATACAGACAGTACAGATAGGGGGCTCCCTCTATACAGACAGTACAGATAGGGGGCTCCCTCTATACAGACAGTACAGATAGGGGGCTCCCTCTATACAGACAGTACAGATAGGGGGCTCCCTCTATACAGACAGTACAGATAGGGGGCTCCCCCCTCCCTCTATACAGACAGTACAGATAGGGGGCTCCCCCCTCCCTCTATACAGACAGTACAGATAGGGGGCTCCCCCCTCCCTCTATACAGACAGTACAGATAGGGGGCTCCCTCTATACAGACAGTACAGATAGGGGGCTCCCTCTATACAGACAGTACAGATAGGGGGCTCCCCCCTCCCTCTATAAAGACAGTACAGATAGGGGGCTCCTCCCTCCCTCTATACAGACAGTACAGATAGGGGGCTCCCCCCTCTAAAGGGAAACAAAAAGAAGAAGGAGGGCGCACCGACCTAGTGCAAAAAGCAAGATATATACTCACAAACGAGCATTCATAAAGGCTTTGACAAAGGCGCAGATACGCTGTTCTGAAGGTCGACACACCAGGACCTAATGTCCAGAGGGTCAAACCAATGGAATGACTGATTGCTGACGCGTTTTGGGGAAGCACCCCTTTCTTCAGAGCCTAGGCGGGCAATGACTAGTCTCTCGTAGTTGCCTCTACTTATGTGTGTCTGGGTCTGCAAGGGCCAATTGATAGCGACGCCCACTTCAATAGGAAACACCCACCCATATGGCCATCCCCTCCCTGGCCCCATCCCTCCTAGATATGACCTTTAATCCAACAGCAGGGAACCAATACTATTATCATTGTTTAGTACTAATGTACTACACCCATACATATGGTACCATCTGCATAAGATACAAATATCCAAGCGCAACTGTTTGGCATAACCACCCTCTAAAAGGAGGGTGAACAGACATATCATACCTCCTGCATGTCGCCAACAGAATGGTCCTTTGCTGTGGGCTGGTATGGGGAGGTGTTGAGGGGCATCGTAGGCTCCCAGGAGCCATGGAGGCGATGTTACCAGCGGGTGGAACGCACGCTGCTCAAAAGACCAGGAAGTGCGGGTGCCGTTGCGTTCCACCCGCAACTTCTGGCCAGTCACGGCGTCACTTCCCCTTTCCGCACGTGTCATAGGACGCTAAGTGTAGGGGGCGCGGCCCGGAAGCGCGGGTGTGTTTGCGTTCCACCCACTACTTCCGGCTGCTATTGGGTTCGCCTTAATAGAGCTGGATTGATAGTAATACAGGGTGCGCACGCACCATTACCTGTGCGCGCACCTCTCCACTGGTCTATGTACAATCTAATACCAGGCACTGATTATACAGGGGAGGCGGCATATCAATCAGGGCAGAAGGCAGCTCACAGGCACACATAAAAAAAATACATTTTGAAGTTAAGAATAAAGATAAAATATTACAAATCAGATAATTAATCTCAATGCAGTCCGCAGAAGCATCCATCCAAGGTGAATAAATTACTATTGTGTAATGAAATTAGATAAATTAGCAAAAAATGAAAAATAAAAGATCTATAAATGAAATTTATATACATTATCATGATAAAGAGTCATAAAATGTACCCATATAGAGAAACTATAGGCCAATAAAAATAAATAAATAAAAAAAAAAAAAAAAAAAAAAAGGAGGAAAAATTACATTTATGAAAATAATAAACAGATAGATTAAATTACATCAAAAAATAATGGGCGTTTCCTATTGGAGTGGGCGTCGCTATCAATTGGGCCTTGCAGACACACATAAGTAGAGGCAACTACGAGAGACTAGCCATTGCCCGCCTAGGCTCTGAATAAAGAAAGGCTCTGAAGAAAGGGGTTCTCCCCCGAAAGTCATTCCATTGGTTTGACCCTCTCGACATTAGTTCCTGGTGTGTCGACCTTCAGAACAGCGTATCTGCTCCTTTGTGAGTATATATCTTGCTGTTTTAATGCTACAATAAAGTTTTATCAGTGGTAATGCACTAGGTCGGTGCGCGCGCCCTCCTTTTTGTTTCCCTTTATTATATGAATACCCATTGTTCTAAGGAGGGCTGCAAGACATCAGGCATTATTTCAAAAAGTTGGTCGCACCACATACGTAGTTACTGGACACCTGAGCGCAGGAGAGAATTCTACTGGCTCCCCCCTCTATACAGACAGTACAGCTAGGGGGGCTCCCCCCCCTCTATACAGACAGTACAGCTAGGGGGGCTCCCTCTATACAGACAGTACAGCTAGGGGGGCTCCCTCTATACAGACAGTACAGCTAGGGGGGCTCCCTCTATACAGACAGTACAGCTAGGGGGGCTCCCTCTATACAGACAGTACAGCTAGGGGGGCTCCCTCTATACAGACAGTACAGCTAGGGGGGCTCCCTCTATACAGACAGTACAGCTAGGGGGGCTCCCCCTATACAGACAGTACAGCTAGGGGGGCTCCCCCTATACAGACAGTACAGCTAGGGGGGCTCCCCCTATACAGACAGTACAGCTAGGGGGGCTCCCCCTATACAGACAGTACAGCTAGGGGGGCTCCCCCTATACAGACAGTACAGCTAGGGGGGCTCCCCCTATACAGACAGTACAGCTAGGGGGGCTCCCCCTATACAGACAGTACAGCTAGGGGGGCTCCCCCTATACAGACAGTACAGCTAGGGGGGCTCCCCCTATACAGACAGTACAGCTAGGGGGGCTCCCCCTATACAGACAGTACAGCTAGGGGGGCTCCCCCTATACAGACAGTACAGCTAGGGGGGCTCCCCCTATACAGACAGTACAGCTAGGGGGCTCCCCCCTCCCCCTACATAAACAGTACGCAGAGGGGGCTCCCCCCCCCCCTCTATACAGACAGTACAGCTAGGGGGGCACCCTCTATACAGACAGTACAGCTAGGGGGGCTCCCTCTATACAGACAGTACAGCTAGGGGGGCTCCCTCTATACAGACAGTACAGCTAGGGGGGCTCCCTCTATACAGACAGTACAGCTAGGGGGGCTCCCTCTATACAGACAGTACAGCTAGGGGGGCTCCCTCTATACAGACAGTACAGCTAGGGGGGCTCCCTCTATACAGACAGTACAGCTAGGGGGGCTCCCTCTATACAGACAGTACAGCTAGGGGGGCTCCCTCTATACAGACAGTACAGCTAGGGGGGCTCCCTCTATACAGACAGTACAGCTAGGGGGGCTCCCTCTATACAGACAGTACAGCTAGGGGGGCTCCCTCTATACAGACAGTACAGCTAGGGGGGCTCCCTCTATACAGACAGTACAGCTAGGGGGGCTCCCTCTATACAGACAGTACAGCTAGGGGGGCTCCCTCTATACAGACAGTACAGCTAGGGGGGCTCCCTCTATACAGACAGTACAGCTAGGGGGGCTCCCCCTATACAGACAGTACAGCTAGGGGGCTCCCCCTATACAGACAGTACAGCTAGGGGGCTCCCCCCTCCCCCTATACAGACAATACAGATAGGGGGCTCCCCCCTCCCCCTATACAAACAGTACGCAGAGGGGGCTCCCCCCCCTCTATACAGACAGTACAGATAGGGGGGCTCCCTCTATACAGACAGTACAGATAGGGGGGCTCCCTCTATACAGACAGTACAGATAGGGGGGCTCCCTCTATACAGACAGTACAGATAGGGGGGCTCCCTCTATACAGACAGTACAGATAGGGGGGCTCCCTCTATACAGACAGTACAGATAGGGGGGCTCCCTCTATACAGACAGTACAGATAGGGGGGCTCCCTCTATACAGACAGTACAGATAGGGGGGCTCCCTCTATACAGACAGTACAGCTAGGGGGGCTCCCTCTATACAGACAGTACAGCTAGGGGGGCTCCCTCTATACAGACAGTACAGATAGGGGGGCTCCCTCTATACAGACAGTACAGATAGGGGGGCTCCCTCTATACAGACAGTACAGATAGGGGGGCTCCCTCTATACAGACAGTACAGCTAGGGGGGCTCCCTCTATACAGACAGTACAGCTAGGGGGGCTCCCTCTATACAGACAGTACAGCTAGGGGGGCTCCCTCTATACAGACAGTACAGCTAGGGGGGCTCCCTCTATACAGACAGTACAGCTAGGGGGGCTCCCTCTATACAGACAGTACAGCTAGGGGGGCTCCCTCTATACAGACAGTACAGCTAGGGGGGCTCCCCCTATACAGACAGTACAGCTAGGGGGCTCCCCCTATACAGACAGTACAGCTAGGGGGCTCCCCCTATACAGACAGTACAGCTAGGGGGCTCCCCCCTCCCCCTATACAGACAATACAGATAGGGGGCTCCCCCCTCCCCCTATACAAACAGTACGCAGAGGGGGCTCCCCCCCCTCTATACAGACAGTACAGATAGGGGGGCTCCCTCTATACAGACAGTACAGATAGGGGGGCTCCCTCTATACAGACAGTACAGATAGGGGGGCTCCCTCTATACAGACAGTACAGCTAGGGGGGCTCCCTCTATACAGACAGTACAGATAGGGGGGCTCCCTCTATACAGACAGTACAGCTAGGGGGGCTCCCTCTATACAGACAGTACAGCTAGGGGGGCTCCCTCTATACAGACAGTACAGCTAGGGGGGCTCCCTCTATACAGACAGTACAGCTAGGGGGGCTCCCTCTATACAGACAGTACAGCTAGGGGGGCTCCCTCTATACAGACAGTACAGCTAGGGGGGCTCCCTCTATACAGACAGTACAGCTAGGGGGGCTCCCCCTATACAGACAGTACAGCTAGGGGGCTCCCCCTATACAGACAGTACAGCTAGGGGGCTCCCCCTATACAGACAGTACAGCTAGGGGGCTCCCCCCTCCCCCTATACAGACAATACAGCTAGGGGGCTCCCCCCTCCCCCTATACAAACAGTACGCAGAGGGGGCTCCCCCCCCTCTATACAGACAGTACAGATAGGGGGGCTCCCTCTATACAGACAGTACAGATAGGGGGGCTCCCTCTATACAGACAGTACAGATAGGGGGGCTCCCTCTATACAGACAGTACAGATAGGGGGGCTCCCTCTATACAGACAGTACAGATAGGGGGGCTCCCTCTATACAGACAGTACAGATAGGGGGGCTCCCTCTATACAGACAGTACAGATAGGGGGGCTCCCTCTATACAGACAGTACAGCTAGGGGGGCTCCCTCTATACAGACAGTACAGCTAGGGGGGCTCCCTCTATACAGACAGTACAGCTAGGGGGGCTCCCTCTATACAGACAGTACAGCTAGGGGGGCTCCCTCTATACAGACAGTACAGATAGGGGGGCTCCCTCTATACAGACAGTACAGATAGGGGGGCTCCCTCTATACAGACAGTACAGATAGGGGGGCTCCCTCCATACAGACAGTACAGATAGGGGGGCTCCCTCCATACAGACAGTACAGATAGGGGGGCTCCCTCCATACAGACAGTACAGATAGGGGGGCTCCCTCCATACAGACAGTACAGCTAGGGGGGCTCCCCCTATACAGACAGTACAGCTAGGGGGGCTCCCCCTATACAGACAGTACAGCTAGGGGGCTCCCCCTATACAGACAGTACAGCTAGGGGGCTCCCCCTATACAGACAGTACAGCTAGGGGGCTCCCCCCTCCCCCTATATAAACAGTACGCAGAGGGGGCTCCCCCCCCCCTCTATACAGACAGTACAGCTAGGGGGGCTCCCTCTATACAGACAGTACAGCTAGGGGGGCTCCCTCTATACAGACAGTACAGCTAGGGGGGCTCCCTCTATACAGACAGTACAGCTAGGGGGGCTCCCTCTATACAGACAGTACAGCTAGGGGGGCTCCCTCTATACAGACAGTACAGCTAGGGGGGCTCCCTCTATACAGACAGTACAGCTAGGGGGGCTCCCTCTATACAGACAGTACAGCTAGGGGGGCTCCCCCTATACAGACAGTACAGCTAGGGGGCTCCCCCCTCCCCCTATATACAGACAGTACAGATAGGGGGTCTCCCTCTATACAGACAGTACAGATAGGGGGTCTCCCTCTATACAGACAGTACAGATAGGGGGGCTCCCTCTATACAGACAGTACAGATAGGGGGTCTCCCTCTATACAGACAGTACAGCTAGGAGGGCTCCCTCTATACAGACAGTACAGCTAGGGGGGCTCCCCCTATACAGACAGTACAGCTAGGGGGCTCCCCCCTCCCCCTATATAAACAGTACGCAGAGGGGGCTCCCCTCCCCCTCTATACAGACAGTACAGATAGGGGGTCTCCCTCTATACAGACAGTACAGATAGGGGGTCTCCCTCTATACAGACAGTACAGATAGGGGGTCTCCCTCTATACAGACAGTACAGATAGGGGGTCTCCCTCTATACAGACAGTACAGATAGGGGGTCTCCCTCTATACAGACAGTAAAGATAGGGGGGCTCCCTCTATACAGACAGTACAGCTAGGGGGCTCCCCCCTCCCCCTATACAGACAATACAGATAGGGGGCTCCCCCCTCCCCCTATACAAACAGTACGCAGAGGGGGCTCCCCCCCCTCTATACAGACAGTACAGATAGGGGGTCTCCCTCTATACAGACAGTACAGATAGGGGGGCTCCCTCTATACAGACAGTACAGATAGGGGGCTCCCTCTATACAGACAGTACAGATAGGGGGTCTCCCTCTATACAGACAGTACAGATAGGGGGTCTCCCTCTATACAGACAGTACAGATAGGGGGTCTCCCTCTATACAGACAGTACAGATAGGGGGTCTCCCTCTATACAGACAGTACAGATAGGGGGTCTCCCTCTATACAGACAGTACAGATAGGGGGTCTCCCTCTATACAGACAGTACAGATAGGGGGTCTCCCTCTATACAGACAGTACAGATAGGGGGTCTCCCTCTATACAGACAGTACAGATAGGGGGTCTCCCTCTATACAGACAGTACAGATAGGGGGTCTCCCTCTATACAGACAGTACAGATAGGGGGTCTCCCTCTATACAGACAGTACAGATAGGGGGTCTCCCTCTATACAGACAGTACAGATAGGGGGGCTCCCCCCTCCCTCTATACAGACAGTACAGATAGGGGGGCTCCCCCCTCCCTCTATACAGACAGTACAGCTAGGGGGCTCCCCCCTCCCCCTATACAAACAGTACGCAGAGGGGGCTCCCCCCCCCTCTATACAGACAGTAAAGATAGGGGGGCTCCCTCTATACAGACAGTACAGCTAGGGGGCTCCCCCCTCCCCCTATACAGACAATACAGATAGGGGGCTCCCCCCTCCCCCTATACAAACAGTACGCAGAGGGGGCTCCCCCCCCTCTATACAGACAGTACAGATAGGGGGGCTCCCTCTATACAGACAGTACAGATAGGGGGCTCCCTCTATACAGACAGTACAGATAGGGGGGCTCCCTCTATACAGACAGTACAGATAGGGGGGCTCCCTCTATACAGACAGTACAGATAGGGGGGCTCCCTCTATACAGACAGTACAGATAGGGGGGCTCCCTCTATACAGACAGTACAGATAGGGGGGCTCCCTCTATACAGACAGTACAGATAGGGGGGCTCCCTCCATACAGACAGTACAGATAGGGGGTCTCCCTCTATACAGACAGTACAGATAGGGGGTCTCCCTCTATACAGACAGTACAGATAGGGGGTCTCCCTCTATACAGACAGTACAGATAGGGGGTCTCCCTCTATACAGACAGTACAGATAGGGGGTCTCCCTCTATACAGACAGTACAGATAGGGGGTCTCCCTCTATACAGACAGTACAGATAGGGGGTCTCCCTCTATACAGACAGTACAGATAGGGGGTCTCCCTCTATACAGACAGTACAGATAGGGGGTCTCCCTCTATACAGACAGTACAGATAGGGGGTCTCCCTCTATACAGACAGTACAGATAGGGGGTCTCCCTCTATACAGACAGTACAGATAGGGGGTCTCCCTCTATACAGACAGTACAGATAGGGGGTCTCCCTCTATACAGACAGTACAGATAGGGGGTCTCCCTCTATACAGACAGTACAGATAGGGGGGCTCCCTCTATACAGACAGTACAGATAGGGGGGCTCCCTCTATACAGACAGTACAGATAGGGGGGCTCCCCCCTCCCTCTATACAGACAGTACAGATAGGGGGGCTCCCCCCTCCCTCTATACAGACAGTACAGCTAGGGGGCTCCCCCCTCCCCCTATACAAACAGTACGCAGAGGGGGCTCCCCCCCCTCTATACAGACAGTAAAGATAGGGGGGCTCCCTCTATACAGACAGTACAGCTAGGGGGCTCCCCCCTCCCCCTATACAGACAATACAGATAGGGGGCTCCCCCCTCCCCCTATACAAACAGTACGCAGAGGGGGCTCCCCCCCCTCTATACAGACAGTACAGATAGGGGGGCTCCCTCTATACAGACAGTACAGATAGGGGGCTCCCTCTATACAGACAGTACAGATAGGGGGGCTCCCTCTATACAGACAGTACAGATAGGGGGGCTCCCTCTATACAGACAGTACAGATAGGGGGGCTCCCTCTATACAGACAGTACAGATAGGGGGGCTCCCTCTATACAGACAGTACAGATAGGGGGGCTCCCTCTATACAGACAGTACAGATAGGGGGGCTCCCTCTATACAGACAGTACAG
This sequence comes from Aquarana catesbeiana, assembly GCF_042186555.1. Taxonomy (NCBI): domain Eukaryota; kingdom Metazoa; phylum Chordata; class Amphibia; order Anura; family Ranidae; genus Aquarana; species Aquarana catesbeiana. Next base: position 114,682,007 of record NC_133332.1, read on the forward strand.
ATAGGGGGCTCCCTCTATACAGACAGTACAGATAGGGGGGCTCCCTCTATACAGACAGTACAGATAGGGGGGCTCCCTCTATACAGACAGTACAGATAGGGGGCTCCCTCTATACAGACAGTACAGATAGGGGGGCTCCCTCTATACAGACAGTACAGATAGGGGGGCTCCCTCTATACAGACAGTACAGATAGGGGGGCTCCCTCCATACAGACAGTACAGATAGGGGGCTCCCTCTATACAGACAGTACAGATAGGGGGGCTCCCTCTATACAGACAGTACAGATAGGGGGGCTCCCTCCATACAGACAGTACAGATAGGGGGGCTCCCTCCATACAGACAGTACAGATAGGGGGGCTCCCTCCATACAGACAGTACAGATAGGGGGGCTCCCTCCATACAGACAGTACAGATAGGGGGGCTCCCCCCTCCCTCAGTACAGACAGCACGAGCCGGTCTCCTGCCATGCGCACCCCATGTCTATGCCGGGCCCAGGGCTCCGTACATCTCACCTCTCCTCTCAGGGTGGGTCCCGGATCCTCCGCCGAGTCCGGAGCTCCGGAAGGAAGTAGAAGAGGCAAGCTCGGCGGAAGTGACAAGCACGCCCGGGTCAGGGAAGTCGGAGGCGGGCTGTAGAAGCCGGGAGGGGGAGGCTCCATGGGGCGGTGTTGGTGGGTTCTCTGGACGGGGAGAGATCACCAATGACAACCTGTAATCTCAGTGTGCGGGACAGTGGAGCGCTGTGATTGGTTGCTGAGGGTGACTCTGAAGCCCCATAGCGGTGTGACACCCTGTGCAGGGAGAGGAATGGTCCATGTTATTGTAGTGGGGCTGCTGAGCAGTGATTTCACTAAGGATTCACACAACTTTCCCCCCAGATCCACCCATCTTTATAAGATTCATTTAGTAAAATGATCATTTAGCGTGAAGACATTGAGAAGTGGCTGTAATATACACATGTGACTACAGACAATCATCAATGTGTGTCAACAGGTATCTAAAACCAAAACTTTTTACTCTAGATATGGTAGAGAGGGTTAAAAAATTGTCTCTTTTTTTTTCCTATCTTTGTCTCATGAAGGAGATTTCCCTTCACTTCCTGTCCTGTACACGCAGAAGGAAATGAGAAGACATCTTTCCAATGTGAGGGAAATCCCATATCATACAGTTGTCATCGGAAACACGCGTCTCCATTGCAAGATTTCCCCTTTCCTGTTCTGGTGGCAACTTAAAGTTTTAGATTTATTTTTGCTGTTCAGCACAATTAGGGCTCGTTCACACTTGCAGCAGGAGGTGTGTGTGGTAAAAATAGGTGGTTGAGCCACGGTTTTACCCCCTCCCCCCCAACTCTATGCAGTAGTTGGAGGACATGAATGTCGAACCTTTGCACTCCAGATGTTTTGGAACTACATTTCCCATGATGCTCATGCACTTTGCAGTGTAGCTGAGCATCATGGGAAATGTAGTTCCAAAACATCTGGGGTGCCAAGGTTCGCCATCACTGTTGGAGGGGATTGAGCACAAGCAAAGCATTTGTGACACCTACAGTAATGATACCCCTGTTGTGTATATTGGGCAGTGTCTCTGCTAAATGTTACCCATTCTAGTGAATGAGGCTGCGCTGCAACCTTGTGCAGTGCACATAGGTATGGTGCTGGCTTTTAGTACCAGTTCACCCCTGAATCGCACAAGAATGCAGGATATGTTCCTGTGCGACTCAGTGCTATGCGATTTTCAGCTTATTCATTTGAATGTGCTGAAATTGCACTGGTTCGTCCAAAAAGTAGTGCATGCGCTACATTTCAAAAACATACTGCACCAAATCGCATGGAGATGTGGTACCATGCGATTCAGTGCAGACAAGTGCACTTTGTTTGCAATCTGTGTTTAGGATGTCATCAGACCTGCATCAGATCGCACACCCAGTGCATTTGGAACATGGTGTGAGCTCCAGTTCACACAGGAATCTTCTTCACATTCCTGTGCGATGCGATTTCAGCCCATGCATTTGAATGGGCTGAAACCACACTGGATCGCAGCAAAAGTAGTGCATGCAGTACTTTAAAAAAACACATTGCAACCCGGAATGTATGGTGCTCTGGTACCATACGATCCAGTGCAGGCAAACACATTGCTTTTGGGGTGTCATTAGCAATCTGTTGACTCCTGCAATGCATTTGGAACGTGGTACAGAGAACGCACAAAACGCACTGTGATCCGGTATGACCATGCCCTGAATGAGCCCTTAAGGGCCAAGTCACACCAAAACGTGGGATGGGAAACCTACACTTCATGCGCGTTTCCTGAACCAAGGTCAAAATGCACTGCCCTTTGCGATCTGCAGCGGGTGTCAGTTTGCAACCCAAACGCAGGTTGCAAATGCAGAGCATTTGCCTGCACCAGATCGCATTGTACAGTAGTACCATGCATTGCGGTTGTTGCGTTTTATAAAGTACAAAAAGAAAAGCCTAGATTACCATAAGGGTTTTAATGAGTACAAGTACCATCATCCCAAAAGATCAAGATCAAGGAAAGAAAGAGGGTGGAGTAGTAGCTACAGTTGCTGCTACTGTCAGCCAGTGTCTCAACTCCCAATGGAAAGAAGGGAGGGGACTATTACGGTACTCAGTGTTGGTATATCATAGTAGGTATGGAACAGAAAGAATTATAAAATATTTTTATAAAAATTCACTTTTAATAGAAAAAATGTTCATAAAATTGCAATATCGCATACAATTGCGAATATAAACAACAATACTACAAATAACCATAAAAAAGGAGATACCACATAGTCTGAGCCAGTGGATTCCACACAGTTTTAGATGGCAAATTTGTGTACAGCTTTATTTCTCGACCGGTTTCGCGGTTAACACCGCTTCTTCAGGAGAATCATATCTACAGTATGACATAAAGTAGTTTTAACAAATACAAACATAGATATGTATGCATATAGGAGTATTGCAGCAAAACTGTTGACAAAAGATCAAAACATTCCATACAAAAAACAAAAATAAGGACAAGCTCACCCATTCAGGAGATTTCTGCGGGACTGTAGGACCCCATATAAAACCCCCCTGCGGTGGACACAGGGGATGACAGACAGCCTCTGATGAATAAATATTGGATAAAATGATTATAAATATCACCATACTGTGATATCGAGGGAAGGTGTGCCAGTGCCGTGCACGTGAGGTAACCCAGGGTGGTGGTGTAGGGAAGGAAATATGGAAAACCGTGGGGGAGTAGGTAGGAAAGAGGGGAGCGAGAGGGGAGGAAATGGGGGATGGAAAAGGAGACCAAGAAGGGGGGTGTGGACATGAATGGGGAAAAGGAGGGGGGGGGGGAGAAAGAAGGGGAGGGAAAAGAAGGAAAAGGGAACATGAGGAGAGGGTAAAGGGACCAAGGTGGGGAACAGAAAAGGAGGGAGGAAATGGGGGGAGGGGGCCGTTGGAGGGGGCCGTTGGGGGGGAGGGAGGGTGAAGGGAAACCAGGAAAGGGTGAGGAATTGGGGAGGGGGAGGAAACACATGGGAGGGGAAACAGACTGACCGGGAAGGAGGGAGAACAGGAGAGTAAGGAGGGAAGGGGGGGGGGGGGGGAGAGGATAGGAAGGAGAAAAAGAAGGGAAGAAGGAAGGCGAAGGAAGGCGAGGGCAGGGGAGGGGGGGAGGGAAGGAGGAGGGGGGGTATTGGAGGAAAGGAGGGGGAAGGACCCGAAAAAAGGCAGGCAGGGGGTGGGAAGGGAATGGTGGGGAAAGAACAGGGGGGAGGGGAGAAGGGGGGGAGGGGAGAAAGGGGGAAAGAAGGAGGGGAGGAAAGGGAGGAGGGGAGGAAAGGGGGGGGAGGGGGTGGTTGTGGGGGAAGGGGAAGGGAATGGTGGGGAAAGAACAGGGGGGAGGGGAGAAGGGGGGGAGGGGAGAAGGGGGGAAAGAAGGAGGGGAGGAAAGGGAGGAGGGGAGGAAAGGGGGAGGAGGGGGTGGTTGTGGGGGAAGGGGAAGACCCAATAATTCACCATCCATGCAGGTACTAAGGGTTGTAAAGATTGTAGAAACAGTGCACACTGACAGTAGTAAGGCTGACACTCACCAACTAAGGATTGGAGTGTTGTGTGACGCATGAGCTAGAGTTGAATGGAGGAATTCTCATTATAAAGACCATAGGTCCCCGGGGTCATAAAAAGCCATGAGAAACATTATAACTTCAACCCTGTAATTAGGGCCGTGGATACGTCCCAAAAGGGGTCACTCTGGCTAAAGGGAGATAAGTATATATGGATTACTCAACACAATACACTATAGGGAGTTGTTCAACGGGAGTCAATGGTGGAACAGATAGATACTGTAAAAATCAGTCTCATATGGGACAGAGGATACTGAAATAAGGAGTAATGAGAAAAGAGTAGTGTATTGAACTAACCAAGTGTAGTAGTACCCTCTAGAGCTGGAGAAGTGCATCTATCAGAGATAGAAGATTACAAAGCCATAGATGGGAAGGTAGGTTACAAGTCTTAGTGAGCTCTGAGTATATATGGTTGTGGAGTGTGTGCCAGGAAGCGCCACAATCACATAGAGCCAGGAGACACAGAGAAGCATACAGCCAGCTAACAGACAGAGGAAGAAGAGGAACTGACCTTGTGTAGAGCAATATAGGGCAAGCTCAGCGTCAAGGGGCTGTCTGGCTCAAACAGCAGCCATTGCTGGCCGCTATAAGAGCTCCCCAACCCGGAAGTCAGGGACGCCGAGAAGGGCGGTCCCTGACGTCACCGGGTCTGTTCGCCCGCACTACGCAGGTGCACAGAAGTGTGCTACTGCGCAAGCGCGCGCTCCTGTCAAGGGGAAACAGGTTCCCTGACAAGGAGACACAAGCAGCACATAGGCTGCCAGGGCAAACATGCGTCCGCCGCAAGGAGGAGAACCGAGAACCGACAATACCAGCAGATCCTGATTAAATGGGGGGGATTGTCCTTTTACAGCAATTTGATAAACAGTCATAGTAACAACCAATACCAAACAACAAAAAACAAAGACATGAAATTGTAATGCATAGTAATTACCCCTATCACTAAATCCAACAGCATTAAGGGTGGTCACAGGCAGATAAGCATGTTGTGTATTAGAGCATCCTGGAATAAGATCAGTAGCAGCGTCATGGGGAAGGGAGCGGGGAGGGAAAAAGCGGAGGGGGGGAGGGAAAAAGCGGAGGGGGGGGGGGGGAGAGTTGCAATGGGAGAAGGGAAGAGGTGAGGGGGGGGGGGAACAAGGGGATGGTAGGAGAGAAAGAGCACAGGGGGGAGGGAGACAGGGGGAAGAAAAGCAAAACCCTCACAGGAATGCCTTGTATGATACTGACTCGTTGAGGCCAGGGGGGGATGGTGGCGTTGAGTCGCTCGATGCAGAGGGACTCCCTCTGGAGTATCAAGCGATCCCAATCGCCACCCCTAGGGTTGGGTTGAACTACCTCCAGTACCAGAAACTTGACAACAGAGTTGTCAAATCTGTGGTGCAGGCCAATATGTCGGCCTATGGTGGTTAATTTCCCATTTTCTGAATCATATAGATGATCACCGATTCTTTGTCTAAATTCCCCAATAGTTTTGCCTACGTAAAATGCTTTACAAGTGCAATTCATTAGGTAAATCACCCCTTTTGTGCCGCAATTGGCAAAAGTACGGGGGGCCAGGGTCTCCCCATTGGGTAGGACAAAATATCTACCTTCGAGGACCCAGGGGCACCGGGGACAATCCCCACATTTGAATGTGCCGTCGGGTCCAGTCCTGGAGGGTTTGGTAGGGATATAATGACTAGAAGTCAATTGATCACGTAACGACCGGGCCCTGCGAAAGACAACTTCCGGGGTAGGTCTAATATACTTGGCCAGCGTATGATGCTCAGCCAAGAGATGCCAATTTTTGGTTAAGATATTGCGGAAGTAAATTATGGTGTGCAGAATAGGTCGTGATGAATCTTACAGTGTCTTTTGAAGGGGAAGGTTCGTCACGTTTATAGAGTAGGGAGGTCCGAGAACGTGACATGGCCTTATTGTATACTTTACGTAAGTTTGTGGGGGAATAACCACGCAATAGCAGGCATTCCCGTAGTGCCCTGGCCTGAACTTGAAAGTTGCAATCTTGTGTGCAGTTTCTACGTAAACGCAGATACTGCGCATATGGTATGCTCCGCACCAAGGAGCTCGGGTGTGCGTTAGTGGCAAAGAGGAGAGTGTTACCAGCGGTTGGCTTTCTATAGAGGTCAGTACCCAGTGTTCCATCCGGTTGTTTCTTAATCTTTAAATCTAAAAAGGAGATCTGCTCTGCATCGATCTTGAATGTGAATTTTAAGTTCAGATCGTTGATGTCAAGTTCACGGAGAAAATGTAATAATTTGTCTCTGGGACCCGTCCACACCAGTAATAGGTCATCAATAAAGCGGAACCATAAAAGGATATCGTTTAGGAATTCCGAGTATTGGTCATGGGCATGGATGTGTCTCTCCCAGCCGCCTAGATATACATTTGCATAAGCTGGGGCACATGACGTCCCCATTGCAACTCCCTGTATTTGCAAAAACAATTGTCTATTAAATGTAAAGTAATTTTTGGTTAATATGAAATGCAACAATGTAAGTACAAAATGGTTTAGGGGCCATGTAGTTGTGTCCTGTTCGAACAAAAAGGAACCAGCCGTCCGTACGCCCTGCTCGTGGGGGATACTAGAGTACAAGGCCTCAATATCAACAGCCACGAGCAGGGCGTCCGGAGGGATCTGGATTCCCTCAAGGCGTCGCAATAGATCCGTGGTGTCTCTAATATAGGACGGGAGGCTACGGACATGAGGCATCAAAAATGCATCGACAAATTTACTGGCATTATCAGTTAGCGAGCCTATCCCTGAGACTATGGGTCTTCCTGGAGGGGTTTGCACATTCTTGTGGGTCTTGGGTAAAGAATAAAAGATGGGAACGTGGGGAAATTTAGGGACCAGGAACTCCAAGGTGTCTTTGTCAATGAGGCCTGTGATGTAGGCCTCAGTGCAAAGAGCCTGGACTTCCTGTGCATAGGAAGACACATGGGCTTGAGTGATGGGTTTATACCAATTCCTGTTGTTAAGAATGGCAAGGCACATAAGTTGGTATTGGTGGTTTGTCATCAAGACAATGTTCCCACCCTTGTCCGATTGTTTGATAACGACATCTGGGCGTCTCTGTAGAGATCGGAGGGCTCGAGTTTGACTAGGATCAAGGTTCGAAGGGAAGTCAGGCCATGTTTGTTTTTTGAGGTCACTGATCGTTGCTCGGAGAAAGGCCCATATCTCCGGACAGGTATTCAGATCCGGGAACCTACGTGATCGTAGTCGAAAGGACTTGGGCAATGCTGTTGGTTTAGGAGCAGTGATTGGTCCAGAGGACTTAGGTAAATGGGGAGTAGCGGGGAGCATCCCCGTTGGGGGCTCCAGTACTGGGATAACACCAGGGGGTGCAGGGTCTTGCGACAGCACAGGGTCCCCGGTATCACCCTCATCGAACAGGAGCATGAGGTCACGGAGTGCCCTAAACTCCTCCATAGAGAAGCCTTTGGTCCGCTCCGCGAGCTCACGCTCCAGGCCGAGATTAACGCGGTCCTTGTCGTAGATATATCTAAAAGTTAAGTTGCGTGCAAACAGGTACAAATCCTTAATTGTCTCAGTAACCTTAAGTGCATCAAGTGGGCAAAAACCAAGTCCTAATTGCAACACCGAGATTTCCTCGTTATTGAATGTGTATGGGGTAAGGTTTATGACACTGAGGTTGGTGTGGCGTGAGGGGGAGGGTTCTGTTGGGGTAGTGAGCTTTTCAATACATAGGCGTCTAGATTGCTCTGTTGCTTCTTCAGATCTAAAAAAATAGCATCCTCATTAATTTTCGTATATTTATTAGTCATTAAAGCTGAGTTTAAAACTTTGGGGATCGTGCCATGTAATGTAGAGTGACCAACTGCACCTTATAGGGGGGCGTTGGGATCATGTGAGGTTTGTGTTGGGGGTGCACGTGTAGATCTAGGGCCTTTCGGGCCTTTCTTCTCTTTTTTGGAGTTCGTTGGTGGAGTGTTACCTCCAAAACTAAGTCTCTTGCGTGAAGAGTTAAGTGCAGGTGCAGCATTCGGTTGGATAGTGTTTAAAGAGGATATGGTAGAAGAAAGAGACAAATCTGATTCTATGTCCATAGTGAGATTTCTGTTATTATTGATCCGAGGAGGGCCTTGTCTACCTTGGCTCCTTCCGGGCCAACGGTAGGCCAGGCCCTTAGCAAAGGCTGATTTGTCTTTCCCAAACTTGATTTGTTTCTTAACAATAATATCCTTATTCATGCTTTCCAAACGTTCTCTGAGCTCTTTCCACTTATTTTTAAAGATCGTATTGTCCATCAAATAAGCGTACTCAGTGTTGAGTCGCTCAATGTCGCTATCAAGGAGGGTCACATCGTGAGCATACTGAGTAATAAGAAGTTCTATTAGTTCAAGACTGTTCTTCGTCAGTATGTCTTCCCATGCTTTCTTAAAGTCAGCAGAAGGGTCTTTTAGAGTGGGAAATGTCTGGCCCCTTAGACCAAGGGGGCAGACTTTCTTGCTCACATATAATTTGAAATATTCAATATGCCAATGTAAGTGTGACTTACGTTTAAGAAGTTTCGACATTCGGGTAAAGAAAGTTTGAATATCATCTTCAGTTTTGTGTTCATTCAAGCATGTAGTTTTAAGGTTGGACATGAAACCCATCCAATCCGTGCCTAAAACATCCATATTATGACTAACTGCGATAGACAACCCTTAAGTTATGTTGTGGTGACAGGGGGTACAGAAATAACCAACAAATAAAGATAAATAAGGAAAATCATATAAAAGCTCTAAAGACAATAACGTATCGATGGGTGTTGCTGTCCACCTAAGGATACACAATCAAGATGGGTGTGTTGTCTAGGGTTGCCACCTTTTCTTCAAGCCAAACCCGAACACTTTAGCGGCCTGGGACACCTTAGTGTGACCCAAGGAGAGTAGTAATGTGGTGCGCATAGCGTGCCACAGCGAACAGTGGGTGTGGCCAAATTGCTCTTGCTGACATCATCACCCTGCCCCCTCCCAGCGATGCCAAACCTGCCCCCAGACAGCTGCCTGCAGCTCCCAGATGGCAACAGATTTGTGAGTGACTATCTTGGTTACTTGAGGAGCCACAGCTTGGTCTGAATAATGTGTCCGGGTTTCAGTCCGCCTGAAACCCGGACACATGATTCAAAACCCGGACTGTCCAGGTGAATCCCGGACAGGTGGCAACCCTAGTGTTGTCCACCCTATGTATACTACAAAAAGAAAAGCCTAGATTACCATAAGGGTTTTAATGAGTACAAGTACCATCATCCCAAAATATCAAGATCAAGGAAAGAAAGAGGGTGGAGCAGTAGCTACAGTTGCTGCTACTGTCAGCCAGTGTCTCAACTCCCAATGGAAAGAAGGGAGGGGACTATTACGGTACTCAGTGTTGGTATATCATAGTAGGTATGGAACAGAAAGAATTATAAAATATTTTTATAAAAATTCAATTTTAATAGAAAAAAAGTTCATAAAATTGCAGTACCGCATACAATTGCGAATATAAACAACAATACTACAAATAACCATAAAAAAAGAGATACCACATAGTCTGAGCCAGCGGATTCCACACAGTTTTAGATGGCAAATTTGTGTACAGCTTTATTTCTCGACCGGTTTCGCGGTTAACACCGCTTCTTCAGGAGAATCATATCTACAGTATGACATAAAGTAGTTTTAACAAATACAAACATAGATATGTATGCATATAGGAGTATTGCAGCAAAACTGTTGACAAAAGATCAAAACATTCCATACAAAAAACATAAAAATAAGGACAAGCTCACCCATTCAGGAGATTTCTGCGGGACTGTAGGACCCCATATAAAACCCCCCTGCGGTGGACACAGGGGATGACAGACAGCCTCTGATGAATAAATATTGGATAAAATGATTATAAATATCACCATACTGTGATATCGAGGGAAGGTGTGCCAGTGCCGTGCACGTGAGGTAACCCAGGGTGGTGGTGTAGGGAAGGAAATATGGAAAACCGTGGGGGAGTAGGTAGGAAAGAGGGGAGCGAAAGGGGAGGAAATGGGGGATGGAAAAGGAGACCAAGAAGGGGGGTGTGGACATAAATGGGGAAAAGGAGGGGGGGGGGAAAGAAGGGGAGGGGGAGGGAAAAGAAGGGAAAGGGGGGGTAGGGGTAGGGAATGTGGCGGCGGAGGGGGGGTAGGGAAGCAAACAAGCAGAGCTTCCCCTTTTGGGTGGAGCTCTGCTTTAAAGTGTTTGTTATCCTAAAAAAAAGAAAAAAAATGGATCCTGTTCCCTTAACCACTTGCCACCCAGGCCAATTCTGACACTTCTCTCCTACATGTAAAAAATCATAATTGTTTTTGCTAGAAAACTACTCTGAACCCCCAAACATTATATATGTTTTTTTTTTCTAGGGAAAAATGGTGGCTGTTGCAGCTTTTTATCTCACATGGTATTTGCACAAAACATTTTCAAACGTGTTTAAAAAAAAACAAAAAAAAAAACAGTAGTTTCATGCATTAAAAAAAAAGTCAATAAAGTTAGCCTAATTTCTTTTGCATAATATGAAAGATGATGTTACGTAGAGTAAATAGATACCTAACATGTCACGCTTTAAAATTGCGCACACTCGTGGAATGGCACCAAACTTCTGTACTTAAAAATCCCCACAGGCTAGGCTTTACATTTTTTTACAGGTTACCTGTTTAGAGTTACAGAGGAGGTCTTGTGTGGTTTGAACGCTGTTTACATATGTGGGCGCGACCTACGTATGCGCTCGCTTCTGTGAGCGAGCACGCAGGGGCACATTAACGTTTGCCTTTTTTTATTGTTTATTTTACTTCTATTTTTCTTTTTTGAAACTTTCTTTTTACATTTTTTTTATCACATTTATTCCTATTACAAGGAATGTAAACATCCCTTGTAATAGGAATAGGGCATGACAGGTCCTCTTTACAGCGAGATCTGGGGTCTATAAGTCCCCACATCTTTCCTCTAGGCTGGGAAGCCTGAAATAAAAAAAAAAATCTTGGTTTCCCAGCAGAGGCAATGGAATGTTTTCCAATGCAGAGGCTGGGTGTGATGTCATAACGTCGCGCCCAGCCTCCGAAAGGTCATAGAGACTGCCGGCCCATGGTATTCTCTATGGGGAACTTCCTGCCCTGGCGGGAGTGGGGGAATTGCGGCGGGGGTGTCCACCTCCTGTAAAAACAATCAAGCGACTAAACAGTAGGAACAATGATATGTCTCCTCTCCTAGTCAGTCCTATCCCCATACAGTTAGAACACACTGAGGGAACACACATTTAACCCCTTGATCGCCCCCTAGTGTTAACCCCTTCCCTGCCAGTGACATTTATACAGTAATCAGTGCATATTTATAGCACTGATCGCTCTATAAATGTCAGTGGTCCCAAAAATGTGTCAAAAGTGTCCGATTTGTCCGTCGCAATATCGCCGTACTGCTAGAAATCGCAGATCACCGCCATTGCTAGTAAAAAAATAATAAAAATGCCATAAATCTTTCCCATAGTTTGTAGATGCTATAACTTGCTATATTGTCGCTCTTTTTTTGTTTATAGCGCAAAAAATAAAAACCGCAGAGGTGATCAAATACCACCAAAAGAAAGCTCTATTTGTGGGAAAAAAAGGATGCAAATTTTGTTTGGGTACAGCGTTGCATAACCGTGTAATTGTCAGTTAAAGCGATGAAGTGCTAAATTGTAAAAAGTGATCTGGTCAGGAAGGGGGTAAAATCTTCCAGGGCTGAAGTGTTTAAGGACCAAAATTTATTTCTAAAAAAAAAAAATGGATCCTGTTCCCTTAACCACTTGCCACCTAGGCCAATTCTGACACTTCTCTCCTACATGTAAAAATCATAATTTTTTTTACTAGAAAATTACTCAGAACCCCCAAACATTATATATGTTTTTTTAGCAGAGACCTAGGGAATAAAATGGTGGTCGTTGCAGCTTTTTATCTCACACGGTATTCGCACAAAAAATTTTCAAACGTGTTTTTTTTTTTTTTAAAGAAAAACAGTTTCATGCATTAAAAAAAAACAAATCAATAAAGTTAGGTCAATTTCTTTGCATAATATGAAAGATGATATTACGCTGAGTAAATAGATACCTAACTTGTCACGCTTTAAAATTATGCACACTCGTGGAATGGTGCCAAACTTCGGCACTTATGTGTGGTTTGAACGCCATTTACAGTGCCTTGCAAAAGTATTCACCCCCCCCCTTGGCATTTTTCGTGTTTTGTTGCCTCACATCCTGGAATTAACATGGATTGTTTGAGGATTTGCATCATTTAATGTACAGAACATGCCCACAACTTTGAAGATGCCTGTAACTGCAGGCATCATTCAGATATCACCACTCAAAGTCTGCAACGTCATATGACTCCCAGCTCTCTCCTCTCTGCCTCCCCGGCTGACGTCAGCTGGACTTCTCTGACCAGCCCGCTTGAGCTGTCAGACGGGGAGAGGAGAGAGCCGGGAGTCACGTGATCGCCGGGTGGCGCTGTGAAATCAGGTAGAAATCGGCTTTTTTAAAAATAAAGCACAGACACTAGGACAGATTGTTATCTAACAATGGGGATAGTATAAAGATCACATAGTCGCTTAACAACCACTTGCTGACTGGTTCACGCCAGTATACGTCGGCAGAATGGCACAGGTGTGCAAAGCCACGTACCCGTACATAACTCTGTCATCGGCGGCTATGTAAACAAGGCATTTACCTGTTCTGCCCAGCAACATGACAGGGATCTACTGCTCCCAGTGATCGGAAGCAGTGATCTCTGTCATGTTCTAGTGAGCCCATCCCCCTACAGTTAGAACACACTGAGGGAACACACTTAACCCCTTGATCGCCCCTTAGTGTTTAACCCCTTCCCTGCCAGTGACATTTATACAGTAATCAGTGCATTTTTATAGCACTGATCGCTGTATAAATGTCAATGGTCCCAAAAACGTGTCAAAAGTGTCCGATCTGTCTGCCACAATGTCGCAGTCACAATTTCACAAAATCGCAGATCTCCACCATTACTAATAAAAAAATTGATAATAAAAATGCCATAAAAACCTGTATAATAATAAATCTATCCCCTATTTTGTAGACGCATTAACTTTTGCGCAAATATACGCTTATTGCGATTTTTTTTTTTTTTTTACCAAAAATATGTAGAAGAATACACATCGGCCTAAACTGAGAAAGACATTTTTATATATTTTTTGTGGATATTTATTAGAGCAAAAAGTAAAAAATATAGCTTTTTTTTCAAATTTGTCGCTCTTTTGTTGTTTATAGCACAAAAAATCAAAACCGTAGAGGTGATTAAATACCACCAAAAGAAAGTTCTATTTGTGGGAAAAAAAGGACATCAATTTTGTTTGGGTACAACGTGGCATGACCACGCAATTGTTAGTTAGAGAGAAGCAGTGCCGTATCGCAAAAAAGGGCTTGGTCAGGAAGGGGGTAAATCCTTCCGGGGCTGAAGTGGTAAAGGACCAAAATTTCTTCATTCCTCAAATTGGCTGTCCCCCCCTCCCCCCACCCCTTTCAAGTTTGTGGCGATCAATCTTTGTAGGAATATCTTGCTGTTTGGCTGCACTAAAGTTTGCTGGAGATAAAGATGGCAGAAAAGAGACAGGCTGTTGTAAAAAATATCCACATAAAGGTGGTATCCCAGATGGAAAAGAGGTGATACAATGTCCCACACAATTTTTCAACTGCTCCCCATATAGATTGGGCATCCAGGGGTCTCCAGCTGGCTGCCTTCTCCTTAATAAACCCAAAAGTTACAGTATATGTGTACCCTGTGGCCCTCTCACTCTTTTTGTACTTCATCCCCCATATGTGGGAATATACTGTTTGATGCCCAGCCTTTCTGTAAAATGGGTGAGGGACTCATCAACACAGATATTTTTGTCAAAAGTTCATGACTGACCTAATTTTGTACAGCTTTTCATATGTAGGATGATTTCCACTGAAATGGAGGAGCATAAGATGAATTTAGATTATTTGCATTTTATTGCTGGGCATAGAGATTGGTCCACAATGAAATAAATCATCCGTAAAAAGGAATTAAAAAAATTAATGGGTGTAAAATTTTTGGTTACTATCTGAAGGCCTAGCCGCACTGCAAATGGGGGGATCGTAGGTGTTGATGGGTTAGAACACAGGTGGAAAACAAGGCCTGCGGGCCAAATCCGACCTGCCAGAGCTTGTCATGTGGCCCACACAGTGGCCGCTGGCCGCCACCTCCTGTTGTCACTATCTGCTTTCTGCTGTCATGGAACAGGTCTCCTTGGCAACACGGGTAAACACTTCCTGCTCTCTTCACCTCAGTATCCCCAGTGGTGCCGGTGCTCTGTCAATTTCTCCAACCCATCAGAAACTCCAACCACGTCACTTCCAGTTTATTTAAACCCTTAGTAATTGGAGATTTTGACAAATTGGTGGTTGGCCACAACACCGGCAACCGAATAGAGTCCGGTACAGGAAGATTGAGCTGTTTTGACAGCAAAGCGGCTAACGAGGACAAAGTTTTCGCCGCCTCGGAGGCGGACATTTTGTTGGCTAGTATCGGAGCGGAGTAAGACTATCCGCTCATAATATCCTGCACCAGACTCTATTCGGTTGCCGGTGTTGTGTCCAACCACCAAATTTGTCAAAAACTCCAATTACTGCTGGTTTAAAGAAACCGGAAGTTAAGTAGTTGGAGTTTCTGACGGGTTGGAGAATTTGACAGAACACTGGCTCTGCGTGTAGCTGAACACTTGCGCGGTCAGTCTGGCATAGCCTGTCAGTGGCAGGGGTACCTGATGGCTCCAACAGCTGTGTGTTCTTCTAATCTACATCCAGCGTTTGCATCCTGAGAGCAGGCTTTTGAGGACTTGCTGCACCCAATAGTGGAAATGAAGAGAGGCATTCTTGTAAATGCCATCTTACATCAGGTAGGAGAGAGTACAGATGTGAGGTTTGTTTTGAGGGGGTGAGGGGTGTGGAGAAAAATGTGTGCAGAGGTGGGGGGATAAGGGCAGAGTTGCACTAGTGTATTCTGTACATAGTACACCCCTGCACTCTGTACGTAGTGCATCCTTGAACTCTGTACATAGTGCACTCCTGAGCTCTGCACTCTGTATGTAGCGCACCCTTGAATAGTGCACTCTGTACAAAACGCACCCCTAAATCCTGCACTCTGTACATAGCGCACTCCTGATCCCTGCACTCCATATGTAGTGCACAGATGAACCCTACACTCTATGTGGCACACTCCTAAACCCTGCACTCTGTATGTAGCACACCCCTGAACCCTACACTCTGTACCTAGCGAACCCCTGAACTCTGCACTCTGTATGTAGCGCACTCCTAAACTCTGCACTCTGTACATAGTGCACCCCTGAGCCCTGCACTCCATATGTAGCACACTGTTTAACCCTGCACTGTGTACGTAGTGCACCCCTGAACCCTGCACTTTGTATGTAGCCCACTCCTGAATCTTGCACTCTGTACATAGCATAATTCTGATGTAATCCTGAACTCTGCACTCTGTACAAAGCGTAATCCTGAACGCTATACATAGCGCACTCCTGGAACCTGCACTTTGTACCTCGAGCAACCCAGATACAAGCGGCCCTCTGAGGGCAACCATACTGCTGATGCGGCCCGCAATGAAATTGAGTTTGACACCCCTGAAATAGAAGGAAGACACTGGGGTTAACAACAGATCTTGATTGTGCACTGGGACACTGACAAATGTTGATGGTGCACAGGGGACACTATGACAGATGTTGATGCTGCATTAGTGTGTGTTACACTGGTGTGGCTGCAATCAGGGCTCTATAGTAGATGTCCTCTGTGTGTTGGTTTTGACAGTAAATCACTGTAAAGCCTTATAAAACACTGTAAACTCCCAGATCCTTCTCCTCACACTCGCTCTTTTTTGAGAAGGAAATCTGATGCTGCAACATGCGGCTTCTGTAACTTTTGTGATCATAGCTCCCAACTGTGCCTGATTTTAAAGGGACTGTCCTTGATTTGGAACAAATTCACTCTGTCCCTCTTTCCTCCTCATTTGTCCCTCAATTTGGTCTGATCTATATAGTTGTAAATAAAATTCACTATTTAGCTTTCAAAAAGTGTTTCCCAGTGCTAAATCTTTCACCCAATTTCTAAATTGCTGCCTTTGTAAATGTCAAAAGCCAGTATAAGGCTTGGTTCACATATATGCGAATTGGATGAGTTTTTAAGCGAATCCAATTTACATAACATGTGAATCGGACCGACTTTCAGTGGAGCCAGTTCACACATATGCAGGGCGGCGCGCGGTGGGGTTTTAAGAAGGGTCCTGTTGGATTTTGGGTCTGGTTCAGGTGCGATTTCAGGTAAAAATTTTCACCTGAATCACACCTGAACTGATGAACAGAACCGCAACAGACTCCCACACTGAAACCACGGCCGTCTTAAGGAATAGTAGTGGTAGAAAAACACTTGTGAGTTTAATCTTTTTTTTTTTTTTTTTTTGTATAATTGTCCTTTAAGTGGGCATGGCAGGGGTGTGTGTCCTATGCCTACATATTTTTGCTAATAGGTGTCCATTTTTCTCATCTTAAAAAGTTGGGAGGTTAGGCTTTTTAGAGAGTTGAGTTCATACCAAAGAGCTCAGTTTTGATTCAGATTCAGAGAGCCAGTCTCCAGACCTTAATTCTATAGAAAATTTATGGAGGGAGCTAAATCTTTGAGTTGCTAACTGACAACCAAGAAAACTTAAGGATTTAGAGAAGATCTGTAAAGAGTGGACCAAAATCCCCCCATAGATGTGTACAAACCTGGTAACTAACAAGAAACGTCTTGCCAACAAGGGTTTCTCCACCAAGTACTAAGTCATGTTTTGCTTGGGGATCAAATGCTTATTTTACTCACTGAACTGCAACTCAATTTATAACATTTGTATCATGTGTTTTTTTCTGGATTTTTGGTTGATATTCTGTCTCTATCATTTAAAATACACGTATGATAAATGTTATTGACCCTTCATTTCTTTGTAAGTGGGCAAACTTACAAAATCTGCCACAATCCCAAACCTTCTCTCTCTTGCTTCTGAATAGGTCCTTAGAAAGCCTAGCAGCCAGATGTGCCCTGGATAGGCCCAATCTCTGGCCTAGCAGCCCGGGCAATACAACACACGTCCACCCAGACAGACGTCCAGGTGGCACATACCTAGATCACCTGACTCCATCCAGATATATAGGCTCTCCCAGCAGGCCAAAGGATTCAAGAAAACCCCTGCCCCTTGGCTGAGATACCCTATATACCCATAATCTGACCTTGCGTTGCCCTTCTCATATCTAGTACCACCAAATATCCGGCCACCTAGTGGTAGAAGAGAAAAGTGAAACAAGGCCAAACTTAGGGAGAAATCAGTAGATCTCTAACAATCAACCAGGATAACTATTCCTGGCAAGTAAGTTTGTGAGGAGCAACCCTGCCTAAACTCCAGGGTGCTGCATCTAATATCCAAAGATAAAACAACAAGGGCAGAAGATTTAATAGATGGAAAGTTGGAAAAATAACTGTCTGCTTTAAGTGATAGTTCTGAAAATTCTGCAGGAAGTTGTTGCATCTACAGGCTATAGCCGCCAGCGATGATTACTGTTTTCTGACGGCAGGCAAACCTGTCCACTGTCAGAATGAAATAGCTCAGTAGGATTCCCTCATCCACCTTAAATGTGTGGATGGGGGAATCGGGTCAGTTTTTTTTCATTCAGCTCACTGCTTGAATGAAAAAAATGGATCCATCTACATACCTCCCAACTTTTGAACTTCAGAATGAGGGACAATTGAAGGAGGAAGCAACCAACGGCATGCTACGTGCACTGCGGCAAAAGTGGGTGTGGTACGGAGTGACAGTAGGACAGGCAGTAGGACACTGAGCATCAATGCAGCCTCACTGTGACCATCAAATGCAGCTTTACTGTGCCTGTGAATGCAGCCTCACTATGCCCATGAATGCAGCCTCACTGTGCCCATGAATGCTGCCTAAACTCCAGGGTGCTGCATCTAATATCCAAAGTTAAAACAACAAGGGCAGAAGATTTAATAGATGGAAAGTTATAAAAATGACTAATGATGCCAATGATAGGGCCCAATGACACCAATGATGGGGCTTAATTCCCCCCACTGACACCATAGATGAGACTTTATTCACGCTGGCATCAGGATCTACTACTCTTAAAAGCTGCAGTCCAGCCCCCGTTATTTCTGAAGGTCAGTAAATTGTCCTTTTGTTTAAAAAGTTTGGAGACCCCTGCCTTAATGCATTCGTTGCATGAAGGTAAAACATTTTTAGGCATCAGCATCCCCCCTTACCCCGCTTCCCCTTTTAGTTACCTGAGCCCTCATTCGATCCATTGCCATGCACATCTGCAGCCCTTCTCTCCCTTCACTTTCGGGTCTCGTTGGCTTTGCTGGGGCATCGGTAGCCATTGGCTCTCAGCACTGTTAGTCAAGGCCAGTGACGAAGGAGCATTGCACTATTGCACAGAGCAGGTAAGTATAAACGTGTTTCTTATTTAATTTTTTTTTTTTTTTAATTACCTTTACAATTGCTGTAAGCCTACTGCATATCCAAACAACAATGGATGATTATAGACTGACCATACAACCATTATTCAAGTCCTGGACCTACATTTTCCTTTCCCTACTTTGCAGCATGACCTGTCACCATGAGTCTTCCAGTTTAACTGACTCTTGTTTCCTGCAGATGAGGCCCTCCCCTCTACTTCCTGTTCTAGGGTCAACCCGCAATCCTTGATGGCTTATTTCTGCTTAAGTATCCACAGTTTAAAATGTGTTAATTCTTCTTTTATGATTTTAAGTGAATCTTTGAGTTCTTGCATTTCCCATTTAGGCCTAGTACACACGATCAGAAAATCAGATGAAAAATACCGCTTTTGAAGCTATCGTACGATAATATGATCATTAGTACACATCTCTCAAGAGCCGATCACAACACTTCATCCTCAATTGTCCAAGGGAACTCAAAAATGTTTCTCATATGATACCAGATCGTATGATTTTTGTTTAATCAGTACAGTTTTAGACCCAAAAAAAAAACCGGAAGAGCAAGGCAACACATGTTCGGTAATGAAAAAAATCTGTCAACTTTTGGCCCATTTGTTCCATATGCCTCTTGGTGTTTGCTTGCTGTGTTGCCCACTCCTCAGTTGGACTGCTTTAACTAAAGATCCTGTGTCTAAGAAAATAAGATTTTTGACTTATCAGTAAAATACATTTCTTGGGGGGTGTGGCCACGGCATGAGCATGTGAGGGCGCTTGTTAGAGGAGCTCCGTGAACCCACCACACATATCGCACCCACAGCAGCTTTCCTGGGGAGATGTTGGCACCGAATCATGCCATCCAGATGGCGGACATCTCCGCAGCCTCAACGGACCTCCCAAAACTGATCTGTATCCCTGGATCAATACTTTTCGGAGCCTCGCCATGCTGCAGCAGGGACTTCCAAGATGCCGCCGATCGGTAAATACCAGGCCGCACGTGCAGCCTCTCTTATCCCCTCTCCACGGCTCACATCTCCCTTGCTACCTCCCCCTGCCTCAGCCTCCAGCACGGCCAGCCCAGTGCCTCACTCAGCGGTGGGAGATGATATGGGGGACAAAGATCTGCGGGCTCTTATTTCCTCTGTCCCCACTAAAGCTGATCTGAAGCTATTTGCCCACAGGGTTGAGAAGGCCTTTAGGCAGGACATTGAAGCACTCCAGGCTGATACAACACACATTGGGGCAGAGTGGAGGATTTGGAGGCACAGTGGGAAGTGGTCACACCTGCCCTAAAAAGCACTTCATGAACGCTGCAAGACCCAAGACCGAAGGATTAACTCTTTAATAGATCAGATGGATGACTTTGAGAATAGAAGTTGCAGAGTTAACATCCGTATTAGAGGCATGCCAGAAGCTACTGCTCCCAGGGATATAGTTCCTTCCCTGCAAGGTCTTTTCAAACAGATTATCGGCCATGAAGCACCTGATCACATTGAAATAGATTGCGCTCATAGAGCCTTCCGCCCACCTTCAGATGACCCAGACAAGCCAAGGGATATCATCTGCAAGCTGCACAAATATTCCCTGAAGGAACGCATAATGTTTTATGTCAGAGGTGTCCGCCACGTGGACTTTGATGGCGCAAAGTTGTCCTTCTTCCTGGATCTTTCCAGACGCACCTTAATGCAAAGTCGTGCCCTCAAGCCACTACTTGAGGCCCTTCAAGATGCAAAGCTGGTCTACAGATGGGGTTTCCTTTTTAATTTGTCAGTGACCAAAAATGGCCGCCAATTCATCTTGCGCAATAAAGATGAGTTGCCGCAGTTCCTGCAACACTTAGGCTTACCCGCCATTGATGTTCCAGACTGGAGGTCCTCACCGGAGATTCCGCTCCCTGCACACCCACAGCCTTAGTGCCCTGCACGCCGCAGGGGACGGAACAGGCACAGGTCTAGAGATCATCCCCCCCTAGGCCATATCGCAATCTCCCCAACATTCCCACCCTCAGAGGAGGTCCTGAAGGACTCATGTGAACTGACTGTCTAACTTGATATTGTTTCCTTTTACAGGGACCCCTCAGGGTTCTTTTTCAATTTTTACTGCTGCTGTGGTAATTTGGTTTTGCACATCTTTGATGCTGCTGTGATCCTAATGCTGAACGGGGGTTTTTCTCTGGCGGGCTCGTACCTGGTGCTGTGCCACTTCTCCCCGCATAGGCCAACTCCTAGGAGTTATGTCCCATATTTGGGACCACATGCTACTCGCTAACCTCCACTCTATTTTTGGCCAGAAGGCGGTGTGGAGATTCCCGACTGGTAGTGGTTGGATACTTTGGGGTGTCCTTACAGCACAGTTCTTGAATGTATTATGTCTTGATGGTTCTTTGTTTTCTAGGTTTTTATTTTTTTTTTCTATTTTCTCAGCACTCCTTGATTCATTGATCAGTCACTTGCAGGTCTCTTCTCCCTTCTGACGGCGACTTGGGATACCTCCACGATTTCCATACATTATGGCTTCCCTGAAAGTGGTGTTGTATAATGTCCGTGGCTAAGGGATCACCTAATAAACGCAGTAAGCTGTGGCATGAAACCAAACGCTTGGGGGCACAGATTCTTTTATTACAGGAGACACACTTTCACATTGACTCGGTCCCCGCCTCCTCACCCACCTGTATAATCAATGGTTTCTCAGCAACTCTCCGCGATCTAAATCGAGCGGAGTTGCTATAGCCATACATAAACAATGTTCCTCTGACTCTAATGGCAGATATGTTTTAATTAAAGGCACCATACTAGGCCATAAATTCACTTTTGCAACCGTGTATGCGCCGAACACTCAACAGTTCACCTTCCTACACTCCTACTTAGACTCCCTCTCCACTTTTAGAGAGGGCCGACTGATCTTGGGAGGAGAATTCAATGTCAGCCCAGACCCACAGATGGACACATCTACGGGGCGTTCTACCCACTCTTTCGCTTTCCTCAAACACTTCAGAAAATCCCTGAACTCCCACCATCTTGTCGATTGCTGGAGGGTACTCCACCCCACCAACAAAGATTTCAGCTACTACTCAGCCACTCATACCGTATATACCCGCATTAATCTGTTACTGGTGGATCAGTTCTCTCTGGAGACCCTATCTAGTGCGTCAATTCTATCACCCTCTCGGATCACACCCTAGTATCCCTCTCTATACATCCACTGTCCTCTGTAGGGATGAGCCAAACACCCCCTGGTTCGGTTTGCACCAGAACCTGCGAACGGAAAAAAAATTAGCGTTAGTTAGAACCCCATTGAAGTCTATGGGACTCGAACGTTGGAAATCAAAAGTGCTAATTTTAAAGGCTAATTTGCATGGTATTGTCCTAAAAAGGGTTTGGGGACCGGGTCCTGCCCCAGGGGTATCAATGCAAAGAAAAGTTTTAAAAACGGCTGTTTTTTCGGGAGCAGTGATTTTAATGATGCTTCAAGTGAAAAAAAAAGTGAAATATTCCTTTAAATCTCGTACCTGGGGGGTGTCTATAGTATGCCTGTAAAGTGGTGCGTGTTTCCCGTGCTTAGAACAGTCCCTGCAACAAAATGACATTTTTAAGGGAATAAAAGTCATTTAAAACTGCTTACGACTTTAATGTTGTCTCCTTCCGTTTGCAAGTAGGAGTCGTTTGTAAGATGGATGTTTGAAAGTAGGGGCCTGCCCTATATACTCTGCATAAATTGTGGCCTTAGGTGTTGGTGTTGCCACAACACTGTAAGCCCTTACAGGGCCCTGCTGTAAAGTATTAGATCAAGAATTGTTGAACAGGGGCAGAAAAATTGGGCCTTTGGTGATGGTGGTGGTGCTGGTGCCACAACACTGTAAGTCCTCACAGTTACTCTTGGTGGGCGCTGGAACAGGCCCTGCTGTGAAATATTAGATCAAGAATTGTAATTACATGCACCTGTTGAACAGGGGCAGAAAAATTGGGCCTTTGGTGGTGGTGGTGCCACAACACTGTAAGTCCTCACAGTTACTCTTGGTGGGCGCTGGAACAGCCTCTGCTGTGAAATATCAGATCAAGAATTGTAATTACATGTCCCTGTTGAACAGGGACAGAAAAACTGGGCCTTAGGCACTGGTGTTGGTGCCACAACAATGCAACCCTTCACAGATACTTTAGTTGGAGCGCAGGAACGAGCCCTGCTGCAAGGAATTGCATCAAAAATTGTAATTACACGCCCCTGTTAAACAGGGGCTGAAAAACTGGGCCTTAGGCACTGGTGCTGGAGCCACAACACTGCAACCCCTTACAGATACTCTAGTTGGAGCGCAGGAACGAGCCCTGCTGCAAAGAATTGCATCAAAAATTGTAGTTACACGCCCCTGTTAAACAGGGGCTGAAAAATTGGGCCTTAGCCACTGGTGGTGGCGCCCAGAAACAAAAATATTCTTACAAGCTATCAGCATGATCATTGAGGAGGAAGAGGATAGTCACTCAGCATAACAGGATAGTCACTCAGCATAGGCAGTCTTGAAGGGATCTGATATTTCAAAAAAATGTATTCGGTTACATCAGCATCAGGTGCTTGGTATCTGGTGGTGATCCAAGACTGATTCATTTTTATGAAGGTCAGTCGATCGACCGAGTCGGTGGACAGGCGCACCCTGTGATCGGTTACAAAGCCTCCAGCAGCACTGAATGTGCGTTCCAAAAGAATATGCATACTGTGCAAGCTCTGGCCAGTGATCCATCCTCAAGACCCAGTAACCCAGAGGATTTTTGGTGGGAAAGGTGTCCAAGTCAGATCTTGCCCCTAGGTATGGCGATGGTTGCTAGAACCAATCATACCTTGGGGCTGCGGACTAAAAAATTGTCTGAACGCATCGGTCAGACGGCCACCTTCTCCACCGCTCCTTCTTTGACTGACCGAAGCCTCAGCAACACGTTGTCCAGGAACAGGAATTTGTAACCTCCCAGTCTCTGGGAATGCATTGCACAGACCTTTCTGCAAGGCCTCCCGAAGATATTTCATCCTCTGCTCCCTCTGTGACGGCAAGATAAGGTCCGCAACCTTACCCTTGTAACGTGGATCAAGGGGGGTTGCCAGCCAGTAACGATCCCCTTCCTTGATACCACGAATACGAGGATCCTTCCGCAGGCTTTGCAGGATCAGGGAGGCGATGCAGCATAGGTTTGCTGAGGCATTCGGTCCGGAGTCCTCTGGGTCACTAAGGACGACATGATCCGCAACCACCTCCACCCAGCCACGTACAAATCCATGGGTTTCTTGGGACTGTAAATGATCCCTTAAAGACTGCTGCTGATGCTGAGTGCCAGGCTCCACCTCCATGCTGACACAATCCTCCTCCTCCTCCTCCTCCTCCTGTGTGATCGGCGGGCACGCAGGAACACTGTCTGGATAAAGGGGCCCTTGAGAAGTCCTCCTCTTCCTGCCTCTGTTCTGCGTCAAGTGCCCTGTCCATTATTCCATGCAGCGTGTGCTCCAACAGGTGGACAAGGGGGACAGTGTCACTGATGCATGCACTGTCACTGCTCACCATCCTCGTGGTCTCCTCAAATGGTGACAGGACAGTGCATGCATCCCTGATCATGGCCCACTGGTGTGGGGAAAAAAAAACAAGCTCCCCTGACCCTGTCCTGGTGCCATAGTCGCACAGGTACTCATTGATGGCCCTCTGCTGCGTGTGCAGCCGCTGTAGCATGGCCAACGTTGAGTTCCACCTGGTGGGCATGTCACAGATTAGGCGGTTCAGGTTAAATTCCTTTTGGAGGTCTGCCAGCCGAGCACTAGCATTATATGACCGGCGGAAATGCACACAGACTTTCCTGGCCTGCCTCAGGACATCCTGTAAGCCTGGGTACCTGCCCAAGAACCGCTGCACCACCAAGTTAAGGACATGAGCCAAACAGGGCACATGGGTCAGTTGTTCCTGTCGGAGGGTGGAGAGGAGGTTGGTGCCATTGTCGCAAACCACCATTCCTGCCTTAAGTTGGCATGGCGTCAACCACCTCTGAACCTGCCCCTGCAGAGCTGACAGAATCTCTGCCCCAGTGTGGCTCCTGTCCCCCAAGCACACCAGCTCAAGCACCGCATGGCATCTTTTGGCCTGCGTACTTTCGTAGCCCCTTGAACGCCTATGGAGCACTGCTGGTTCCGAGGACAAAGCACAGGAAGAGGCCATGGAGGAAGAAGAAGAGGAGGGGGTGGAGGAGAGAGGTGTGTCAGAATCACCAGTAGCGGCATTTTGGAGGCGTGGTGGTAGAACAACCTCCAACACTACTGCCCTTGCCCTGCATCCTTCCCAGCTGCCAGCAGTCACCCAATGCGCTGTGAAACTTAGGTAACGTCCCTGTCCATGCCTGCTGGACCATGAGTCAGCGGTAATATGCACCTTACTGCTGACCGCCCTGTCAAGCAAGGCCAAGACATTGCCTTCCACATGCCGGTAGAGAGCCGGAATCGCCTTCCGTAAGAAAAAATTGGCGTTTGGGAACCTGCCACTGAGGAACCGCACATTCCACAAACTCACGGAAGGGGGAAGAATCTACCAACTGAAAAGGTAGCAGTTGAAGTGGTAGCAATTTTGCCAAGCTAGCATTCAACCGCTAGGCATGTGGATGGCTGGGAGCGAACTTCTTTCTGCGGTGCAGCAGCTGGGGCAGGGAAATTTGCCTGGTATAATCTGACGTTGGTGTACCGATAGCAGATTGCCCGCAAGTACTTGGCTGTGACATACCTAATTCTACACCTTCATTCCTCTCAGTGCAGGTCTCAGAGAGGACTGAAAGTATAGTGGGGTTGGAGATCCCAGCTGATGAGGAGCAAGTAGAGGTCCTCTTTGTTCTTTGGTGTGGGTCTTTTCGTACGCTTGCCAACGAACTGCATGGCAGGTCAACATATGTCTGGTCAAGCATGTGGTGCCTAAGCGGGAGATGTTTTGGCCACGCGAGATACGCTTGAGACATATGTTGCAAATAGCAGTGGTGCGATCTGATGCACTCGTCTCAAAAAAGGCCCACACCAAAGAACTTTTGGAATAACGCGCAGACAGCAGCGCCCTGCACATGCGGAGTTCTGCGGTGTGGTGCAGTCAATGTGCTGCCCTTAGGCTGGCCCCTGGAGAGCATCCTGCCTCGTTGGTGATGTGCCTCCTCCCCCTCTCTCCTATCAGGCACCCACGTGGAGTCAGTGACCTCATCATCCCCTCCCTCCTCATCACTGGAGCAAATCTGGCAGTATGCTGCAGCAGGGGGAACATGACTGCCA
This sequence comes from Aquarana catesbeiana, assembly GCF_042186555.1. Lineage (NCBI taxonomy): Eukaryota > Metazoa > Chordata > Amphibia > Anura > Ranidae > Aquarana > Aquarana catesbeiana. The sequence goes on from NC_133332.1 coordinate 114,707,936, forward strand.
GGTTGCTGTCCTTCTTGGGCACCCCTCTGCCTGGGCTCACGTTACTACCTTCCTCTAGCTGAGTACCATCATCGGAGCCTTCAAAACGCTGGGCATCCTCCTGGAGCATGTACCCAACACTGTGGTCAAACAGTTCGGGGGACTCCTCAGGAGGACCTGGTGGGGCTAGGGAAGGAGTGACTGATGCCAATGAGCCGAAGGAAGAGGCTACGTTGGCAGCTGCTTTGCCAGACAACGTACCCTGAGCCTGGGTGAGGGTGGATGAGGAGGATGAGGACGGCTTGGTCATCCACTCGACCAAGTCTTCCGCATGTTGCGGCTCAACGCGGCCAGCTGCCGAAAAAAAGGCCAAGCGTGTCCCACAGCCACATGCTGGTGAGGATGCACCGTGTCCACGACCAGCACTGTTGCCTCTAGACACAGAGCCTGCTTGCCCTCTTTTACTGGCTTGTGACTGTCTGCCTCTCCTTGTTGGCCTTCCAGACATACTATTGGCCTGCAGTGAGATGTAGCTGCACAAAACTGGGATGTATATATATATATATACCGATTATACTGCAGCTAGCAGAATCAACTGCCTGCCTCTAGTAGTATTATTACTATGAGAACACCTACATTTGTCTTCAGGTAGCTATACTGTAGGTGCAACTGTGCAGGGTACACAGTACAGTAACTGGAAATACGTAAAGAGCCTACACAAGCACCTGGCTTCAGGTAGCTATACTGTAGGTGCAACTGTGCAGGGTACACAGTACAGTAACTGGAAATATGTCAAGAGCCCACACAAGCACCTGGCTTCAGGTAGCTATACTGTAGGTGCAACTGTGCAGGGTACACAGTACAGTAACTGGAAATACATCAAGAGCCTACACAAGCACCTGGCTTCAGGTAGCTATACTGTAGGTGCAACTGTGCAGGGTACACAGTACAGTAACTGGAAATACGTCAAGAGCCCACACAAGCACCTGGCTTCAGGTAGCTATACTGTAGGTGCAACTGTGCAGGGTACACAGTACAGTAACTGGAAATACGTCAAGAGCCTGCCTGTGCTATTAATAGGATCACAAGAAGCACACAGGCACCTGGCTTCAGGTAGCTATACTGTAGGTGCAACTGTGCAGGGTACACAGTACAGTAACTGGAAATACGTAAAGAGCCTACACAAGCACCTGGCTTCAGGTAGCTATACTGTAGGTGCAACTGTGCAGGGTACACAGTACAGTAACTGGAAATATGTCAAGAGCCCACACAAGCACCTGGCTTCAGGTAGCTATACTGTAGGTGCAACTGTGCAGGGTACACAGTACAGTAACTGGAAATACATCAAGAGCCTACACAAGCACCTGGCTTCAGGTAGCTATACTGTAGGTGCAACTGTGCAGGGTACACAGTACAGTAACTGGAAATACGTCAAGAGCCCACACAAGCACCTGGCTTCAGGTAGCTATACTGTAGGTGCAACTGTGCAGGGTACACAGTACAGTAACTGGAAATACGTCAAGAGCCTGCCTGTGCTATTAATAGGATCACAAGAAGCACACAGGCACCTGGCTTCAGGTAGCTATACTGTAGGTGCAACTGTGCAGGGTACACAGTACAGTAACTGGAAATACTGTAAAAACATCTGCCTGCCTGTCAGTATATTAGAAAGAGAACAATAGGATCTAGATAAACTGAATACAGTGTATGTGTATATATATATATATATATATATATATATATATATATATACACATACAACATCTGGGATGCATATATATACACACAATACACTGTAAGTGCAGCTAACTGACTTGACCTGCCTATTCTATCTAACTTAAATCAAATGACACTGTCTCTCTGTCTATCTATCTCTCTCAACGCCGGAACACACTACACAGGCCCGCCGTGCAGGCGGCCTTATATAGTGTGGGGCGTGTACTAAACCAGTGCAGAAATTGGTAAAAAATGTAGCGCATGATATACAAACATAAATAATGTATGGGTAATAAAGTCCATATAACCACAAGTCCTTCAAACCAGTGTGGTGACAAACAACTCAATGTGTAACAAACAAAAGTCTAATAAGCCATAGGCTAAAGGGTAAGTGATATAGTGTCCGGCTGCGTGTAGACACAGATGTAGCCACTCAGGATGATGGATTTCCAAGTGCTGGCAAAGAATATGTTGGTCCATAGGTAAGAACAACATCAAACAGGAACAACATCAATGGCTAAGTGATAAATGCATACTCTTACCGGATCCAATGGACTCCCCTGTCAGCGACATGGAGTCTTAAAGCATGCGGGTCATAGTGCATGCTTGGCCAATCATCAGTCAGCAATGCACTGTGATGCCACAAAGAATTATGGGCCGTGACGCGCCACTCAAATTTGGCGCTAACGGCCCATAACGTTTGCAATTTGGCGAACGACCGAACACATGATGTTCAAGTTGAACATGCATTCGACTCGAACACGAAGCTCACCCCTAGTCCTCTGACGCTAAGTCCCGGACCTGGTGCTTGAATGAGAACATCTTGGATGATGTAGTGGCACCAAAGCGCATATAGGAGTCTATTTCCCTGTACTTTGCCGAGAATTCAACAGATGATGTAGGGCTGGCTTCCATATGGGAAGGGCATAAGGCAGTGGTTAGGGGGGAGTTCCTATCCCAGGCTCAAGATTGAAAAAAGCACGTGAAGGGGATCTCCAAACCCTCCTAAAAAAATCCAGTCTGCAGAACTCAAACATAAACGTTGGCTGACCCTGGAGCTGGCAGCAGAACTCCAATCCCTCCACTTGGAGTTTGCCAACCTGCTTGATACCCGGATACGGGCATGTCTACGCCACATCACTCACAAATTGTCATGGTTATGCAATAATCTTTGTCAGCTTACCTCTCCTCATGTGTTCACCTTTAGAGACCAGCCACCCTCACCTGACTGCTTATATAATCTTCCCTCAGCATAGCTCCATCTCAGCCTCTAATTAGGAACACTATATTAACCTGTGCATTGCAAGCCAACCTTTCAACCATTGTCTCCTACGTCTGATTCCTGTTACCGATCTTGGCCTGTTCTTGACTATCCCTGTCTGCTTGTGACCCTGACCTTTGGCGTGTTCTATGTTTATCCTTGTCTGCTAGTCGCCCCCACCTTTGGCTTATCCCTTTACTATCCTTATTGTTCCAGCCTGCTGCTTCCTTCCTCTTTCTCCTGTAGTCTACCGTGAGCATGAGCTGTGAGACCCTGGGGGCCGCGACCTGGAGCCACTAGAGGCTCTGGTGAACACCTGCTGGCTCTTAGACTCCGCACCCTGGGGAATCTATGCTCTAGCTCCCAGTGGGATCTGTGTTGGTGCTCCAGTAGACCTGCTTCCTGAACCTCCCAGAGTTAAATCCACAGCAGTCAGTCCTAGGGTCCACTACCTTAGCGGTGCACCCTTGACTCCTACGGAGTGCATCTGTCACCTGGACTCAGGTGACCTGACAGTTTGATCAGCCATGGACCTGGCTGATGTGCCGCTACCCACAGATGATCCGTTGCAGGGCATAGTTCGCAGACTTGAGACCCAGGAATCTAATCAGACCCAGGTGATGCGATTCCTTCAGGATTTGGCCTCCCGTTTTGAACAGGTTCAGGCCTCCTTAGGACCCCTGGTTCAACAACCTCAACCGCTATCTGTTCACCTATTCCGGTCACAGCCACATCCAAAAATTCTTTGCATTTACTTGCTCCGTCCCGGTACTCTGGGGACCCCAAGGCCTGCAGGGGTTTCCTTAGCCAGTGCACAAGCTCAGCCCCAAAACGTCCTGTCTGATTGGGCAAAGGTAGCCTATATTGTATCCTTCCTGTCCGGCGAGGCGTTAGCCTGGGTTGCCCCTCTGTGGGAACTGAATGATCCAGTGGTATCTAGCCTGTCTGACTTCCTGAAACTTTTTCGGATATCTTCGAGGAACCGGGTCGTGTCTCCTCAGCGGCCAGCGCCCTTTTACGTCTCTGTCAAGAGTCCGCTTCTGTGGGACAGTACGCTCTTCATTTTCGTATTTTGACTGCTGAACTGAGCTGGAATAATGAGACCTTAGTTGCAACCTTTCTACATGGTCTCTCTGATAGAGTGAAGGATGAATTCGCGGGAATAGCTATTCCTGCTGATCTGGATGGTTTCATCACCTTGTGTAACAAGATCAATATTCGCTTTCAAGAGAGGACTCTGGAAAAAAGACGCCAACACTCCCCGTTCTTTAGGCAGCCTTAGCTTCCTGTCCCCTTTCTTCGTCCCGAGGAGCACCTCCTGCCTGCTGAGGAACCTATGCAGCTGGGCCGGACAAAGTTATCTTCCGAAGAACGCGCTAGGCGCAGAACTCTGGGCCTGTGCCTTTCTTGTGGGGGCAAAGGTCATTTTTGTGACACTTGCTCTCTTCGTCTGGAAAAACCCTCGGGGCTAATACATCTGGAAAGTAGAGTATTGGACCCTGAAATATCACCTTCACCTTCTCATCTTCTTCTTTCTGTGTTCCTTTATGTCGCCGCTTCCTCTCATTCAGTCTCGGCATATCTGGATTCCGGAGCCGCTGGCAATTTCATGGACTAGGGAACTACATCTTCCATGAGGCTTACCCTTTTGCCCCTCACAACATCATTGGTGGTCTTGGCGATTGATGGCACTGTTCTCCCAGGGGGCCCTATCTGCTTTCAGACTCTCCCTGTTAAGATGTCGGTAGGGACACTCCACCAGGAGTGGATATCCTTTCTTGTCTTACGTAAGGCTTCATCTCCTATCATTTTAAGTCTTCCTTGATTACGGCTCTATTCTCCACACATTGACTGGACTGCTGGACAGATTCTGGCTTGGGGTTCCTCTTCCTGCCTACGCAAGGTTGCCCCAAAAGAGAAACTTCCTGTTACCACCATTCCAGTATCTTCTGCTCTTCCCGCTGTATATAGCAATTTCTGGGATGTGTCCTGCAATAGTCGGGCCGAGGCACTCTCTAGGTCACGTGGCACTCTGGATGAGGAGCCCACCTGTGAACCTGAGCTGATCATTTATTCTAGTTTGCATAACCATTTACCCTTGCCTGTCCCTAAACTCCTTTGGGCACACAGCCAGGTTAACTTGTCCGCAAGTTCCACAGTCGCTAAGCCCTGCAATGTGATTGAGGTAGTCACTATACCTGGCAATGCTATTCAGTCGGCCATTGCACCAGTTATGCCAGCCCAACCCATGCCCAGTGAGCTTCCTGCTTTTTCCTATTCAGGACCTTCTGTAACCTGGCCTCACCCTACTACTACGTCCATTCAAACTTGTCTAAGAGGCTCAATCCTTCCTTTGGATAGACTGCCTCATTCGGCCAGGTGGGGTTTTCAATCTTTCTTTCTAGGCTCTCTGCATTCTGCTTGTGTTTCAGCTATCCAGCTTGACTCTTGTGACACATCACCTTCTAACCAACCTGGTCTCAGGGATCCACTGACCTCTGCCCAGTCTGATGGTCCTGTGCTGGATGTCCAGCTCATCTTTAAGGGTCTGGGGGACCCTGCTCAGACTCCTGATGGTCTTCTCATGCCCTTACCCATTCCTAAGAAGCCTTTTGTCCTCAATAAGTCCTCTCATCCTCCCAGAGTTCAATCCGCAGCAGTCAGTCCTAGGGTCCACTACCTTAGTGGTGCACCCCTGACTCCTACGGAGTGCATCTGTCACCTGGACTCAGGTGACCTGACACAAAGTTTACGAGTACGGGAATAAATGCGTGCGACTGCTAGCCAGGGCCCTAAAGAGACAACAGGCCTCAGGCCATGTACATAAACTCCATACCACGATAGGTTCCCCAGTAGTTCACTCCTCTAAGTTTGTGGCTGCCTTTCAGGACTACTATGCCAAGCCCTACCATCTCCCTGCTACACTGCCTGGCTTGACGGCAGATCAGAAACATGCCGTATTCTGGAGTATCTGGCAGAAGCTCAAGCCTCCCAACTCACTAATCAAACTAGCAAACACCTTGAGATGCCTATTACCCAGACGGAGCTGGAAACAGTGGTAAAAGAGCTCCCAAAAGGGAAAAGCCCAGGTCCTGACGGATATACGAACGCCTATTATAGTACCTTCCTCCCTTTATTGTCTAGCCCAATGTGTGCCTGCTTTAAAGCTTTAGCGTCAGGTACCGCTATACCTAAAGAGGGACTACTGGCCCATATTACTGTGCTCCCCAAAGAAGGGAAAGACCACACTGCCCCTAGTAGCTACAGACCGATATCACTTCTCAATATCGATATAAAAATATTAGCGGAGATCTTAGCGAACCGTCTTAAACCCATAATGCCATCTATCATACATCCAGACCAGACAGGGTTTATTACTGGAAGGGAAGCTAGGGACAATTCTAACCGGGCGATTCAATTAATCCATTGGGCACAAACACAGACTGACCATCCACTCTGTCTCCTGCTTTCTACTGATGCTGAAAAGGCGTTCGACAGGGTGGATTAGGTATACCTTCGAGCTGTATTGACCAGACTGGGGCTTGGCCCTAACATGCTCTGCTGGATAACCTCGCTCTATAGCCCCCCTGAGGCCCGAGTTAAAGTCAATGGCTTCCTTTCAGACACCTTTCCTATTATGAACTGAACTAGGCAGGGCTGCCCACTGTCCCCCCTCAATTTCGCCCTCACCCTGGAACCATTGCTCAATAGGATTCGCTCGAATCCAAATGTCAAGGGCTTCGGTGTTGGGCCAAAGGAACATAAATTATCCACTTATGCGGATGATGTCCTGTTCTATGTGGCTTAAGCCATGCCCCATGGTTACCCCGGGCACATAGAGGTCTGTCAGCATTTGTTTCTCCAGTTACTGCTCACGCTTTGCAGCAATGGGATTCCCTCAACGGGTCAAGACAGCTTCCCCCTCGGTCCTCCCCCCTAGCTCCCCTGGGAGGCTTCCCTGGGTTTGCCCCAGGGGAACACCCGTCATTCTTCCGTACCTGGAGATGTGAGGTGCTGCATGTTCTTCCAAGACGAGGGATTAATCCCATTGGAGGAACTTAGAGCTTAGAGCAAGGCATCGTCAAACCTCTGCTTAAGAAACCCAATCTTGACCCTAAGGACCCCAACTGCCGCAGACCGATAACAAGCCTCAACACCATCTCCAAGATTATGGAGAAAGCAGTAGTATTGCAACTACAACGCCACCTGGTCACACATCAACTCCTGGACCCACTGCAATCAGGCTTCTGCCCGGGCCATGGCACAGAAACAGCACTCCTCAAAATATGGGACGACGCCCTTGAAGCAGCAGATGACGGAGAATCTAGTCTCCTGGTACTGTTGGACCTCAGCGCAGCATTTGATACAGTGAACCACAATACTTTACTTGTCCGCCTCTCAGAAGTGGCAGGTGCCACAGGTCTGGCGCTAAAATGGCTTGCATCCTTCCTAGAGAATCGCTCTCAGACAGTGAAACTAGGAACATTCACCTCAGAAACCCGGGCAGTCTCCTGCGGAGTTCCCCAGGGCTCACCCCTGTCACCAGTGCTATTCAACATCTACATCCGCCCACTTCTCAATATCATCAGGAAAACGGACCTCTGTTTCCACTCATATGCCGATGACACCCAACTCTACTTTCGCATCACCGGACAAAAAACCATCATCAACAATTAGAAGAATGCCTCAGTTCAATTGATGATTGGATGACCATCAGCTCCCTCAAACTTAACGGTTCAAAAACAGAACTTCTTCTCCTACATGCCAACAAAAATTCCAAAATGAAGACCCCGTGGACACCCCCCACCATCCTCGGACAGACCATCACTCCAAGCCTCAAAGCCAAGAGTCTCGGAGTCATCTTTGACTCAGGAATGACAATGGATGCTCAAATAGGATCAGTGGTGAGCGGATCCCACCATCTCCTCCGCCTCCTACGCAGACTCATCCCCTTCATCCCTGAAGAAGACAAACCGGCAGTTGTGGGAACAATCATCAACTCCCGACTCGACTATGCAAATTCGCTCTACATAGGACTACCCCAATATCAGCTTGCGCGCTTACAACTCATTCAAAACACGGCGGCAAGACTGTTAACAGGAAAAAAACCCTGGGAATCCATTTCACCATCCCTAAAGTGCCTACACTGGCTAACCGTAAAGAATCGGATCAAAGTCAAGACCCTCTGCCTCACCCACAAATGCATACAAGGAAATGCTCCGCTATATCTTCAGGAGAAAATAAAACACTACACACCCAATCGCAGCCTTCGATCAGCTAACCAAAATCTCCTCATCATTCCAAAATATCGCTACAAAGCAAAGGGAGAACGAAGATTCGCAGTCCAAGGACCTCGACTATGGAACGCTCTTCCGACCCACATCCGCATGGAAGAAAACCATCAGGCCTTCAGGAAAAAACTAAAGACCTTCCTTTTCTAAAAAGCTGGACAGAGAAAGGGGAGACCAACTTGTTTAGGAGGAAAGCCGTGCCACGTCCAAAAGTACATAAACACAAGAAAAGAGTTCCCCTAGGTGGACTTTACCGGCACTTGCATAAAAAAGAAAAAATAGAAGTAAAGACTATAGTACATAATAAAAGAATATATATTTTATTCAATTGGAAAATACAAATATTAAAAACAAAGTGGATATCATGGGTAACAAAGCAGTACTACTTAGTAAACAAAATGTACAATCAAGCAGTAAGCAATGATGAAAAGGAACCAGAAGACTCTTATCAAGCCCGACGCGTTTCGGGGTATTTAATATTTCTAGGGTCCTTCTTCAGGGGCATAGTTGAAAAGAGGGGTTCATCTAAATTAATTGAAAAAATGAAAAAATGAGAGTGTGTAGACAAGGGTCAAATGATGGAAGAGTTGTCACTAGATATCCAATATTAGGTTTGAATGATCCATTGATCACCTACCTGGAAGAATTTTCAATAACTGCTTATGGAAGGGAGTCTAAAACGAAAAACCAATGAGAAAGAGCAGGGTGTGGAGGTAGGCAGTTATGATGTAACAGGGGGGGGGAGGGTCCAGAGACAGTGATAGCCAGCGCGGAAGATACTCCAGAGGGTAATATTGGGGGCATTAGTGGTAGGTTAACCAAAGCACAAAAACGCAAGGTGAGTATAGTAGCAAGTCCAAGTTGCAATCTTGAAACACCCAATATGAGGACAATATGCGACCGGTCTAAACTATGTGGCATGTTCACCAATGCCAGGAGCCTGGCGGACAAGATGGGTGAACTAGAGCTACTGTTGTACAAGGAGGATTTGGATTTTGTGGGAATTTCAGAGACCTGGTTCAACAGCTCTCATGATTGGCTGGCAAACATTCAAGGGTATACCCTATACCGCAAGGATAGAGAGGGTAAAAAAGGGGGAGGGGTATGCCTATATATCAAGAATAATGTACAAGTGAATGTGAGAGATGACATCACTGAGGGGGCTAGGGAGGAGGTGGAATCTTTATGGGTAGAGCTCCAAAGGGATGAAGCTAAGGGGAAAATAATACTGGGAGTATGCTATAGGCCCCCTAACCTGAGGGAGGAAGTGGAGACGGATCTCCTATCACAAATTGGATTAGCAGCAAGGATGGGAAGTGTTATCATAATGGGGGATTTTAATTATCCAGACATAGACTGGGCGGAGGGAACCGCGCATTCATTTAAGGCTCGCCAGTTCCTTAATGTCTTGCAGGACAATTTTATGGGTCAGATGGTAGACGCACCAACTAGAAATAAAACATTACTAGATCTACTGATTACCAACAATACAGACCTGATAACAGATGTGGAAATACGGGGCAATTTAGGTAACAGCGATCACAGGTCAATTAGTTTCAGTATAAATCACACAAATATGAGACATGAAGGGAACACAAAGACACTGAATTTCAAAAGAGCCAACTTCCCTAAACTACAAACCTGGCTAAAAGGCATAAATTGGGATAAAATATTAGGAACAAAGAATACAGAGGAGAGATGGGTTTGCTTTAAGAGCATATTAAATAAGGGCATTAGCCAATGTATCCCATTGGGTAATAAATTTAAAAGAGCGAACAAACATCCTGGATGGCTTAACTCCAATGTAAAAATGCATATAAAAGCAAAGGAGAAGGCCTTCAAAAAATACAAGGTTGAGGGATCATCCACAGCATTCAGAATTTATAAAGAATGCAATAAGAAATGTAAGGGTGCAATTAGGATGGCTAAGATAGAACATGAAAGACACATAGCGGAGGAGAGCAAAAAAAATCCCAAGAAATTCTTTAAGTATGTAAACAGTAAAAAAGGGAGGACAGACCATATTGGCCCCATAAAGAATGAGGAAGGACATCTGGTTACAAAGGATGGGGAGATGGCAGAGGTATTGAATTTATTCTTCTCCTCAGTCTTCACGAGTGAATCGGGGGGCTTCAGTAACCAAAACTGCAGTGTTTATCCTCATGACACAACACAGGAAGCACCTACATGGTTAACAGAGGACGGAATTAAAATTAGACTTGAGAAACTTAACATTAATAAACCACCGGGAACAGATGGCTTGCATCCGAGGGTACTTAGGGAACTCAGTCAGGTAATTGCCAGACCGTTGTTCCTAATTTTTACAGACAGTCTATTGACTGGAATGGTACCAGCTGATTGGAGAAAAGCCAACGTAGCACCAATATTTAAAAAGGGCCCAAAAAACATCCCTGGGAATTACAGACCAGTTAGCCTAACATCAATAGTATGTAAACTCTTGGAGGGGATGATAAGGGACTATATACAAGATTTTAGTAATAAGAATGATATCATTAGCAGTAATCAGCATGGATTCATGAAGAATCGTTCTTGCCAAACCAATCTATTAACCTTCTATGAGGAGGTGAGCTGCCATCTAGATAAAGGAAGGCCCGTAGACGTGGTGTATCTGGATTTTGCAAAAGCATTTGACACAGTTCCCCATAAACGTTTACTGTACAAAATAAGGTGCGTTGGCATGGACCATAGGGTGAGTACATGGATTGAAAACTGGCTACAAGGGCATGTTCAGAGGGTGGTGATAAATGGGGAGTACTCAGAATGGTCAGGGGTGGGTAGTGGGGTCCCCCAGGGTTCTGTGCTGGGACCAATCCTATTTAATTTGTTCATAAACGACCTGGAGGATGGGATAAACAGTTCCATCTCTGTATTTGCAGACGATACTAAGCTAAGCAGGGCAATAACTTCTCCGCAGGATGTGGAAATCTTGCAAAAAGACCTGAACAAATTACTGGGGTGGGCGACTACATGGCAAATGAGGTTCAATGTAGAAAAATGTAAAATAATGCATTTGGGTGTCAAAAATATGAATGCAATCTATACACTGGGGGGAGAACCTCTGGGGGAATCTAGGATGGAAAAGGACTTGGGGGTCCTAGTGGATGATAGGCTCAGCAATGGCATGCAATGCCAAGCTGCTGCTAATAAAGCAAACAGAATATTGGCATGCATTAAAAGGGGGATCAACTGCAGAGATAAAACGATAATTCTCCCACTCTACAAGGCTCTGGTCCGGCCGCACCTGGAGTATGCTGTCCAGTTCTGGGCACCAGTCCTCAGGAGGGACGTACTGGAAATGGAGCGAGTACAAAGAAGGGCAACAAAGCTAATAAAGGGTCTGGAGGATCTTAGTTATGAGGAAAGGTTGCGAGCACTGAACTTATTCTCTCTGGAGAAGAGACGCTTGAGAGGGGATATGATTTCAATTTACAAATACTGTACTGGTGACCCCACAATAGGGATAAAACTTTTTCGCAGAAGAGAGTTTAATAAGACTCGTGGCCACTCATTACAATTAGAAGAAAAGAGGTTTAACCTTAGACTACGTAGAGGGTTCTTTACTGTAAGAGCGGCAAGGATGTGGAATTCCCTTCCACAGGCGGTGGTCTCAGCGGGGAGCATTGATAGCTTCAAGAAACTATTAGATAATCACCTGAATGACCGCAATATACAGGGATATGTAATGTAATACTGACACATAATCACACACATAGGTTGGACTTGATGGACTTGTGTCTTTTTTCAACCTCACCTACTATGTAACTATGTAACTATGTAACAGATATAGGTGCTAATTCTTAGATGGTACCAGCTGCAAGAAGGTAGGCAGCAATCTCCATAAAGGAGTATGACACTGTGCCCATCCCGCCCGACCCGGGCGTGCGCAAGCCAGAGCGATATGCTGAGGTCACAGGAAGGCGCCCCTATAAAATGAAAAATTAAGGTACCTTAAAAGGAGTTCAATGTATGTGAATGGATGCAAAAATGACAAACCAAAATTAGTATGAAAAAAATATATATTACAATAAAGTGCCTGTTGTCAAATTTTCACATATAAGTAACATGCTGGTTAAAGCAGTGCAGCAGGAAAGGCACTGAATATAAGTTCAAAAAAGATATAACTTACAGAAAACTGGGGTAATAAGAGTATATATATATGTGTCATAATTGTAAAGCAGATGTGTGCATTATAAAGAAAATTAATAACTAGAAATATATATTGAAAATATATGTCCAGGAGTAAGTACATAAATCGTAAAGAATTTTATGGTTAAAAAGCTGGAGTACTATAGAAAAGTTTGGCATAGTAGTATATAGCCAGTATGTAAAAGGCAAATGTGGTGCTAAAGAAGCCATATGTATAAGTTCCCCATAGCCTGCAGGAAATGGAATAGAAGCCATGGCAGGTTAGGAAGTGGTAAAAAGGGCCAAAACAATGCAACCATATAGCTGAAAATAAATGAATACTGAAGAAGAAAGTATAATGCATTTATAATACTGATCCTTGGGAAGGAGAAGGAAGAGAAAGAAGTAAATAGACATACCTTGGGAGGACAAAAAATGTGAGCATGGCCGACCACGCAATCCGGCATCCGGCATGTAAAACAGGCAGGGGATGAGTGGGGCCGGTTTAAGTATAGGACGGGCTCCAATCAGCTGGCGTCAGAATGACGCACAGCTGTATAGTAGAGACCGTCAGCTGGGGCGCCTAATTAAAAACCTCCCGAAGCGAGGGTGCGCGGCGCCGCCCCTACCAAGCATGCGCGAGCGCAATGACGTTGGAGCGACGTCGCGCACACCCGCCCCACCGACACGGAAGTGCCCATCCGGCGAACTGAGCATGCTCGCCGGAGTGGCAACATGGAGGCGGTGGGCGTGAGGTGGAACAACGCCCAACAACCTCCCTAAACGCCGCCCCAGGAAAAAATTCTGGGGCGGCTTTCCGTGCCGGGCAGCCGCTCCGGCCACACACGCCTCGGGGGGGGGGCGGGAAGTGGGAGAATTGGCCAAAAAAAAAGAAAAGCATATGGGAATGTACACCTAATAGGTGAGGTAGGAATAACACAACCGAAAAAGGGGGGGCATGAGAAAGTAAAAATGAATTATATAATCAGAGTGGCTTAGATGAAAATATGAGGAGAGAGGACTGGGACATGTCACAAAGTGTCGATTCTTTTGCAAGAGAGGGCAGGCAGAATCGAATGTTAAACAGTATATTAATAAAATGTACATTAGGATTGGTGGTATAACAGGCAGAATGATCTCTTTATACAAGACATTATATTATGCAGAAACATAAACAGGAACATCCAATAGAGAATTTAGCATTTGGGCGACAAAAGACCTAACCACAGGTTAGGACACATAAATGCTGACATAAAGTAAAAAACAGATAAATGATATGTTAACAAAAGGAAGGTTCCTGAAGGGGAACCAACCAAGCTGATTGTGTGGATCTGATACATGGTTCCCTGAAAAAGTGCCAAAAAAAAAAAGGGTGGGAGGCATGTAAAAGGCCAGACATACAGCTTGGTGTACAGAAGTCAAATAGGAAAACACAAAGGAGAACACAGCAAACATTGCGACCCGCAATTTAAAAAAAAGGAGGGGGGGGGGGAGGGGGCGGAAGGAGGGAGGGGACAGGGAGATAGAAGGTGGGGGAAACAAGGGATTACTTTTCCATTCCCCCAGAATTGAAGCCTTCTAAGAAGGGTTTAAAACAGACAGCCTCATTGAGGCCTGGGGGTGTGGTGGCCTTTAATAAATGAATCCATTTGAGTTCTCTTTGGAGTAAGATTTTGTTCCAGTCGCCCCCTCTGGGGCTAGGATGTATACGATCCAAAATTAAGAATTTGATAGCGGGAAACTTGCCTCCATGTACCAGAGCCACATGCCGGCCCAGGGGAAGATCAGGGTCAGCTGTTTTCATCGACAAAATATGCCTGTATGCTCTTCGCCAAAACTCAAGTTTAGTCTTTCCTATGTAAAAGCAGCCGCAGTTGCACCGGAGTAGGTAGACCACTCCAGTGGTCCTGCAGTTAGCAAAATGTTTAGGAAAAAAGGTTTTCCCATTAGGGAGAGTGGGATTTCTCTGGGTCAGTATGTAGCCACAGTAGTGGCAAGTACCGCAGGCAAATGTACCCCTATATTTGCAATGAGTTGTCGTTGATCTAAATTCACTGTTGGTGATTTTGTCGCCAATGGAAGTCGCTCTCCTAAATGTAAAATGGGGTTTTTCTGGTACTAGATGGCCCAGGCTGGGGTCGAGAACCAACAAGTGCCAGTATCTTTCAATTATTCTTTTGATTTGCTGATGTTGTTGATTGTATGTTGTAATAATACTAAGGTGGCGTGTGTCTCTTTGTTGTTTGGTAGGATGGAGGAGCGTTTGTCTGGGTTTGTTAGTTGCTTTTTTAAAAGCCTTTTTTAGGGATTTGTGGGAGTATCCACGTAATAATAGTCTGTCTCGTAGGGCAGCAGCTTCTTTGAGGAAGGTTTCATTATCTGTACAATTGCGCTTGATCCTGATGTATTGCGAGTAGGGTATGGAATCAATTAGAGGTTTGGGGTGGAAGCTAGCAGCATGCAATATGGTGTTGCCAGCAGTGCTTTTTCTAAATAGCTTCGTGGAGAGTTTGCCCTGTCCATCTTTGAAGACCTCAATATCCAAAAAAGTTACATAAGTATTGTTAAAGGACATTGTGAATGTCAAATTGAAGTCATTCTTATTCATCCTGGATATGAACTGCTCGAGTACATCCAGAGGGCCCTCCCAAACGACAAAAATGTTGTCTATATATCGGTACCACCCCTGAATGTGGTTTGTATATTGGGTGATGTTCCCATCCAAAAGGAGGGTTTTCTCCCACTCCCCCAGGTACAGGTTGGCATACGATGGGGCACAACATGTCCCCATAGCTACCCCCTGCACCTGGAGGTAGTGGGAGCCGAGGAAGGTGAAAACATTATGGGTGAGGATGTACTCGAGCAGTTCAATGATGAATTCATTATAAATGGGATCGGAATCCAATTTTTGTTGAAGTATATGTCTGATTGCTGCCAAACCTAGTTCATGTGGAATGGAGCTGTAGAGTGTCTCCACGTCAATGGTGACGAGGAGGGCATGATCTGAGACAGACAAATGGTCCAGGATTTGTAAAAAATGGCTAGTGTCCTTTACATAAGATGCCAAAGACACTACGAAGGGCCTAAGGTATTCATCAATCAATTTGCTAGCGTTGTCGCTTATTGAACCCACACCTGAGATTATGGGCCTACCCGGTGGATCTGTCAAATTTTTATGCACTTTAGGGAGTGCATAGAAAGTGGGGGTCTTGGGAAAGTTGTTTCTTACAAAAGTCCAGGTAGCTTTACTGATTATATTGTTGAGAAATGCGGAGTCAACTAACGCGTAAAATTCTTTATTATATTTCTCATATTTCTCTTATTTTAATTAGGCGCCCCAGCTGACGGTCTCTACTATACATTCTGACGCCAGCTGATTGGAGCCCGTCCTATACTTAAACCGGCCCCACTCATCCCCTGCCAAGGCGTTTTACATGCCGGATGCCGGATTGCGTGGTCGGCCGTGCTCACATTTTTTGTCCTCCCAAGGTATGTCTATTTACTTCTTTCTCTTCCTTCTCCTTCCCAAGGATCAGTATTATAAATGCATTATACTTTCTTCTTCAGTATTCATTTATTTTCAGCTATATGGTTGCATTGTTTTGGCCCTTTTTACCACTTCCTAACCTGCCATGGCTTCTATTCCATTTCCTGCAGGCTATGGGGAACTTATACATATGGCTTCTTTAGCACCACATTTGCCTTTTACATACTGGCTATATACTACTATGCCAAACTTTTCTATAGTACTCCAGCTTTTTAACCATAAAATTCTTTACGATTTATGTACTTACTCCTGGACATATATTTTCAATATATATTTCTAGTTATTAATTTTCTTTATAATGCACACATCTGCTTTACAATTATGACACATATATATATATACTCTTATTACCCCAGTTTTCTGTAAGTTATATCTTTTTTGAACTTATATTCAGTGCCTTTCCTGCTGCACTGCTTTAACCAGCATGTTACTTATATGTGAAAATTTGACAACAGGCACTTTATTGTAATATATATTTTTTTCATACTAATTTTGGTTTGTCATTTTTGCATCCATTCACATACATTGAACTCCTTTTAAGGTACCTTAATTTTTCATTTTATAGGGGCGCCTTCCTGTGACCTCAGCATATCGCTCTGGCTTGCGCACGCCCGGGTCGGGCGGGATGGGCACAGTGTCATACTCCTTTATGGAGATTGCTGCCTACCTTCTTGCAGCTTGTACCATCTAAGAATTAGCACCTATATCTGTTACATCATAACTGCCCACCTCCACACCCTGCTCTTTCTCATTGGTTTTTCGTTTTAGACTCCCTTCCATAAGCAGTTATTGAAAATTCTTCCAGGTAGGTGATCAATGGATCATTCAAACCTTCTATTGGATATCTAGTGACAACTCTTCCATCATTTGACCCTTGTCTACACACTCTCATTTTTTCATTTTTTCAATTAATTTAGATGAACCCCTCTTTTCAACTATGCCCCTGAAGAAGGACCCTAGAAATATTAAATACCCCGAAATGCGTCGGTCTTGATAAGAGTCTTCTGGTTCCTTTTCATCATTGCTTACTGCTTGATTGTACATTATGTTTACTAAGTAGTACTGCTTTGTTACCCATGATATCCACTTTGTTTTTAATATTTGTATTTTCCAATTGAATAAAATATATATTCTTTTATTATGTAATATAGTCTTTACTTCTATTTTTTCTTTTTTATGCAAGTGCCGGTAAAGTCCACCTAGGGGAACTCTTTTCTTGTGTTTTTCTAAAAAGCTGGCAACAGAGAACGTATTCTAGCGCCTTGAGGCGATTTAGTTCGCATTTGCAGCGCTCTACAAATCCTTCATTCATTCATTCATTCTAGAGCTCAATATGGTAGATTCCCCCTAGACGATTGGGGATATGGACACCTTCAACATTTTACACGTGGTCTACCTCAAGCTATACGCTCCCCAACCTCCTCTACGCCTTTTGAGAAGCTGTGCATGTCTGCCAATCCAATCCCGCACTCCATATCTGGCCTGTATGAGATGCTACTGGAGCAGGGACCCAAGGAGAAGCCAATATACATTAGAGAATGGGAAAGAGACCTGCAACATGAGTTTACTGAGCTGCAACTTGACCACTTATACCCCCTTACTCACTCTAGTTCTGTTGACATGAAAATGCAGGAGAATGGGTTCAAGGTAATGACTAGATGGTATAGGGTCCCCACCAAACTTGCTAAAATATACCCAACTTCCTCAGATGCTTACTGGCAGGACTTTGGGCATAGGGGTTTGTTTTTGCACATTTGGTGGGACTGCCCTAAGTTACAGCCTTACTGGCAGGACATTAGAACCCAAATAAACCTAATCTTGAACATGGACCCCGCTGACTCTCCAATGGATTTCCTCCTTCATGTCTCCACCATCCCTCTCAGCCTTTATCAAAAGTCAGTACTGCCTCACCTCCTGAATGTGGCGAGGAGATTGATCCCCATCTACTGTAAAAGCAGTCAAGTTCCAAGCCGCTCTGAATAGATTCATTTTGTGAATGATATTAGGGCTGCTGAGGAGTGGATGGCGACATGTAAGGACAGACATGATAAATGGTATGGAATTTGGGCCACTTGGATTCATTATGTAGATGAGGCCCGCGCAAATACATAACCAACGGATACTGTCCCTGTGGAAGGAGTTTAACTGTCAGAAATGTTATAGACTTGACTTGATCAGCTGAGAGATTTGATATATGACTGCTAGTACATTTTAATAGAGTATTTTTCTTCTTTGCCTTTATTTTTGTTGTTTGGTTTTAATGTTTCATGTTTTCTTTATCTGTCTGCCATCTGCGCTATAGTTTTTCTGTCCAAATCAGTGGTGTTTGCTCATTACTACCGCTAAGTATGGTAGCAGGGCTAGAGAAAAACGAATGGTGATATGGCTCATATGCTTTCATGACCACGAAGTAGACGCCACCCTCTATGTTGGATGGCCAATCGGGTCTTATGTTATGTACTTTGATCAAATACCCACTTGGGTTGCTTTGTCCTCTCCTTTTCATGGCTGTTACTTGATTGTTATCGTCTTTTTGATCGTTTTGTCAGAATTGTGAACATAAATAAAGATTATATAAAAAAACATACATTTCTTGGAGTACAATACAAGACATAGCTCTCTCCCCTCTTCCTATAAAACTGACAAAACTGAGGATGGTTGGGAGGGGTTATATAAAGGTATGTCCTTGCAGCTTCCTCTTTGTCCAATTACCTGAAAGTAGCTGCATATACAGTGCCTTGAAAAAGTATTCATACCCCTTGAAACTTTCCACATTTTGTCATGTTACAACCAAAACCGTAAATGTATTTTATTGGGATTTTATGTGATAGACCAACACAAAATGGCACATAATTGTGAAGTGGAAGGAAAATGATAAATGGTTTTATTTGTTTTTATAAATATCTGAAAAGTGTTGTGTGCATTTGTATTCAATCCCCTTTACTCTGATAGTGGAACTAATTGCCTTCAGAGGTGACCTAATTAGTAAATAGAGTCCACCTGTGTATAATTTAATTTCAGTATAAATACAGCTGTTCTGTGAAGCCCTTAGAGGTTTGTTAGAGAACCTTAGTGAGCGAACAGCATCATGAAGGCCAAGGAACACACCAGACAGGTCAGGGATAACGTTGTGGAGAATTTTAAAGCAGGGTCAGGTTATAAAACAATATCCCAAGCTTTTAACATCTCATGGAGCACTGTTCCATCGTTCATCCAAAAATGGTAAAACTGCAAACCTATCAAGACATGGCTGTCCACCTAAATTGACAGGCCGGGCAAGGAGAGCATTAATCAGAGAAGCAGCCAAGAGGCCCATGGTAACTCTGGAGGAGCTGCAGAGATCCACAGCTCAGGTGGGAGAATCTGTCCACAGGACAACTATTAGTCGTGCACTCCTGGCCTTTATGGAAGAGTGGTAAGAAGAAAGCCTTTGTTGAAAGAAAGCCATAAGAAGTCCCGTTTGCAGTTTGGGAGAAGCCATGTGGTGGACACAGCAAACATGTGGAAGAAGGTGCTCTGGTGACTGATCAGAAGAGACCAAAATTGAACTTTTTGGCCTAAAAGTAAAACGCTAAGTGTGGCTGAAAACTTATACTGCACATCACCCTAAACACACCATACCCATGTGAAACATGGTGGTGGCAGCATCATGTTGTGGGGATGCTTTTCTTCAACAGGGACAGGGAAGCTGGTCAGAGTTAAAGGGAAGATGGGTGGAGCCAATCTTATATATACATACAATATATACATACAATCTTATATATACAGGGCAATCTTAGAAGAAAACCTGTCAGAGTCTGCAAAAGACTTGAGACTGGGGCGGAAGGTTCACCTTCCAGCAGGACAACGACCCTAAACATACAGCCAAAGCTACAATGGAATGGTTTAGGTCAAAGCATATTCAAGTGTTATGCCGCGTACACACGATCGGACTTTCTGGCATACTTGGTCCGGCACACTTTCCGACGGACTTTGTCCGCCAGGTGCGCCGGACTTTAAAACGGACGGACTTGCCCACACACGACCGGACTTTCCAGCGGGCTAAGTCCGCCCGTCTTTCCGACGGACTTTTGCCGGAGTTACGGCGAACTTTCAGAATGAACGGACTTGCCCACACACGGACAAGTCCGTTCATTTTGAACGTGACTCAGGTGCGACAGGACTAGAAAAGGAAGTCAATCTTGCCGCTTTTATCGGCGAGATTGACACCTAGCGAGCTCTGTCGTGGGTCATACCAGGCCCTTAGGTCTGGTATGGATTTTAAAGGGAAGCCCCTACGCTGAAAAAACGGCGTGGGGTCCCCCCTAAAATCCATACCAGACCCCGATCCGAGCACGCAGCCCGGCCGGTCAGGAAAGGGGGTGGGGACGAGCGAGCGCCCCCCCCCGAACCATACCAGGCTACATGCTCTCAACATGGGGGGTGGGTGCTTTGGGGGAGGGGGTGCCCTGCGGGGCCCCCCCACCCCAAAGCACCTTGTCCCCATGTTGATGAGGACAAGGGCCTCTTCCCGACAACCCTGGCTGTTGGTTGTCAGGGTCTGCGGGCGGGGGGCTTATCGGAATCCGGGAGCCCCCTATAATAAGAGGGCCCCCAGATCCCGGCCCCCCACCCTATGTGAATGAGTATGGGGTACATGGTACCCCTACCTATTCACCTAGGGAAAAAGTGTCAATAATAAAACACACTACACAGGTTTTTAAAATAATTTATTAAACAGCTCCGGGGGTCTTCTTCCGGCTTCGGGGGTCCCTCCGGTTCCTCTTCTCCCGGCGTCCGGTTGGTTCTTCTCCGCTCTCTCCGGCCTCTTCTCCTGGTGTTCCAGTTCTTCAGCCGGCTTCTCCGCTGTCTTCAGGCCACTGTCTTGCCAGCGGAGGTCCGGACTTCTGGGCTTCTGGGCTTCTTGGCTTCTTGTCTTCTTCCCTCTTCTCTTCTCCAGATGTTGACACGACGGTCTCTCCAGCTGGACTGCTCTCTGAGGGCTCCGTTGTAACTTATATAGGCAGAGACCCCGCCCCCTTATGATGTAACAGTCCCTGGGCATGCTGGGACTGTGATGTTTTAGGGGGCGTGGTCACCGGGTGATGTTGACCATGCCCCCTAAAATGTCACAGTCCCAGCATGCCCAGGGACTGTGACATCATAAGGGGGTGGGGTCTCCACCTATATAAGTCACAACGGAGCCCTCAGAGAGCAGTCCAGCCGGAGAGACCATCGTGTCAACATCTGGAGAAGAGAAGAGGGAAGAAGACAAGAAGCCCAGAAGTCCGGACCTCCACTGGCAAGAGAGCGGCCTGAAGACAGCGGAGGAGCCGGACTAAGAACTGGAAGACCGGGAGAAGAGGCCGGAGAGAGCGGAGAAGAACCAACCGGACGCCGGGAGAAGAGGAACCGGAGGGACCCCCGAAGCCGTTTATCATTTTCCTTCCACTTCTCAATTATGTGGCACTTTGGGGGTTATTTACGAAAGGCAAATCCACTTTGCACTACAAGTGCAAACTACAAGTGAAAAGTGCACTTGAAATTGCACTGAAAGTGCACTTGGAAGTGCAATCGCTGTAAATCTGAGGGGTAGAATGAGGGGAAACTCTGCTGATTTTATCATCCAATCATGTGCAAGTTAAAATGCTGTTTTTTATTTTCCTTGCATTCCTCAGATCTACAGCGACTGCACTTCCAAGTGCACTTTCAGTGCAATTTCAAGTGCACTTTGCACTTGTAGTTTGCACTTGTAGTTTGCACTTGTAGTGCAAAGTGGATTTGCCTTTTCATAAATAACCCCCTTTGTGTTGGTCTATCACACAAAAATCCAATAAAATACATTTACTTTTTTGGTTGTAACATGACAAATGTGTAATATTTCAATGGGTATGAATACTTTTTCAAGGCACTGTAACCATGCACCTTGTCCAGCCCCCAAAATAATGGCGGATAGCATGGCAACTTCAAGACTGTTGTAAAAGTGTCACTGTAATAAACATACAAAACCTAACTCCACCCTTTTACCGACATTCTCCACAAGCTTCAATGCCTGGTATCATTGCCCTTAAAAGACTATTGGCAATTGTCAACAATATGTAGCACTGTGGACAATTGCGCAATTGATGTCACACTTCTACCCTCATGTTGCAGTGCTTAGGCCTGCAATTGGCTGCTGTCTCTATTAAAGGTAAACCTTCCCTGTAAGCCTCCTTATTGCTTCCCTGATGTGATGAGTACTCCTATTAAATATTAAGGAAGCTTGGATGGGGTTTGGGGAACAAACCAAGCTCATCTTAGGCTGGGTTCACACTAAAGCACGGAGCGACTCACAGCAGGGGTCTGGTGCGTCTCCATTCACCGGTACAGGTCTGATTTCAGCCCGAATATTTGACTGAATTCAGACCTGAAATGGACCAAAAGATGCACAGGACTCCTGTGCAATTCACACCGGACCCGCTATGAAGATGTGTGATCCGGCTCCATAGAGAGCCAGTCACAATCACCTGCTATGGGAATTGGATGCAGGGAAACCTAAATCCAATTCGCAATAGTGTGAACCCAGCCTTACATAGAAAAAGTCATGATTTGCATATACAGTAACATCAACTAAACATTTTGACAATGACAATAGCCTCCGTTGATACTTATTTCTCACATATGCTCAGGTTGACTTGGCCAAGTTTATCCCAGGTTTAGTTTCAGCCTTTTGTATGCAAATAAACTATTTCACAATATTCTATTGGAGGCATATTTGTACCTATTCCAAAGAGGGTAGGTAAAAGTGGTAATTGGCTGTATATAATATTTTTACATAAACTGGTACTTCTATATACCTGTAGCTAAAACCGTAAATAGTATTAAGAATCCCAGTCAGCTTCACTGTTTACTGCCAGTAGAAGTACATGGGAGGATTTATAGTCCTAAATGCAGGGTAGCTTTGCTAATGGTAATGAATATTTAATCTGCTAATTGACTGCACAAAATCAATTTCAGTTAATTCTTCTTTTTTGGCGAAGGTTTTTCTGTAATAATGAGCGGCAAAATAACATATTGATCGTAGTCCGAAGGCTGCTTCTCGTACATCACTCACTAGAAGCAGAGCGGTCTAGAGTAACGCAAGGAATTGTCCACTAGAGCTAAAATTTAATTAAGGAAGAGAGTTCTTTATTTGTAGAAATAACATTACATCTAATTCATCTTTCTAGTATCAGGATCTTCAGGGAAGAGGAGAAATGAAGTACTCCTTTCACAGCATCACATCTTGTCAGCAGATGTCAGTGTAGGATGTGTAACACGCAATCTTTCGGCTTTAGCTGACTGGAAGGAATACTACGAAAATGTGTTTTCTTCAAAACATTTCCAAAGCCGTGTTTCATATGGTGTCAATAAATATTTTAGTTTTCAGAAACAACTTCAGTTACTAGAATTAGTAAGAAAATAAAAGCAATCACTCCCGGCGTTCAGAGGTCCTCCACAGGGAGAAATGGCTACACAGGCGACACGTCCACATACGGCCCAATGCTTGGCGAATGCAGCCCACCACAGATAGGGGAATCCAATGTGAAACTACAAAAACAAAAAACAGGGAAGGCGCCTAGTGCATTACCCAACAAATATTTTATTCAGAGACAATAAAACCAATAGAATGCATACTCACAAAAGTGCAGTGTAAAACAACATGTAAGCCGGAAGATGCCATATGGTGCAAAGTTCAAACGCTGAGCAGCTCTGAGGAAGAGGTGCGCCCACGAAACGCATCAGCTTGATAGTACACGAGAGGTTGTTGGAGCATTTGAACCTTACACCATATGGCATCTTCCGGCTTTACACTGCACTTTTGTGAGTATGCATTCTATTGGTTTTATTGTCTCTGAATAAAATATTTTTTGGGTAATGCACTAGGTGTTTGCACCTTTCCCATTTGTTGTCAATTCGTAAACTCATCTGAATATCAGTCAAAAGCAATCAGATTGCAAGAGTCAGTGGCGGCTGGTGCTAAAAATTTTTTTTTTTGGGGGGGGGGGGGGGGGGGGCGCGCAAACAAACTGAAAAATTCTGAAAAAAAAAAACATCAATTGCAGCCACTGTGCCATCAAATGCAGCCACTGTGCCATCAAACGCAGCCACTGTGCCCATCAAACCCTGCCACTGTGCCATCAAACACTGCCACTGTGCCCATCAGACGCAGCCACTGTGCCCTTCAAATGCTGCCACTGTGCCATTGAATGCCACCACTGTGACCCCCCCCTGCCCACTCACCATCTGTCCAGCACTTACCCTGTTTCGGAGGGGCAGCGGGTGACGGCAAGCAGTGTCCTTCATGCGTCCCCTCCCATCCTCTCCTCCCGTCCTCTCCTCCTGATAGGCATCCAATCACAGCGCCTGTCGTTTCAGCCAATCAGGTGACAGGTAACAGACCTGAGCACCTGATTGGCGGAGAGGAGGTTCAGTGTTAGGAAAGCGAATATTCATTCATTGTTCTAACACAGCGTCAAGCACGGTGTTCGCAGGTCACCTTTTTTGACGCCTATTAGAGCCTATTGCTCTAATCAGGTGCTTCAAAAACAGCCCCCGCTGCTGTAATTCAGGCGCCCGAAAAGTGGCCAGGCGCCTGAATAGGAGGTGGCAGGGGCGGCCATGTATAGATTCACGTTATGCATGAATCTATCCATTGGTCATAGAGGGGGCAGCTGGAGAAAGGAGGTGGCGCCCGGCGTTCTCATGGACGCACCGCCACTGGCAAGAGTTCTGATTCTCTGCGGGGAGGGGGACACTGACTACAGAACAGCACCTTGACAATGATGTTTTTTGTGTTTTTATGATATGTTGTCACAGAAGGAGTTATGTTCTGTTTGTAATTTTTTTAATGCTCATTTACACCTGTGATGTCTCTGAAGAGCAATCAACAGTGAATTGCTTTTCAGAGAGCAGTGCAGGCGCAGGAGCTGCCTCTCAAATGCTTTTTTTTTTCTTTTTACAGCTAAACTAAATTTTTAAATGGCAATAACACACTGTAACTATGAGCCTAGTGGCATGGCCCTATTCACTTGAGGGGATGGGGTAAAAACATGGCTCAACTGCCTATTTTTACACCCCTCCCCCAACTGTAATGCCGCGTAAACACGAGCGGACTTTTCGACCGGACTGGTCCGACGGACCGAGTGCGGCGGACAATCCGATCGTGTGTGGGCTCCATTGGACCTTCAGCGGACTTTTCCAGTCAAAAATCTGATGGACTTTAGATTTGAAATATGCTTCAAATCTTTCCGACAGACTCGAGTCCGGTCGAAAAATCTGCTCGTCTGTATGCTAGTCCGACGGACGAAAACCCACGCTAGGGAAGCTATTGGTTACTGGCTATCAACTTCCTTATTTTAGTCCTGTCGTATGTCATCACGTTCGAATCTGTCGGACTTTGGTGTGATCGTGTGTAGGCAAGTCCGTTCGTTCAAAAGTCCTTCGGAAGTCCGTCTGAAAGTCCGTCGGACCAGTCCGGTCGAAAAGTCCACCCGTGTGTACGCGGCATAAGTGTAAAATAAGGGTTATTGTGTGTGTTTTGTTAAACTGTGATGTGAGGATTTAAATTTTATCTTATATTAAACCCAAAAGTGGAAGCTCCGCTTATCAGCCTCCTTCCCCCCCTCTGGTGCCACATTTGGCACCTTTTTAGGGGGGAGGAGGTACCTCCTCCTTCCCCCCGCCGCAGACCATTCAGAAGGTGCAGCACACTTCGCACATGCGCAGTAGGGAATCGGCTGTGAAGCAGAGAGGCTTCACTCCTGGGTTCCCTTACTACAAATGATGGCGGCAGCACCCCAGAGCTTATGGAAACATTGGCTAGGGTGCCAACATCACTGGATTCCAGGACAGGCAAGTGTCCTAATAATAAAAGTAATCATCTACAGTATGTGTACTTTTAATTTTTTGCTTTTTACCTGTTGATCCTGGCCTTGGAGTCCACCAAATGCAGATTCCTATGATGGTGTGGCAATAATGCTGCACTGCTCCTCAATTCAGAGCAGAGTTGCCACTCTCATGTCTCATGTCAGTGCAATAAAAAAAATGTTGCGGGGGCGGAGGATGGAAGGTTGTGGTTATCAGCCTCTCTAATGATTATTTACAAGTCTGTAACTTGTCAATCAGCATTTGGCCACACCTAGTCCTGCCCACTGCTTTGTGGATTGTCCGCATTGTCTCCGCTGCTAAAAAAACCCCTCCCATTGTTAGCCGCAGAGTCTGGCAGGGGGAGCATGGGAGACACAAATGAGCATTTGGCTCAGTCAGGGAAGGTAAAGGAATTTTTTTTGAGACTTGTGCGTCACACAGTAACTAGATTTGCGATTTATCATACAGGAGCCTTTAGTGGTACCTTATGTAGCAAGGTCCAAGTCCTCTAAAGGCCTAATGGTGACCTCCAGGGTCAGGAACAACTGACATCCTTCGTAGAGTGGGTTACAAGGCATGGTGGGTGTAATGCAAGATGAAAAGGTGGGCGCCAGACACTTTTTGAATACAAAGAGATTTATTGTCTCTTGAACAGAACTGTGGTAGAGAGGGTTAGGGCCAGGACACTCTTAAGTACATGCAATGATAATTGGCAGACTCTGAGACTTCTGTAGGAAGACAGCTATACAGGTGAAGGCCTCCAGCCAGACACCACTTCTGTATAGGTCTGTCTCCTATTGCAACAATCTTATAGCAGTTACTAACGGTAGTTGTATAGCTAACTAACAGTAGTTGTATTCAACTATTGGCAACACAAACAGTTCTCCACTTCACAGTCACTCACTGTGGGTCTTTACTTAACGAACTCCCAGTCTTTCACTAGACTTCGGATCCAATAGCCACTGGATCCCCTGCGCTCTTCCACTTTAGTGCTCAGTATCTTCCTCAAGCGTCACCCCCGCTTCCCTGCTGGGTCCCTGGCTTGGCACTCACAGATACTCTTCAAGTGTCACCCCTGCTGACCTGCTAGGTCCCTGGCTTGGCACCCACTGATGCTCCGCAAGCATCACCTCTGCTGTCCCGCTGGGTCCCTGGCTTGGCACTCACTGAAGCTTTCCCACTTCTTCGTCCCCAGCTGGTGAGAAGACTGCTTTTGTACTGGCTTCAGCTTACTCACAGTGGTCTCCGGTAACAAGGTGGTTGGCCCCTTAGTGGCGACAGCTTCCCCTTCTACCTCCGACCACAGATGGTTCCCGGTGGAACCACTACTTCTGGTTGGACTGAAAGTCAGCAGTCCCAACCCTACCCTGCTCTCCCGCTCTTGGAAAGGCTCTCAGGCAGGCTAACAGCTAAACGTCCCCAGGATAGGCCTCAGGCTTCTGGCCTAGCAGCCCGGGGCAGCACATCACACGTCCACCCAGACAGCCGTCCGGCTGGCACAGAACCCCGATCACCTGATGCCACCAAAATAAATAGGCTCTCTCAGCAGGCCAAAGAACCAAAGAACATCCCTGCCCATTGGCAGAGACACCCCGTCCAATCATGTCTGAGTTTGCAAAGCCCCTGTCTTATCTAATGTCACTAGCATAGTGCCACCCAGTGACAGAAGAGAAAGTGTGCAACAAGTCCAGATTTAGAGAGGAATCAATTGATCTCCTAACAATTGGCTAAGGCAACTATCGCCTGGCAACTAAATTTCATAGCAACCCTGCCGAGGCGGCTCTTTAATTAGGCAAATTAGGCGGTCGCCTAAGGCCCCGCCCTTACAGGGGCCTCGCGGCTGCCTAATTTGCCTAACCTGCACACACAACGACCATCACTTTGTGGGGAAGGTTCCTCTCCTTCCCAGTAAATTGCCTGGATTGGCCGGGACCTTGCCGGACTGTCAGTGTATCTTGCTGGAGCAGAGCCAAGTTCCGGGAGAAAGATCCGGCACTTGACTCCAGTGACTTGCCCAGCACAGCTGCGCTAATGTGGGTACACCCGCCCCGTAGCCGCGCGGGGTGTTTGTTATCCCACTCGCTACGATCTCAGCTCGGGGAGAGACGCTGACTAAAGCTGCAGCCGCCTCCTACTCCTCGGTTCGGATCTCCTCCTGTATACAGACAGGAGGAGGAGCCGGGGAGGAGAAACACCGATGTGCAGGATCTGCCACGCTGATCTGAGGTATGTGATTGTTCTACTATAGTGTGATGAAGAGAGGACACTTGCGCAGGGGGCGGGGTGGTAGGGTTGGCAAGCTAACAAAGATCAATACTTTCAGAAGTTGCAGTGATATGTGGGGGGGGGGGGCAATAGGATACTGCATGTGCTTGGTGGCACTTTAGGAGGAGAAAGGAATTGTGCTACAAGGGGGAGTTGGATGTAAAATATGACCAGCCCCCCCCCCCCGAAGTCCTCTCTCACCCACTCCCCCCCACCCCCAAATCAAGGACATGCTAGCTGGTACACAGGGGAAAATCATGGCATCTGGAAGATGCAGGGCATCCGCCCCAGGTGCCCACACTAGTGCCCCCCTGCAGGCAAAATAGTGGAGCCAGGTGACGGAACTGTTTTCTGCACTGGGTTCCAGAACTTAGGGCCAGTTCACACCATGAATTGCACAGGAACACACTGCGTGCGATTCACATGCGTTCCAGGTGTAGTACCATTTCAGCCCATTCATTTGAATGAGCTGAAATTGTGCCAGACCACACCAAGCGTTATAAGATGCACAGGAATAGGATCCCATGGTACTACTGTACTGTACGATCAGGTGCAGATAAACGCATTACATTTGTGACCTGCATTTGTGCCATTAAGCTAACACTGACACCCACTGCAGATCACAACTGCAGTGTGTTTTGAATGCGGTGCGGGCAGGGGCGGACTGATAACTCATGGGGCCCCCGGGCAATAGGAGATTATGGGGCCCCCAGGCAATCAGAGATTATGGGGCCACACAGTATACACACACACAGTATACAATCACACAGCATACACATACATGTACACACAGTATACACAGACAGATGTAAAAAAAACACAGATTTATACATACTGTCCCTGGTTTTACTGAGGCTGGCAACCCTGATGGGGCCCCCTAGTGGCCCAGGGCCCTCGGGCAGTGCCCGAGTGGCTCAATGGTCAGTCCGCCCCTGGGTGCGGGAAACGCACACAGAATACTGGTTTGAACTGGCCTTTAGTCCAGATTTGCGGGATTTTTGTTATCTTAGGAAGGTCCCACAAAAAGCGGAACATTTGGGAAGTATTAATGACTGATTTGGATTAGACAGGGAGAGGATTTGTGTTTTGGGGGGGGTTTGTACTGGGAAGTGGGATTTGGGTGGGAACTGTGGAGCGGACTTGCAGACTTATGCTGGCGTGGGGGGGATTTGGGGAAAGAGGATTTGTGCTGAAAAAGGTGGGGTGTTTGGGGGGGGGGGGTTGTGCTGGAAGGGAGGACTTGGGGGAGAGGATCTGTGCTAGAAGTGGGGAGAGGATTTTTGCTCGGAGGAGGGATTGGGGGGATTAGAAGTGGGGAGAGGACTTGTGCTGGTAGGGGATTTGGGGAGAGGATTTGTGTTAGAAATGAGGAAAAGATTTAAACCAGGAGGAAGATATGTGCTAGAAGAGGGATTGGGGGGATTATGCTTGAAGGGGGGGAAATTTTTGCTGGGAGAATACATTTTGGCATTTTGGGGGAGGGGGGGTTGGGGGGGATTTGTGCTGGGGGGATTTAAAGGGGGTGAATTGGGTGGAGAAGGATTTGTACTGGAATTGGGGGGGGGGGGTGCTGCTGGAAGGGAGGATTTGGGGGGTGGAGGATTTATTCTGAGAGGGGTATTGGGGGGGGGGGGGGGAATTTGTGCTGGAAGGGGGAACTGAGAGGTGTGGGGATAAGTGCTAGGATTGGGAAGAAGGGGCAGTTGTGCTGGGACTGGGGATTTGGGGAGGGTGGAGGAGGATTTGTGCTGAAGAAGAGGGAAGGAGATTGGTATTTGGAGTGGGGATTTGTTCTGGAAGGGGGAGAGAGGATCTGTGCTGGGGGAGGGGAGGGTGTACAAATTAGTGCTGATTTTTTTTTTTGGACGGATGGAAGTGATGATTTTTGCTGAAAGGGTAAAGTTGGGGGGCAATTTTCACTCCCCTTACAACTACACTGTGCATTACACTGTGGAGGAGAAGGGAGGGGGTGGCAGCGCCAAAGTGCACCTTCGCTGTGTAGACAAAAATCCTTGCACTGGCCCTGCCTTTCACCTCCCTCTCCTCTTTTTGGCCATGGAGTTCACTTTGTCCGACTTTAGTGAGAGCAGCCAACTGGAGCATCCATCGATCTCTGGAGGAGCAGGGGGAGGAAGGGGGTTAGTGTGTATTGATTTTTTGGGGGGGGGACAAAAAAAATGAATTGATCTAAAGCTAGTCGAGTCCCCGCTTGGCTGGTTAGGGGTGGGGGTTGCTTCTTGAAACTGCCACAAAGTATACTCCGGAGTGATGTAAGCCGTGCAGCTGCTGCCTTTACCCTGCGATCGGCTGCCACGTCCTTCTCACCTCCTGTCTCCCCCCCCAGCAGAGGAGGGGGTGGGTACTGATGGTGTATGCTGTGGGTGGTGATCTAGATAGGAGGAAGGTGGGCCAGGTTAGCAGAATAAAAAAAAAAAAAAAAAAAAAAGAAAGGCACTTGGAGGATGGTCACCCTCCCCTCTCACACGTGCACATCAGGAGCGTACGTTAGCTATTGAGAGTGGATGTTAGAAGATTTCCCAGCTACTAATATGGAGCAGACACTAGAAATCAGGTAGCTGGATCTGTCACCCACTTGATGGGCACATTTGACTGGGTACCTGAGCCTCCATCCTCCCTAGGATATTGCGCTGCCTCTACACCCTCCTGCTTATCTCTATTGGAACAGTGCTGCACTCATTACCAGCACAGCACCCATCCCAACTCCTACTCTATACTACAACTGAAAACTTTGTACTGCTCCTCTATGAAATAAACTCACATCCCAGCTGTGATCCTTCTCCTCTCCAGTAGTGATGGGACTCCTGTCCTAGCCCAGGCTCGCCCCCAACTCCATTGTCTCACCCGCCAATGATAACTTTTATCGGATCACTTCAATTATTTTTCCCATTATGGGTGTGAGTGGGGCCTCATGTCTAAGTTTTGTCTAAGGCCTCACAAAGTCTAGAGCCGCCTCTGCTGCCTAAACATCAGGGTGCTACACTTAAAGCAGACTTTGCAGTAAAATAAGTTAAAGTAAGGTTCACTTATAATGTCTAGGTCCCCTCCCCCTGTAAAAATCACTGGCTAATAGTATTCCCAAACTGTGAAGAAAAACCTGCAGACACCATTTTCTGAGGTATGTGTAAGGAGAGGCAGCTGGAACTCCTGTTTTTAGCTGGTAGGACACGTTACCTTCCCTGGGCTACCCAAGGATCATTTTAGTGGGCATGTAAGTGAAAGTAGTGCACCCCCTAGAAAGAAGCTGGTAGTTTTTGCCTGTTTCCTCTACTTAGCGCACACACAGCCAGGCACACATTTTCAGCAGTCTCTCTCTGGCTCAAGAAGCAGTCTGGGGGTTTCTTTTGTGGTTTTTATTAGGGAATGATCTACTTGGATGAGGATAGAGATCATGGTATACCCCGGAACTGTAGATGTTGAACTTGAACAAATTGAGAACTACAAACTTTCTGGCTGTATTTATCCACTTCTTGACAAAAGGGTTGTACACCTTCAGCTGCACCTGTACAACACCCAACGGTCTTGCACCCCCGCTTGGTTGTACTGGCACACTTCAGGCTGTACTTCCCTCAGAAAAAGTCCCACAGAATCTCTATACTGTAAGTGATCTTCTTCACAAAGACTAAAGCACTATACAGTCACTCTTGCAGCACTGGGGTCTTGTACTCACTCAGCCACAGGATCATTGCTTGACTGCTGTGATGTCTGTTAATGATACAGTATGATAGATAAACTTTTTCCAAATTTTGTTTTCTAAATCAGTTACATGGAACATCACAGTAAAGCAAATACAATAATGGCAGAATATCAAGCACATTTTGAACCCTCCTGGCGTTTACAGCGTATACAGTTGTGCTCATAAGTTTACATACCCTGGCAGAATACATGATTTATTTTTTCTGAGGATATGAATGATAACACAAAAACATTTCTTTCACTCATGGTTAGTGTTTGGCTGAAGCCGTTTATTATCAATCAACTGTGTTTACTCTTTTTAAATCATAAACACAACAGAAACTACCCAAATGACCCTTATCAAAAGTTTACATACCCTGGTGATTTTGGCCTGATAACATGCACACAAGTTGAAACAAAGGGGGTTGAATGGCTATTAAAGGTAACCATCCTCAATTGTGATCTGTTTGCTTGTAATTAGTGTGTGTGTGTGTATAAAAGGTCAATGAGTTTCTGGACTCCTGACAGACCCTTGCATCTTTCTTCCAGTGCTGCACTGACGTTTCTGGATTCTGAAGAATTGTCAAAGGATCTGCGGGAAAAGGTAGTTGAACTGCATAAAACAGGAAAGGGATATAAAAAGAAAAATGGGGGGATTTTGGGACTTTAAATGAGGCCCAGTATGGCACCTCCATCCCTGTATCAATTGCATAAAAGGAGAATTGGGACTTTAAATGAAGCAGTAGAAATGCGGAGGTAAAGGTGTTTAATTCATATCAAATTGAATAAAAGAGTAATTTCATATAAATACATGTAGGCACAAGGCATAAACATGATAGTACAAAGGTATATATAAATAAACACATAAATCAGGATGAATACATAATGATCATTGGATGGTGTGTATAACAGCAATATGACCTGCGACTGCCGGAAGAGGCATGCCCGGCACCTGTATTGGTATTCGCATAGTATAGATACAAATGTACCAAATTCATGTTGATAACATCATCAGGGCGTAATGAATATCTCTGTGGCATCAAGTATAGCTCGACGTGTTTCGTGGATGATTTCTCTCCACTCATCAGGAGCAGATGCGACAAATTCCTGTTAAGTATACAAATATAATGAATCACACTCTAAATAGA
This sequence comes from Aquarana catesbeiana, assembly GCF_042186555.1. Lineage (NCBI taxonomy): Eukaryota > Metazoa > Chordata > Amphibia > Anura > Ranidae > Aquarana > Aquarana catesbeiana. The sequence goes on from NC_133332.1 coordinate 114,740,849, forward strand.
GGGGAATGGAAAAGTGATACTTATAGAGTTGGCCAAGCACACTCACCAACCCTGACAACGAATGCGACATGAGGCGAGCGGCACATGGTGGGCCAGAGGCATGGACCACACCACGGGAGCTGAGGCGGCGTGGTATACATAGACAGCATCAGGTGATGTTGGGGTGCCTGGGTGTAGGGAAGGTCTCCATGGAGCAAAAGTGCTGCTGTGCAAATCATCAAACAGGGGTGTCTGGGAACAAATAAATGTGTGTATAATTTAGTGTGATAATAAATTGGTATATAAATATACACCCAATTGGTCAGCATATAGGTGGTAGTGTAGGGGAGTGATGAACCAGCAATGTGACGTGTATGCGTGTAGTGAACTAACCTGTATCTGAAGGTGACTGACAATGACCTAATTGAGTGTAAGCATAGAAACTGGTGCATTGTGATGAAATGAAAATGAATGATAACAAGATGAAAATATGTGTGACCACAAATGTGTGAATGAGGATCATAGAGACCAAAGTGAACCTAGGCCTAAGGACACTTACCAGATTGCTGCAAGCCATGCAACACCAAGCAATGAACAGCTGGTGTGCAGGAACCCCAGGCGGAGACCAGCCAGGTAAACAGACGTCTCCGACTGGAGGATTTGTATGTGCACGCCGCCAACGCCACGTGCGTGAGCCCAGGAGTGGGGAGGGGAGTCCGCACCCGAGCTGATATAGGGATATAAAAAGATATCCAAGGAATTTAAAATGCCAATCAGCAGTGTTCAAACTCTAATCAAGAAATGGAAAATGAGGGGTTCTGTTGAAACCAAACCACGGTCAGGTAGACCAACTCAAATTTCAGCCACAACTGCCAGGAAAATTGTTCGGGATGCAAAGAAAAACCCACAAATAACTTCAGGTGAAATATAGGACTCTGAAAACGTGGTGTGGCTTTTTCAAGATGCACAATAAGGAGACACTTGAAGAAAGATGGGCTGCATGGCCGAGTCACCAGAAGAAAGCCTTTACTACGCAAATGCTACAATGTATCCCGCTTACAATACACCAAAGAGCACAGAGACAAGCCTCAAACCTTCTGGCACAAAGTCATTTGGAGTGATGAGACCAAACTTTAGCTTTTTGGCCACAACCATAAACGCTTCATTTGGAGAGCAGTCAACAAGGCCTATGATGAAAGGTACACCATTCCTACTGTGAAAAACATGGAGGTGGATCGCTGATGTTTTGGGGATGTGTGAGCTACAAAGGCACAGGAAATTTTGTCAAAATTGATGGCAAGATGAATGCAGTATGTTATCAAAAAATACTGGAGGAACATTTCATTCATCAGCCAGGAACAGTGGCGGTGTGTCCATAAGGGTGCAGGGGCGTCGCCCCCTCTCTCCAGCCACACCCTCTATCACCAATAGATAGATTCATGCTTTGCATGTGGGGGTGTTTTTGAAGCACCTGATTAGAGCCATAGGCTCTTATAAGCATCAAAAAAAGGTAAATAGCGAGCGCCATGCTTGGCGCTCACAGTTCCCCCAGCTGTGTTAGAAAAGTGAATTAATATTCGCTTTCCTAACACTGAACCACCTTTCTGCCAATCAGGTGCTCGGGTCTGTTACCCATCACCTGATTGGCTGAAATGACAGGCACTGTGATTGGACGCCTATCAGGCGTCCAATCACAGGAGAGGATGGAAGGAGAGAATGGGAGAAGAAGACATCGAGGACTTTGCTCGCCGCCTGCCACCGTCACCCACTGCCCCACCGAGACAGGGTAAGTGCTGGGCAGACGGTGGGTGGGGGGGGAACAGTGGCAGCATTCAATGGGCACAGTGGGAGCATTTGATGGCACAGTGGGAGCATTTGATGACACAGTGGCAGCGTTTGATGGGCACAGTGGGAGTGTTTGATGGGCACAGTGGGAGCCTTTGTTGGCACAGTGGCAGCATTTGATGGACACAGTGGCAGCGTTTTATGGCACGGTGGCTGCGTTTGATGGTACAGTGGCTGCATTTGATGGTACAGTGGCTGCTTTTTGATGGGCACAGTGAGGCTGCAATTGATGTTTTTTTTCAGGATTTTTCAGTTTGTTTGCGCCCCCCAAAAAATTTTGAGCACCAGCCGCCACTGGCCAGGAAGCTGCGCATAGGACGTACTTGGACATTCCAACATGACAATGATCCAAAACCCAAGGCCAAGTCGACCTATCATTGGCTACAGCAGAATAAAATAAAGGTTCTGGAGTGGCCATCTCAGTCTCCTGACCTCAATATCATTGAGCCACTCTGGGGAGATCTCAAACATGCAGTTCATGAGAGACAGTCTGATACTGTGGCAAATGTCTTGTGTTAGCTAGCTAAATACAGTCTGCAAACCCGCCCATCAACATAGAAAAACCCACCCTTCAGTTGACTAAACACGCCCCGCAAGCGTCCTGGAAGAATATCAGAAAAAGTTTTGTTTTGCAGCACTGGCCATCCTTAAAAATTCTACCCCCATCTTTGGAGCACTGGCCATCATTTATAAATCCGCCCCCAACATGTACAAATCCACCCCTCACCAACATGAACACGCCTCGGGAGCGTGAGGCACAATCTGACAGAAAAATTTCTTCTGTTGTCTATTGTGCGCAGGCGCTGTCTCGCCGTCACAACAGCTGATTGTAAAATCAGCTGTTGTGCTGTTCCGTACGGCGTATGCGCCGTTCGTCACGGGCACTTCTCGATAGAACACCGGGACCCTTCCCTGTCTCAGTACCCAACAATTCAGCAGAAGCTATCAAAAAAAAAAGAAGCAGGCTGGCAATGTTTATCAACAACAACAACAACATCACAGAAAGTTACATTGAAACATTGTATCAATTGTAACTTTCTGTGTTTTGCATCCACAGATCAAAGGGATGAACTTCGATTTGCAGGTGAAGAGAATTAAAGCAACCTTCACATGTAGAAAAAAAACAAAAAAAAAACTTCTATTTAAATGTTCCTCTGTTGAACCCCTTATTAATCCTTTTGTTTTCTCTAATCAGCACTAATTAACCCTATATTCTCCTTCTCTATTCAATTGTAATTTTCCTGGTGATTTTTTCTTTCCTATTTTATTATAGCGGTTGTATACCTTTATTTTTAACGTTTACCTACAGGTAAGCCTAAAATTAGGCTTACCTGTAGGTAAAAAAAATATCTCCTAAACCTGTAAGGTTTAGGAGATATTCCCCTCGCAATGAGCCGCTGACTGCAGTGGCGCATGCGCACAGGGGATTCTCGGCTGACAGCCCGGCAAACTCCGGAGCTTGCCGGGCAGAAGTCTCCCGCACGCATGCGCAGGAGTGACGACATCGCGGCTCCGGCGCGATACCCGGAAAAGACACGCCGAGGGCAGATGTCAGCTCCCTCGGCGTGGACCAGGTGAGATGCCAGCGCCTCGTTCTAAGGTAAGTATCTCATAATGAGCTAGTATGCGGTGCATACTAGCTCATTATGCCTTTTCCCTTGCAGGTGTAGAAAAAAAAAAAAGACAGTGGGTATACAACCGCTTTAACTAATAGTTTTTTCTGTTTTTGTTTGCTTTGCTTATTAATATTTTTTACACCTTTTTACATATATTTACTGCTGAAAAAAAATTTAAAAAATGCCTTTTGTTTAGTTTTATTACATTTAATTGTCTAAGGATTGCAAAAAAAAAAAAAAATATATTGTTGTAGGACAATATTCACGAAAAGAAAGCCTTGTTTGTCCTAAAAAAAAAATGCATGTATTACATTGTTATCGTAAGTCAGGGGTAAGCAAGCTCGGCACTCCAGCTGTGATGAAACTACAAATCCCATCATGCCTCTGCCTCTAGGAGTCATGCCTGTGATTGTCAGGGTCTTGCAATGTCTCATGGGACTTGTAGTTTCACCACAGTTGGAGGGCTGAGGTTGCCTACCCCTGTCTTAGGTAATGACAAAATTATCGCAGAATAAACAGGCTCATAGCAGAAATTTGAAAATTGCTCTGGTCCATTAGGGATAAACAGGTGTGAGAGCTGAAGTGGTTAAACATGTAAAAAGGGTTAATGTACCATAATGTACCTAAACTTTAATCAATTGTTTTGAAACTTTCTCAACACCCCAAACCTGTCCTAGATGTTTCATGGATTTTAGCCTTCCACAAAGAAAATGAGGGACATTAAAGTGATTGTAAAGTCGCCTTTTTTTTTTCCTATATAAAAAAACAAAAAACAAACATGTTATACTTACCTGCTCTGTGAAGTGGATTTGCACAGAGTAGCCCGGATCCTCCGCTTCTCGGGTGCCTTTTCTGTGATCCTGTCCCTTCCCTCCTGTTCAGTGCACCCACAGCAAGCAGCTTGCTATGGGGGCACCTGAGCCAAGTCACAGCTCCCTGTATCCATTCAGAATAGGAGTCCCGACCTGGCCCTGCCACCTCTGTCTAAATAAACCTGACTTTACGAACCCTTTAAGCTTGTTTTTTTTGGGGAGCTTAATGTGGCTTAAAGTGATTGTAAAGGCAGAAGGTGCATTCTATGCATTAAGATAAAAAAACCTTCTGTGTGCAGCAACTTCCCTCAGCTCCCCTAATACTTACCTGAGCCCCCTCTCTATCCAGCAATGTGCATGAGTGCCTCGGCCATCTTGGACTCTCCCTCCAGTGGCGCCATTGACTCCCCCTCTTGTCAATCGATGTCAGGTAGCCAATCAGGAGAGAGAGAGGGGGTGGGGCAAAACCATGGCTCCATGTCTAAATGGACGCACAGAGCTGCGGCTCGGCTCGAATGCAAGCTGCTTGCTGTGGGGGCACTTGGCAGGAGGGAGCGACCACGAGCGCTAGGGAGGGAACTGAGAAGAGGAGGATCTGCTCTGTGAAAAACCATTGCATAGAGGAGGTACAGTATCTCACAAAAGTGAGTACACCCCTCACATTTTTGTAAATATTTTATTATATATTTTCATGTGACAACACTAAAGAAATGACACTTTGCTACAATGTAAAGTAGTGAGTGTACAGCTTGTATAACAGTGTGAATTTGCTGTCCCTCAAAATAACTCAACACACAGCTACTATTGTCTAAACTGCTGGCAACAAATGTGAGCACACCACTAAGTGAAAATGTCCAAATTGTGCCCAAAGTGTCAATATTTTGTGTGGCCACCATTCTGTTCCAGCTTAACCCTCTTGGGCATGGAGTTCACCAGAGCCTCACAGGTTGCCACTGGAGTCCTCTTCCAATCCTCCACGATGACATCACAGAGCTGGTGGATGTTAGAGATCTTGTGCTCCTCCACCTTCCGTTTGAAGATGCTCCACAGATGATCCATAGGGTTTAGGTCTGGAGACATGCTTGGCCAGTCCATCACCTTTACCCTCAGCTTCTTTAGCAAGACAGTGGTCATCTTGGTGGTGTGTTTGGGGTCGTTATCATGTTGAAATACTGCCCTGCGGCCCAGTCTCCGAAGGGAGGGGATCATGCCCTGCTTCAGTATGTTACAGTACATGTTGGCTCCCCAGTGCCTAAACCTTAACCACTTCCCGGCCGGCTCACACACATATGCCCCCGGCCTCCCGCGATCGTGGGCACGAGAGCCAGAACGGGGATTTGTGTGTGTAAATGGAGTGGAAGCCAGTGGAGGGATTGACAGAGAGGAGTAGCAGAGACAGAACGGTTGGTAAGGTGGATGAGTCTGGCAGCAGCATTCATGATGGACTGAAGGGGGGATAGAGTATGAAGAGGTAGGCCAATGAGGAGGGAGTTGCAGTAATCGAGGCGAGAGATGACCAGGGAGTGAATTAAGAGCTTTGTTGTGTCATTGGTTAGAAAGGGGCGTATTTTGGAGATGTTCTGAAAGGTTGAGGTGACAAGATTTGGACAGTGATTGGACGTGGGGCTTGAAGGAGAGTTCAGAGTCCAGGACTACCCCTAGGACCTTGGCATGTGGGGATGGGCTGATAGTTGTGCTATCGATTTCGACAGAGAGATCAGGGGAAGAGGCACGTGGGGGAGGAAAAATGATAAATTTGGTTTTAGATAAAGTTTGAGGAAGTGGTGCGACATCCAGACTGATATATCTGATAGTAAAATAGTGATACGTGAGGAGACTGAAGGAGTCGGTTGAGGGGTAGAGAAATAGATTTGAGTGTCGTCAGCGTAGAGATGGTATTGGAAGCTGTGGGAGGTTATCAGCTGACCCAGGGAGGAGGTATAGATTGAAAATAGGAGAGGTCCAAGAACAGAACCTTGGGGGACCTCAACAGAGAAATGAAGAGGAAAGGAGGAAGTAGAATTGTAACGCTAAAGGTGCGGTTAAATAAGTAGGTAGAGAACCAACGAAGAGTACAGTCATGGAGACCATGGTTAACTGTATCGAGGGCAGCAGAGAGGTCCAGGAGTAGGAGTACAGAATAGTGTCCCTTAGAAATCTCCATTAATGTCTGTAAAATATTGTAATTATGAATATATTTCAGTTAGGTTTGTATCTATGTAACATAGCGTCCCAGAAGTCTCTGTTAGACAGACGAGTTGGTGCCTAGGCGTGTGTATCTAAACAATGGGACCCAAACTTCTTTGTTTTACACATATTCACTTCAAAAGATCCCATGTTTGAATATGCAATGAAGGGCCGTGGCTAGCCCGTCATGAATACTTAATTTCCCTGAAAATGTAATCTACTTACAAGGTTAAGTTTCCTGCTCAAAAAAGTCTGGGACAAGGATTTGCATTAAAGGGGGCTGATTTATGCAAAGTATAGGGATTGGAGATGTAGCCAGTCCTTACCCAGGATTTGGGAGTCCCACCAATCAAAGCCACGACATTCCAACTGATAGGGTTGAAATAATGACTTAGAGTTCCACTTTAATTGTTTCTGCTTTTTCTTACCTGTGTACGTATTGTTCTATTTAAATTGTTTGTGCTCCTTTCTTACCTGTGTACGTATCAATTGTTCTATTTAAATTGTTTGTGCTCTTTTCTCTTCTGTGTACGTATCAATCTGTATCTAGATGGAATTTGGAACTGCTGAATAATCATTACATGTTCGCTGATAAGAAACTCTTTGTACCTTAACCTCATTTGGTAATGCCGATAAGATTACTGCTTGTAGAACTGCCTATAAAAGAAGTAAAGGGAGCAGTCCTTTATGCTCAGAACTGTGATACAGACATACCTGACTCCGTGTCATCTTTCTTATAGAAGCAATAATTTGACAAAGCAATATAAACTTAAAGCAACTTATTTAAAAGTTGAACCTAACATTTTGGCGCCCGAACAACAGGGACCCACCAAGTTGCTACAAGAGGTGGCTGAGCTACGCTGATGGAACGAAAGGACAGGCATTCCGGGAACCACAGATCAAAAAACCTGGCCAGGTAAGAAAAAGCTTTATTTTTCTTATATTCTGTGCTCCCCTGATTTGTGCCTATCCGTTCTGTCAGTTACGGTTCTCCTGGTTTTAAAACACCAGCCTCTGTAGTGGTGAGTCTAGAATTACTGCATATTTTAGTTTATATTGCTGGAATTATTTGTTTGTTTTGTTGTCTGTGTCTGTCTTGTCTGTCTTGTTGAGAAAGTGAACGAGCCTTGTCAAGGATGGTATGAGTTAGAAGGGGATTGCCGAACTAAGCAACGGAATGCGCCTTACCTCACATGATTGGGAACTTGAGGGCTTGTGAGCTTGGGGGTCTGACGCTTATGCTTAACCTCACATCTAACTCATAAACCATAGACGGGTTGAGAGTATAAGCCCTGTCTGCTCCATAAAGCAGGGATAAGAGTGTATGAGAGGGATTCCCAGATACGGGGAGGGAATAAGATCTCCATAAAGTCCGGAGATCTAGTCGGATACCTGGCCACTTAAAGGAATGCTTGTATATGTTGTAGCCGCATTTTTGTATATGTTGTAGCCGCATTCTGGTTTGTTATTGGGCTAGCATATAAAGTAATTATTTATTATTGGGCTAGCATATAAACTAATTTGATTTCAGAAATCTCATTCCGGAGAGGTTTTTAGAATTCTAGCACCCTAGGAGGAAGGCAACGAGGAACTAGTGTAACTTAGCTGGTTTGTTATTGGGCTAGCATATAAAGTAATTATTCATTCTTGTATATGTTGTAGCCGCATTATATTGTACACAAAGTGTCCCACACGCTACCTAGGCAGGACTGTTAGAATGGGCCAGAGGAACACAAAACCCCGTCAGGGAATTGTGGCGCACTATACGGTGCCACAGATAATTAAGAACATTTATGGGAAAACCGAAGCACAGGACTTAAAGGATGTCCTTCGTAAATTTAAGGTGAAAGGAGCAGCGGGCTTAGACCCGGATGTATGGAGTGAAATAAAAAGGGACAGACAAGGAGAGGTGTTAGAGAAGCAATGGATGAGTCAGGTTCAATGCTTAATTAAGGTCTCAAATAGAGCGAAAGAAGAGGGGTGGAAATATAATCCAGATTGTGATGGTTGGGATATGAAAGATAGAAGAACAAAAAATGTCGAGGCTCCCAGCTCAACCATCCCACCCCCATACACTGACATAGAACGTAAACCACACAAGATATATCCTGTACTTAAGGGTAGAGAATGGGTTTTTCAGGTTTGTGGAGTACAAGAATTTCATTCAGAAACTGTAGCCCCCGTACGCACTGATACATGCATTATAGTAAAGCCAGCTGTTTTCTGTAGATTTGTGACACAGTTAATGAATACACATGAAGCAACCTGGCAGGATGAGGAGGATTTATGCAGACATAAAATGACTCTGACCCTGTTTAACCAGTTTATGACCGACCTGCAGACTGAGCTGAGGGGGATGGCAATTTAGAGACAGGACACATCAGACACATAGACTCAAGGGCCCCTTTTATTGCTAGATTAGAAGCTTTTTGTCAAGCAAAACAACAGAAGAGGGGGTCAATATCACCCATGAAACAAATGCCAGGACAGACTGTATCAGAATTTTACTTATCTATGGAAAGTATGATGGCAGATGAGGGATTGGATTTGGCTCTGTCAGTCACGATCCGAGCCTTCAATAGACAGTTTATGGAAGGATTATTTCCACAGATAAGTGAAAGACTGAAAGCTTGCACACCACCCTTAATTTGTTGCGATTTTTGGCAGAAAAAGGTTGCAAGGTTAATAAGAAAAAGTTGCAAGTGTGTCAGGAAAAAGTTATCTTTTTGGGACATTGTATATCACAGGGTACGAGACATCTCACTGAGGAGAGGGTTCAAGTGATAAAGGGAATGTTACCCCCACGGAATTTCAAACAATTGCGTATGTTTTTAGGTATCGTGTCATATTGTAGACAGTGGATACCACATGCTAGCGTTTTGATGCAGCCATTATACGATTGTTTGAAAATTGTACCGTATATGCTTACAGAAGTAGCATATGAGTCGTTTATCACTTTAGATTATACTAAGATATTTAATCTGTACATTGCTGAGATCACTGGACATGCCACAGGTGTTCTGACACAGGCACATGTAAAACAAAGACCAGTCGCTTACTTTTCAGCAGCATTAGATCCAGTATCTAGAGGTTCACCGTCTTGTGTACGGGCGGTAGCTGCAGTGTCAATTATCATAGATAAGTCATCAGAGATTGTTCTAGACAATCCAGTCGTAGTGCATACCACACATGACATACATGCAATCTTGTCTCAGGTACAGCCCAAACACATTTCAATGGCTAGGCAATTAAGGTTACAGTGTACAGTGTACTGCAAATACTCTTACCTCCAAATGTCACTTTTCAGCGCTGTACAACTTTAAATTTGGCCACCTTTTTGCCTCTTCAGTCACCAGATTTGGCAAGGGGGAATGATAGTACTAATAGTACTAGTGAGAAAAGAAATGAGGATACTGACACTCTTTTGTTTAAAGAAGTAGATCAGCACGATTGTTTTCAGCTCATGGAACAGGAGACAATGGGATTCCCACACGTTACAGATACACCAATTTTAAACGCTGAGTACACCTTGTATATAGATGGTAGCAGGTTTGCTGATGACAAAGGTAAATATCACACAGGGTATGCTGTAGTGACTGATACGCAGGTAATTGAAGCACAGGCCTTACCAGCCCACATGTCAGCACAGGAAGCAGAATTAAAAGCCTTAGAACAAGCCTTAGAATACTTAAAAGGACGAGAAGGGAATATTTACACTGACTCTGCCTACGCTTATGGTGTAGCGCACGATTATGGCCACATATGGAGGGCTAGAGGTTATCTGACAGCAGCAGGTACACCTGTAAAACATGGAGAAGGGATTAAGAGAGTCCTGAACAATCTTCAAAAGGTTAAACGAGTAGCCATCATGAAGATAGCGGCACACACGAGCGCAAAAACAATTGTGGCAAAAGGAAATGCATTTGCAGATTTGACTGCAAAACAGGCAGCTCTAGGGGAAGGAAGCCCTGAGACCTTAGCAGCGGTAGAGGTGAGTATCCCAGAACCAACATGGCAGCAGCTGAGTAAATTACAGGAGCAAGCAGGGGAGAGCGAGAAAGATAAGTGGGTCAGGATGGGAGCAGCACCAGACCTTGACAATGTATGGAGGGAAGGAGGCAAAATATGCCTGCCTGCCTCTCTGTACCCAGCAATGGCAGCGGCAGTTCACCTACCCACACACGTCAGTTCCAATTCCATGTATAGGATTGTGAACCAAGGATGGCTCGCCCCTGGATTCAGTAGCACTGCAAAAAACTACTGTGCAGCCTGCCAAATCTGTCTCCTGAATAACCCAGGACAGAAAGTGAAAACCCCACGAAAACACCAGGTCTGGGCCCAATACCCCTTCCAGAGACTGCAAATTGATTACATACAAATGCCTAAGAGCGGCCCCTTTGAATTTGTCCTCGTGTTTATCGATTTATTCTCAGGTTGGCCCGAAAGTTATCCAGTAAAATCGGCTACAGCTAAAGCCACAGCTAAGAAACTGATCACTGAGTTAATACCTAGGTTTGGTCTTCCTGAAACCATAGAATCAGATAGGGGGACACACTTTACAGGAGAAATCATGCAGAACGTGATGACCATGTTAGGGGTTCAACAAAGTTCTCACACCCCTTACCACCCACAGAGTTCAGGATCAGTGGAGAGAGTAAATGGGACAATAAAGTTAAAAATACAAAAAGCCATGCAAGAGTTAAACAAGCCTTGGCCAGAATGCCTGCCTCTGGCTTTATTCTCTATAAGGTACACTCCAACAGGAAAAACAGGATTATCCCCATACGAAATACTTTTTGGGAATGCACCTAGATTAGGTTTATACTTTCCACAGAGTATGCAATTGCAATGTGATAGTTTGACTGCATATGTGATACAATTACAACAACGTCTAACTAAGATCCACAAAAGTGTGTATTCTTCTCTTCCAGACCCTAATTCAATAACAGGTACACATACGCTGCTACCAGGGGATTATGTATATGTAAAGAAACACACCAGAAAGACATTGGAACCCAGGTTTGAAGGTCCTTACCAAGTACTCTTGACCACAGCCACCTCAGTAAAGCTGGAAGGAAAACCTACCTGGATACACGCATCACATTGCAAGAAACAACCCGAGAAAACATGATGAAATATCTACTTACATATTTTTTGTTGAAGATTGTTGTTTTACAAATATATGCATGGACTCCTGGTATTAATGTACTTGAAGTAGAGGAAACAACAACTTTCGAATGGGCTATAGATGATCCTAAAGTAGCAACTGATTCAGGATATGAGATGAATAAGGATTATAATGTAGGTAATTACACTGTAAATAGGGCCAGGACTGAACTACAGTTGGGAAATTATCATACCTGGATGAAATATTTTAAGGGTTTAACTGACGACGGTGTATGGTTCCAAGTAAAAGGGGATAAGATAGAATGTGAGGAGAAATGGTGTGTAGGAAGGTTTGAAGCATACCGGGTAGCAGATGTAATGGAAATGTGTAAAATAGTGGTCATGCCACTAGTAATTAAAGACGAGTTTTGGTATCCAGAAATATATGGGAAATATGTAGATAAAGGAAACAGAACCCATGATTTAACTCTATGTGAAGGAACCAATAAGGGAATGGTATGTGGCAGAAGTTCCCCAGTATATGAACCTTGCTTGTTAAAATACCAAACTAGCATATGCAAAATGCAAAGAACACCGATAAATGTGAACAATAGATTCATAGAAATAGGACCCCAGCATATTTGTATCATTACTAATGGTAACCGCACCATGTCAGCATTAAATAAATCGGCGCCGTTTGCGGGATGTATAAAAAAGATTAAAATATTACAATGGGGTAACGACACCTATCTTTTTGAACCAGACGCCGATAAGATATTCTCTTCAGTCTATGAGATACATAATCTCACTGACCCTACACCCTTTATAATTTCTTTAGACCCACTAAAACAGGTTTTGGAACAATCAGAGTTGTTAAGACAACACATAGAAACACTAGAACATACCCTACAGAATAACCTTGTATCCGCAATAATTGACAAAGGTAGACTAGTGCATCTTTCCTCACAGATACAACAGGATACTGCACCACATTGGTGGGATATATTCAGTGGAATGTCTTCTACAGCAACCAATACCTTTCACTGGTTGTTAAGTCCAATGGTAATTATTATTCTAATATTAATATCACTTACAATCACAAATATATGTGTATACAGGAAAATAAATAGGAAAATTAGGAGAATAGACAGGGCATACCGATAAATGTGTATTGACATCACCCTACTCCTATAAAACTCCTCTTCTTGAATTTTAAGATGTTGGTAATACCTAGGGGGATGGGTTCTACCCCTCTGACAACTCGCGGTCAGGGAAAGGACTCTGGGGAAAAACTGACTAGAACTTATTCATGAGGACCCAGGGGGAAGGAGAGGATGATGTCAAAGGGGGAAATTGATAGGGTTGAAATAATGACTTAGAGTTCCACTTTAATTGTTTCTGCTTTTTCTTACCTGTGTACGTATCAATTGTTCTATTTAAATTGTTTGTGCTCCTTTCTTACCTGTGTACGTATCAATTGTTCTATTTAAATTGTTTGTGCTCCTTTCTTACCTGTGTACGTATCAATTGTTCTATTTAAATTGTTTGTGCTCCTTTCTTACCTGTGTACGTATCAATTGTTCTATTTAAATTGTTTGTGCTCTTTTCTCTTCTGTGTACGTATCAATCTGTATCTAGATGGAATTTGGAACTGCTGAATAATCATTACATGTTCGCTGATAAGAAACTCTTTGTACCTTAACCTCATTTGGTAATGCCGATAAGATTACTGCTTGTAGAACTGCCTATAAAAGAAGTAAAGGGAGCAGTCCTTTATGCTCAGAACTGTGATACAGACATACCTGACTCCGTGTCATCTTTCTTATAGAAGCAATAATTTGACAAAGCAATATAAACTTAAAGCAACTTATTTAAAAGTTGAACCTAACACAACCAATTAGGCATCAGCTTGTAATGATATACACAGACTAGATGGGAGGGAAACACACACTCTCTGGTAGAGTGGTCACCCGAATGGAACCTATGTGGGTCATAGCCTGGTAACTATGGGAAATGTCTGCCTTGTACTTGTAACTAAATATGTTTGTCTTATGTCTTTTATGTACTACTGTTTGTAGATTAATGTTTTAAGGAATATACTCTGTATTCCTTCATGTAATCCATGATTTTTACCCTTCCCTGTACAAATAGATGTGTGTATTAGTCTAGGCCTCTTTATTATTTACCAATACATTTTTGTTATTGTGTTAAAGCTTTCACTCATAGTCAAAGAACTCTCACTTAACCCAAATCATATCTGAGAGATATTAACTCTCAAAAATAGTAAACGGGTAACAAACCTGAGATTTTTAGAATATGCTGACATAGATACAGTCTTCTATTGTGTGAATTTTGGGGAAATTGGATAACATCCAAGCTCTTTTTTGTACATTAAGCCATATTAAACTCCCATTAAAACAAGTATAGAGCCCCCCTGACCCCCAGAGGCATAGCATGGACACTCAAAGGCAGGGAAGGCTGACATTTTGATCTTGGGCAGATCATAGGACAGTGAATGGCTGTACGATCAAAGAAAAGTTTGGCGCCAGTCATTTTAAGTACATTTTTGAATGCTTTATTGGAAAACTCAATAACTGACAGAGGAGGTATAGGGCTGAGAACATCCATGGCAAAAATAGTTTAGAACAGAACTCCAGACTCACCAGTCCCTTTCAGTATTCCACAGTGCAGAATCAATGGGAGCACAGGCTGGCACTGGGTATTACAGCAACAGCTGAGTAGGGATAGACATAAGATCTTCGGTAGGAGAGACACCAGACTTGCTCCTTAGGTCCTTTCCAGTAACAGGTATCTCCAGTAGCCATCCAGCGTCTCTGGTTCTTCTCCTCAATCAGCATGTGAGGCCTCTTCTTGGCTTGAGGCCTAGTCAAACCTTTCCCACACTTGAGCATTCCCATCTACAGGACAAGTCTGGATGTAGGCTGCACGAAGACTGAGCACATGGCAATTCTCCTAAGTATATATGCACTTCCCCAGCATGCACCACTGGCCAGGAAACCCCTAGTGATTGGCTGGTGAGCCACACACACACACACGCATAATATTCCCCCATTGGCTGTCCCACACTACGGCCACTACACAAAAGGTGGTAGGGGCTACACAAGCTTAATGTCACTCACCTGTTTTGTGGAAAACCAAAATCCATGAAACATCTTGGATAGGTTTGGGGAAGCTGAAAACTTGGGTTGTGCAAAGTTTCAAGGCAATTAAGCCTTGATTAAGGTTTAGGCACTTTATTGTATGTTAAGCCCCAAAAAACAAGCTTAACACCCTCATTTTCTTTGTAGGAGACCAAAATCCATGACTCTTTTAGGATAGGTTTGGGAAGTTGAAAATTTAGATTGTGCAAAGTTTCAAGACAATTTATTAAAGTTTAGGCACATTACGGTACATTAGGCTTTTTTTACACTAAGCCACATGTTTTGGGATTGTAAAATATAGCTTAATTTGAAAAACATTTGGTGTGATTTACCAAATGTTCTGAAATTTTCCGAATATGTTGGCATAGATAGAGTCTACTATTGTGTTAAGTTTGGGGGAAATTGGTTAACATTTAAGGTCTTTTTTTTGTACGTGAAGCCACATTATGCTCCCCAAAAAACAAGCTTAATGTCTCTAGTTTGCCTTGTGGAACACTGAAATGCATGAAACTTATAGGGAAGTTGAGAACTTAGGCTGTGCAAAGTTTCAAGACAATTGATTGAGGTTTAGGCACATTATGGTACATTAAGCTCTTTTTACATTAACCGCTTGCCGACTAACCCGCCGTCATTATACGGCGGCAGGTCGGCACGTTCTCGAGAACCATCGTAGCTGTACGTCGGCCCTTTAAGCGGGTATTTAAGCAGGGGGGCACCGATGCGTGTGGCCAGCGGTCGCTATGACTGCCAGCCACGCGCGATCGCGGGCACGAGAGCCAGAACAGGGACGTGTGTGTGTAAACACACAAATCCCTGTGATGTGAGGAGAGGAGAGACAGATCGTGTGTTCCTACTAGCTAGGAACAACGATCTGTCATCTCCTCTAGTCAGTCCCATCCCCCTACAGTTAGAACACACACGAGGGAACACAGTTAACCCCTTGATCGCCCCCCTAGTGTAAACCCCTTCCCTGCCAGTGACATTTACACAGTAATCAGTTCATTTTTATTTGCACTGATCACTGTATAATTGTCAATGGTCCCAAAAATGTGTCTAAAGTGTCCGATCTGTCCTCCATAATGTGGCAGTCCCTTCATTAACCTGAGACATAGATTCAGTCAGATAATTTGGTTTGTAAAAGTTCTTGTTTAGGTAAAATGGAATAAAAGTTTATAATGTTATTTATGGTTGTTAAAAAAGGGCTGCTATGGCCATTTATATTCAAGAAATGTGTTGCGTATCTATTTAAGATGTTGGTTGGGAAAAAATGGTAATAGAGGTAGGTTGTGGCAGCCGCAACATCAGCTATGCTTCAGTCATGCTGTACCATGTACTGGAGAGGGGTCCTATAAAAAGTATAGTACAGCATTAAAAAAAACAGCACATTATGAAATACTTACCTTAGAACGAAGCCCTCCAGCAGCACGCTGTCACCGCTGACAGGGCTTCCATCTACCCTCGGTTTTCCTTTCAGTTTCAAGGGCTGCAGCTATATGAGTGGCTGGGGTCACGGTGACATCACTCGGTTGCAGCACAGAGCTCTGAAGGTCCGGCACGGTATGCCGAGCCTTAAGAACGCATGTGCCAGTGACAGATGCACCGGCTGCATGCAGTGTAAATATCTCTTAAACGCTGCAAGTTTAGGAGATAATCACTGTACCTACCGGTAAGCCTAATTATAGGCTTACTGGTAGGTACAACTTAAAAAAATGACTTTACTATCACTTTAGCTCTTCCATAACTGGGCACAGACTACGGACCTCTGCGGCGTGAGTCTATTCCCATTGCTATAGGAGACGGGCCGCTCATGAAGAGAGTCAGGGCCGTCTTAAATTTTGAATGGGCCCTGGGCAAACATTTTCTTGGGGCCCCCCCTCCTTTCTGAGACATACAAAAAATAGCAGGTAGACTCAAAATCAGTTTACTGCAGCAGATCACGCAGCGATTGCAATTGTTTGCCAGAGGTTAGAGCCTATCCTTACTGCTCACTGGCTGGTTTCTAGAGGTTACAACACATAATTTCTGCTTGCCGATTGGTTGCTAGAGGTTAATGTACATTATTAGCGCTCACTAATTGGTTGCTAGGGGTTACAGCACATCATTACCACTTACTGATTGGTTGCTAGAGATTAAAGCAGATCACTACTGTTCGCTGATTGCTGATTACCTCTCACTGAGCAGTGGAGCAATCCCAAATAATTGAGCAAGTAAAGGGGCACATTAATACACATACTACAGGAGAGTGTCAGAGAGTGCAGACATACTACAGGAGAGGATCAGAGACTGCGGACATACTGCGTAAGAGGTTCATAGATTGCGGACATACTGCAGGAGACAATCTGAGACTGCGGACATACTGCAGGAGATTACCAGAGACTGCAGACATACTGCAGGAGACAATCAGAGACTGCAGACATACTGCAGGAGATTACCAGAGACTGCGGACATACTGCAGGAGACAATCAGAGACTGCGGACATACTGCAGGAGACAATCAGAGACTGCGGATATACGGCAGGAGATTACCAGAGACTGCGGACATACTGCAGGAGATTACCAGAGACTGTGGACATACTGCAGGAGATTACCAGAGACTGTGGACATACTGCAGGAGACAATCAGAGACTGCGGACATACTGCAGGAGACAATCAGAGACTGCGGACATACTGCAGGAGACAATCAGAGACTGCGGTCATACTGCAGGAGACAATCAGAGACTGCGAACATACTGCAGGAGACAATCAGAGACTGCGGACATACTGCAGGAGATTACCAGAGACTGCGGACATACTGCAGGAGATTACCAAGAACTGCGGACATACTGCAGGAGATTACCAGAGAGTGCGGACATACTGCAGGAGATCACCAGAGACTGTGGACATACTGCAGGAGATTACCAGAGACTGCGGACATACTGCAGGAGATTACCAGAGACTACGGACATACTGCAGGAGATTACTAGAGACTACGGACATACTGCAGAAGATTACTAGAGACTGCGGACATGCTGCAGGAGACAATCAGAGACTGCAAACATACTGCAGGAGACAATTAAAGACTATGGACATACTACAGGAGACAATCAGAGACTGCAGACATTATACAGGTGATTTCAGAGACTGCAGACATACTGCGTGAGAGGTTCAGAGACTGCGGACAAACTGCAGGAGACAATCAGAGACTGCGGACATACTGCAGGAGACATTCAGAGATTGGGGACATACTGCAGGAGACAATCAGAGACTGCGGACATACTGCAGGAGACAATCAGAGACTGCGGACATACTGCAGGAGACAATCAGAGACTGCGGACATACTGCAGGAGATTACCAGAGACTGCGGACATACTGCAGGAGATTACCAAGAACTGCGGACATACTGCAGGAGATTACCAGAGACTGCGGACATACTGCAGGAGATTACCAGAGACTGCAGACATACTGCAGGAGACAATCAGAGACTGCAGACATACTGCAGGAGATTACCAGAGACTGCGGACATACTGCAGGAGATTACCAGAGACTGCGGACATACTGCAGGAGATTACCAGAGACTGTGGACATACTGCAGGAGATTACCAGAGACTGCAGACATGCTGCAGGAGACAATCAGAGACTGCAAACATTCTGCAGGAGACAATTAAAGACTATAGACATACTACAGGAGACAATCAGAAACTGCAGACATTATACAGGTGATTTCAGAGACTGCGGACATACTGCGTGAGAGGTTCAGAGACTGCAGACATACTGCAGGAGGCAATCAGAGACTGCGGACATACTGCAGGAGATTACCAGAGACAATCAGAGACTGCAGACATACTGCAGGAGATTACCAGAGACTGCGGACATACTGCAGGAGATTACTAGAGACTACGGACATACTGCAGGAGACAATCAGAGACTGCGAACATACTGCAGGAGATTACCAGAGACTGCGGACATACTGCAGGAGATTACCAGAGACTTATCTCGCTCCCGCCTAGCCCGGAAATGACATATTTTCGGGCTAGGGGGAACGAGGTTTGAAGTGCAAGCCGGGTGAAAGCGAGGCTTGCACCGCACGCCGGCACAGGAATCACACAACGCCATCTCTACACCCATTTATAACTGCTGGAATAGCTTGGTGCCAGCTCACGGGCACCTTGAAATGTGAGTGTACAATCTTTTTTCTTAACTTAGTTTAAATAAACAGCTTTTACATATTGCACAATGATCGCTGTCTATTTCTTATGAGGAGGACATGGTTCATATATAGCGCATTGGGGTCAGTAAAGAAACGGTGCAGGTGGAGTGGTTATCCCTACTAAATGAACCAAAGGCACATTGTTCATTGACATCTGGTAAGTGGCTAATCCATGTGGTGGTGGGCTTGTCACGAAAGTGGTGGAAGTGTTACGAAGAGTCACGGATAATACATGTTGTAAATTCAAAGGAAGGTTTTACAGAAACCTCTGTAACCATTGCACATTGCACTTTGCACATGAATTTGGAAATTACAGTTTGGGGGGGCAGGAGGCGGAGCCTAGCGGAGCAGACATGCATTGTTAGAGCTCCACACCGCTGAGGAGAGAAGAGAAGGACAAAGCGGAGCCTGCAGGCTCAAAAGGTATCCATTTGAACCTTTTTGCCCCAGGGAACAAACTGTGAAAGTTTGGGTAGGAAATATGGTACTGGGAGGAAACCATGGCAGAAATAAAAATCACCTCACAAAGAGCTCACAGGCACTCACTGCAGCTGAAGCAGCTCCAGTCACCTCACAAGATACAGCATCAGGGCGCTCTCACAGACAGAAAATGTCACAGTAAGACTCTCCATTTGAGTCAGATACAAAACAAATCCTCTCACAAACTTCTCCACAAGCCTCCTCAGTATCCCCAGTAATATTATTACAATTTGAAAAGATGCTTCATAAGGCTTTAAAACAAACCTCAGACCAAATAACAAAAAGCCTAACCAAAGAAATAAGAGAGCTGGGAAACCGCACCGCAGCCTTAGAAATAAAAATGGATGAAATTGAAATTACAACCCAAGAAAATATAACAGAATTGGAACAATTAAAAAAAGAGAATTTAATACTTCAAACTAAGCTCGAAGATTACGAAAATAGAGCCAGACGTTCAAACTTGCGCATAAGGGGAATACCTGAAACTGTGACAGACCTGCAATCTACTATTACTGCTCTATTACAAGAACTAAAGCCAGATATCCCTATTGAACGTTTAGAACTGGACAGAGTACACAGAGCCCTCACAGCCAAAAAGAAAGATGGACCCCCACGTGATATAATCACAAAATTTCATTATTACAGAACGAAAGAACAAATACTAATTGCTGCAAGAGAAAAAAAGGAACTTAATTTTCAAGGACACAATTATCACATTTTTGCTGACCTATCCCAACTTACTATTACTAAAAGACGATCCATGAAACCCCAACTAATGGAACTGCAACGCCACAACATTATGTATCAATGGGGTTTCCCCTTTTCAGTCAGATTTAACTATCAAGGTACAATTTACAGAAGCAGATCAGCAGATGAACTACAACAAACCCTTTTAAAATTAAATCTGACAGAACCCACAAGCAGCAACACTCCCACACGCAGAAGAATGGCATCATCTTCACCTTCAGGCAGCACCCAGAAAATTCCAGAACAAAATGGGAATCATCATTCTCACAAAAGAGGCCGTTATGCCACATCATCCATGGACCAAGAAGATTCAATGGACTGACATCCTAATTCCTGATATCTCTTCATTTATTATACTAAGAGATGGTTCTCTGTAAAAAACCTGTATTTATAACTGAATGTAACTGCATTCTGATAGTCACACACTGTGTGGGATCATGTTACATTCCAGTTATATTTTTTATTACTTCTGATTCATATAGCCTTAGAATATATAAGTGAAATAAGGAAATTCTTGTTCAGTTATATATTATCAGGTAATAACAATAGATTTATTACTTTTTAGGACAAATATGTTCAATAATCCAGAAGTAATGGAAGCTTTTTCTTTCTTTTCTTAAAACAAATATATTATTACCTAACTAGTTCCTAGAATTATGTTTTTGTTTATTCTAATCTGAAGCAATACAACCTCAATTTTATGAGTTAACATATCTAAACAGTTACATATGAATAAAATATGTAATTGTTTACTCTAAAAGGGTTAAAATCCCAAAATAATTCAAACTATCTTCATCAATACCAAAGTTATTAACAGTACCTTTCTAACTGAATTATTTAGCCTAGGGCAAGACTAACCATATACAACCACCCTGGAATAAATAATTTCAACAAAAACTATATTCTGCACTCCAATTAATGAAACATCATTTTGATGTCTTTTGACATAGCACTTCTCTCCTGTAAGCGGAAGATCCGTGTACCCCCATTAGCCCTCCTCATTCTCCCAACCATATTATGTGGGAGTGTGACGAAGGCACTTATTCCCCTGAGAGAGATATTTATTCTCTTTCACGGGTAAATTGTGATTACTTGCAAAAAATAATTTATACAATGTATCATCTAATCTCATATGTTTTTTGTTTACTCTTTACTCCAGAATTCACTGGTTTCTTTTCTATCTTTTCATCTCTTCAGTCCACACAGGTTGATCTGCGCAGTCAGCTCTGCATAACAAAAAGTAAGTCAAAACTATTTGATCTATTGCCATGGCACCACTAAATATACTTTCCCTGAATGTTCAGGGAATAAATGTCCCTCAAAAAAGGACCAAAGCCTTCCGTACTTTCCATAACAAGAAGGCTCACATAGTATGCCTCCAAGAAACACACTTCACCAAAGATTCTACTCCAAAATATATTTCTCCTTTTTATCAACAAATTTACACGGCTTCTGCCTGTACCAAGCAAAGGGGAACTCTAATTGCATTTCACCGATCCACACCATTCACCTTATCATCAGAAATTAAAGACCCAGAAGGTAGATACCTGATACTCATGGGTTATATAATGGATACAGCAATCACGGTGATTTCCTACTACGCTCCTAACAAACAACCTACACCATTCCTCTCACATATATTACAAGTGATTAATACACACAAAATAGGAACAGTGATAATGTGTGGGGATTCGAACCAGGTCCTCCTCCCATTTCTAGATAAATCACCTTTTACACCATCCAAAATAACCTCTAGATTACCTTTTTCTCAACTTCTTTCCAAATACAATCTGGTAGATTCATGGAGAGAAAGTAACCCAATGAAAAAGAAATTCACTTATTTCTCGCACCCTCATCAAACCTTCACCAGAATAGATCATATTTTTCTAACAATAGGAATGATACCAGAAATTATTGCATCAGATATAATTCCGATTCCGTGGTCTGACCATAATGCAGTATACACTACTATAGCCTCAGCCATACCAAAAGCGCATGACCCAACGTGGTACTTACCGGACATAATGCTCAAACACCCACTACATCAGATGGCCATTGAACAATCTTTAAAGGAATACATATCAATTAATAATACAACAGACATCTCCCCAATAACACTATGGGAAGCTCATAAGCCTGTCTTGCGTGGTACAATACAAAGACAAATGGCACTATTTAAACGGGAACGCAAAAATCTAGCAAAAAAAATAGAACTCAATTTTAATGCAGCCTACATATCATTTCAAGATAATCCATCTCAGAGTACAAAATCTCATCTGGAAAAATCTAGATTGGAATACGATCTATTTCTCACTGAGTCAGTTGATAAATCCCTCAAACGCTCCAAACACAATTTCTACATGAATACAAACAAACCAGGTACATATTTGGCTCGGGCATTAAATTCAACTAACAAATCTTTCAAACCAATACGTTTGAAATTATCAAAAAATGTTTACACTTGTAATCCAGTTCAAATAGTCCATAAATTTCACTCACATCTCGCAACTTTATACAAGACAAACAATGAATTTAATCCTACAGAGGCTGAATCCTTCTTCTCAAAAAAATAACCTTACCTGAATTATCTCAGAATCAAAAAAGCAGTTTGGATGAGCCTATAACTATAGATGAAGTTGCTAACGCCATAAAAGACCTAAAACTTAACAAAAGACCAGGCCCAGACGGCTACTCGGCTTTATACTATAAAACATTCTCAGAAATACTCTCTCCCATTCTCACTGAAACTTTTAACAATCTTCTAGATGGACATTCTTTTCGGCAAGAAACACTAATGGCAATTGTTTGTATGATCCCAAAACCCCTTTCTGATGATACTTCCTGTGTGAATTATCGGCCTATCTCTCTGTTAAACCTCGATATTAAATTATTAGCAAAAATAATAGCAAAACGCCTCAATAGCATTATAGGAAAATTAATACATAGAGATCAAGTAGGCTTCATGCCAAATAGACAGGCAGGCGATAATATACGCAGGGCAGTGTTATTGGCACATATTGCTAAAAAATGGAAAATCCCTTTATGTTTTCTATCTCTCGATATTAAGAGGGCATTTGACACAGTATCCTGGCAATATATGCAATATTCATTACAAAAATGGGGTTTTGGACCCCACTTTTTAACATGGATCAAAGCATTATATAATAAACCCAAAGCCTATATAAAATATGCTGGATACAAATCTGAAGCCTTTAATATCGAAAGAGGTACCCGACAGGGTTGCCCATTATCTCCCTTATTATTTGCCCTTATACTCGAACCCATGGCCCAATACATCAGAACAAACCAAACTATAACTGGCATTGAAGTAGGAGGTATTACACACAAATTATGTATATTTGCAGACGATATATTACTTTTTCTATCATCACCACAGGTCTCTGGTCCTAACTTAATACCAGCTCTTGATGGATTTGCAGCCCTATCTGGCCTTATGATTAATCCTAAGAAATGCCTAGTGCTTAATATTTCACTCACAAACATGGAATTGATCCCGGCTAGGGCTGCACTCCCATTCACATGGGCAGAAAAATCAATCCCATATCTTGGAATTCATTTAACAGCATCTCATTCTGACTTATTCTCAACCAATTATCCTCCTGTATTAAGACAGATCACAAATCTAATAAAACAATGGTCGCAACTTCCTTTATCCTGGATAGGGAAGATTAATGCAATCAAAATGACTATTCTACCCAAATTGCTTTATCTATTCAGAGTTCTCCCTATTCCAATTCCTTCCTATTTTTTGAGAATAGTACAAAAAAGAGCAACTTTGTTTATATGGGGCTCTTCTAAACCACGTATACCTATACACACACTACATCTTCCCAAAAATAAAGGAGGCCTGGGATACCCTAATTTTACTAACTACTACAGAGCAGCACATTTGGCCAGTCTGTCCAAATACCATGCAAAACAGGAAATCCCATTATGGGTATTTATAGAGGCTTCAGAAAATGACCCTCTATTAATATCAAATTTATTATGGCTTGATCCTAAAGACCGCTTTAAAATTCATAATCCCATAACTAAACACTTCTTATCTCTCTGGGATAAACTAAAAACCAAATATCAGTTACAATCTCCACACAATCCTCTCCTTTCTTTTATCAGAAATCCGGCCTTTTACCCGGCATGGATCTACCCAAATTCTTTTAAAGCTTGGACAACATCAGGCATTCAGACACTAAATGACTTCATAGCATCTAAATCATTCCTTTCATTCCCATCACTTAGAGAAAAATATGATCTACCAAACTCTGAGATATTTAGATATCTCCAAATCAAAAATTTCTATACACCATTCCTAAAGGGGGATACACCATTATCCCAATTATCCATTTTTGAATCAATCTGTACAAAAGATCCATTTGCTAAAGGTACAATTTCATCACTTTATAATCAATTATATGGAGTAGCAAATCTTAATAGACCCTCTTACGTTCAGAGGTGGGAGGAGGACCTGGGACGAACTTTAGAAGACACGGACTGGTCTAACATATGGCTCACATCTAAGTCATCTTCACCCAACATCTTAGCACTGGAGACAAATTATAAAGTCCTAACTCGCTGGTACCTTGTACCCGGGAATTTTATTAGAAGGATAGTGATGTCACACCTATCAATGAGGAAGATAGGGGTAAGGCAATTTTAAAATCTAACTTTTTTCTTTTCAGGTCCTTTTAAAGATGTACTGTACCTTTACAGACATTATTTTTACGGGGGGGAGGGAGCCTGGACATTTTAAGTAGAACTTGCATTGTAATTATTCCAGCTTGCAGCATGGGTAGGGTGCTGTGGTGGTCATATTCCTCTCCTTGTTGGGCACCAAGCAAAGGCTCACCTGAGAGGCCTACCCCGGGGTGGGTTCTTCTGGGCTACAATAGGCACCTGCAACAGGATCACTCTGCATCACATGGGGTACCCTTACTTTTGTGCCATTTTCATCAATGCCCTGGGACAGGGCTGAGGCTGCCATAGGGGAATACTTAACCTTAAAGTGGGCCTCTGCTTTTAGAGATGAACATACACTGTGTACACTTGCACCATAACTGTCCTCCAGTTAACTCTCAGGTTCCCCTGACAATGTGCACCTTCTCTGTAATTTGCATTTAGGAAGGACACGCTGAGCCTTGCCCACATCCACCTGTGAAGCGTATCTCCGCTACCTCACTCCCAGCAACAGTCACACCATGCACATAGCGCAGATTCCATGCGTGAATTTCACTTTACTTAAAGCGGTAGTAAACCGCAGCATTATAAAAAAAAACCAGCACATTATGAAATACTTACCTTAGAACGAAGCCCTCCAGCATCACGCTGTCACCGCTGACAGCTATATGAGTGGCTGGGGTCACGGTGACATCACTCAGTTGCAGCACAGAGCTCTGAAGGTCCGGCACGGTATGCCGAGCCTTAAGAGCGCATGTGCCAGTGACAGATGCACCTGCTGCATGCAGTGTAAATATCTCCTAAACGCTGCAAGTTTACCAGTAGGTACAATTTAAAAAAATGACTTTACTATCACTTTAGCTTTTCCACACCTGGGCACAGGCTACGGATCTCTGCGGCATAAGTCTATTCCCATTGCTATAGGAGACCGCTCATGAAGAGAGTGCTCTCTCTCTCTCCTGCAAGAAGCTATCCCACCATCTCAGGCACATGCTTATCGACAGGCTGCTTGCAACTTTTGCTGTCCTAGATCATACTTGCTGACAATCCCGAACATTGGACCCTCGTCCTGCTCTGAACGATTCACCGTTCCGATATTTTGCTTTGTTCCAGGCATCTGGACTTTTTTTGGCATTGATAGTGTTAACAGCGCCGCCACTGCCGGGTTAGAATATCCAGAATATCCTCCCCCTGCCCCAAAGTATTCTCCCCTGCCTTAGTCTGTCCTCCTTGTCTTCTATTGGCCAGGGAAGACACATGCTCTGATCTGCTTCCTCGATTTGCCAAGTATAGCAAGCAGGGGCGTGGTTAGCTGAGTTACCACGTTAGCCCGCCCAGACTCAGAGTGCAGTCATTGGAGCACATGGGGGACAGAGTGAGGTGCTACCCGTTCTGCTAGCAGTGTGCATTTGTGTTAGGACAAGGCTGCCTGGTGCCACTGCCTGGGACTGAGAGGAGGAGAAGGTAAAAGAGGAGAAATTGGATCCAGTGACACTCAGCCTGCCTGTGGTGCCCAGGGAGCTGGAGGACCGCGGATGAGCAGAGTCATAGTCCGCTGGTGCCACATGGAGAGAGAGAGAGTCACTGGAGGCCCGACCAGGACTGAAAGGCCCAAACGGTAAAAAAGTGACCAAAATTCCTGCTCCTATCTATTGTTTTTTTCCTCTTTTTTTGGGGGGGGGTTGTTTTTTTTTTTTACAGAGACTGCAGACATTATACAGGTGATTTCAGAGACTGCGACATACTGCGTGAGAGGTTCAGAGACTGCGGACATACTGCAGGAGACAATCAGAGACTGCGGACATACTGCAGGAGACAATCAGAGACTGCGGACATACGGCAGGAGACAATCAGAGACTGCGGACATACTGCAGGAGATTACCAGAGACTGCGGACATACTGCAGGAGATTACCAAGAACTGCGGACATACTGCAGGAGATTACCAGAGACTGCGGACATACTGCAGGAGATTACCAGAGACTGCAGACATACTGCAGGAGACAATCAGAGACTGCAGACATACTGCAGGAGATTACCAGAGACTGCGGACATACTGCAGGAGATTACCAGAGACTGCGGACATACTGCAGGAGATTACCAGAGACTGTGGACATACTGCAGGAGATTACCAGAGACTGCGGACATGCTGCAGGAGACAATCAGAGACTGCAAACATACTGCAGGAGACAATTAAAGACTATAGACATACTACAGGAGACAATCAGAGACTGCAGACATTATACAGGTGATTTCAGAGACTGCGGACATACTGCGTGAGAGGTTCAGAGACTGCAGACATACTGCAGGAGGCAATCAGAGACTGCGGACATACTGCAGGAGATTACCAGAGACAATCAGAGACTGCAGACAACTGCAGGAGATTACCAGAGACTGCGGACATACTGCAGGAGATTACTAGAGACTACGGACATACTGCAGGAGACAATCAGAGACTGCGAACATACTGCAGGAGATTACCAGAGAGAGAGTCACTGGAGGCCCGACCAGGACTGAAAGGCCCAAATGGTAAAAAAGTGACCAAAATTCCTGCTCCCATCTATTGTTTTTTTCCTCTTTTTTTGGGGGGGGTGTTTTTTTGATGCAAGGGGGGACTCTGCTGGGGGAACCTGATGTAAGGAGGGACTCTACTGGGGGCACCTGATGTAAGGAGGGACTCCACTAGGGGCACCTGATGTAAGGAGGGACTCTATTGGGAATGCCTGATGTAAGGAGGGACTCTACTGGGAATGCCTGGTGTAAGGAGGGACTCTACTGGGAATGCCTGGTGAAAGGAGGGACTCTACTGGGAATGCCTGGTGAAAGGAGGGACTCTGCCGGGGACACCTGATGGCATCTGGTGGCAGGTGACAGTGGCAAGTGACATGATTAGGGCTCCCACTGATTCTGCATTATGGCGAGTTGAACTATTTCATATTATATTACAATGTAATAAAAATAATGTGCTTCAGTCATCCAATCATCCTGACACCATATCAACCATGGTGCCCTGATGATTGAAGCGCCAACACCAGGTGTTTGGAGTATCTTTATCTGCTGATTGTTAAACTTTCTGGAATACACATATTTCTATTGTGGTGTAGGATCTGGGTCTGCTATCCCTCTATCCCTCTTTCCTTCCTTTTCTCTCCTTCCCTACTCATCTTTTTCTTTCTTTCTTTCTCTCTCTCTTTCTCCCTCCATCCCTCGTTCATCTCAGACTCTAACCACACACCCTTTGAGCCACGCCCCCTTTAAGCCACACCCAATATATAGTTTAATCCACCCCCCATTTTTCTTTCCCTGCTATGTCACGCCAACAAACGAATGCCCTGCCCCTAATTATAAGACTCCGCCTACAGACCAAAAAGTGTCCCTATACATTTTTTTACAATGTTGGCAACTATGCTAGATAACCCTTGTGTGTGCCAGGCTTGGACTGGGACAAAAAAAAGGCCAGGCATTTTAGACTTAGCAGCTTTTTTTTAAACCAAATTAAAAATAATTTCTTGATGTCTTTTAGATACAGCCAGGTGGAAGGGAGGACTGAACCAGGTGGACAGAGGAGAGGAGGGGATAGAGCCAGGTGGAGGGGAGGACTGAACCAGGTGGACAGAGGAGAGGAGGGGATGAAGCCTGTTGGAGAGGAGGACAGAAGCCAGGTGGACAGAGGAGAGGAGGGGATGTAGCCAGGTGGAGGGGAGGACTGAGCCAAGTGGACAAGGGAGAGGAGGGGATGGAGCCAGGTGGACAGAGGAGAGGATGGGATGCAGCCAGGTGGAGGGGAGGATGGAAGCCAGGTGGACAGAGGAGAGGAGGGGATGCAGCCAGGTGGAGGGGAGGACTGAGCCAGGTGGACAAAGGAAAGGAGGGATTCAGCTAGCTAGACAGAGGAGAGGAGGGATGCAGCCAGGTGGTGGGAAGGAAAGGACAGAGCCAGGTGGAGAGAGAAGAGGAGGGGATGCAGCCAGGTGAAGGAGAGGACGGAACCAGGTGGACAAAGGGGAGGTTGGAGCCAGGTGGACAGAGGAGATTGGGGATGCAGCCAGTTGAAGGGGAGGTTGGGGTCAGGTTGACAGAGGAGGGGGGTGAAGCCAGGTAGACAGAGGAGAAGGGGGATGCAGCCAGATGGAGGGGTCACACACCTGTCTGGTCCTCCTATGGAAGCCTTCATCCCCATCATCATCCTCGGTCCCCCCCTCACCAGCGCTCCCCCCACCTGACATGTTCTTACCTTGGGAGAAATATAATATAATCACTGTCATTTTTACTCCAGATCCCTCCACGTGTTAATCAGCAGCAGCAGCAATCTGTGCCACTGTGACACCTGTCCCAAGTTCAGGAGATGGGGTCTCCTCACATGTTGCGAGTCACAGCTCAAGCAGAGGTGTCCTCCAGCTTCTCCCCTGTCACGGGTCAGTTGATCTCTAACTTCTGCCCCCCCACAGACTTAAATGGGCGGCCAGCCGCGGAGAGGCTGGGTGAGCGGCATGGGCTCAAGGGGCAGCTCAGCTTTGAGCCCCTCAAAGACAAGTGGCCCGGCGGCCCTGGCCCACCGGGCAAATGCCTGGTGTGCCCTATGGCCAGTCCGGGTCTGCTTCACACTATATTATTCATATACTGTTGTCTTTGTACCCCAAAGTACCTTGGTGGCCTGAAACATGGGATGGTGCCGGTTACTTGCATTACACCTCTTTAGTAACTTCAGATCAGGCTGGAACCAGATTTCAAAACTTTACTTGAAAAAGTGCAAAAGCCACCCCCCCCCCCTTTCCTTCATCTCTTTTCTGGATAACCCACTTTACCTCACCCCTTTCATATTTAAATGTAAGCATTGAAAAACGGAAACCAGGAATGGGCAGCCCTATCTTATTTGATAACAATTGTACACAAGTTACCTAAAATACAGGGGAAACAAAAAAAATACGGAATGACCGAGAATTTATTTGAGGAATCACACATATGTAACATCTGCAATATTGTGTACCCCCTAACTAATGTGTTCATTTGTTTAATATGTTATTATGTTCTGAGGCTGCGACCTCATTAATTGAATGTTACCATTGTAATATCTGAGCTCTGCCCTTTCTTGGAATTTAATAATAAAAATTATATTTGAAAAAGTGCAAAAGGCATTACAAAGTCCAACATACAGAGACATTGGGGTTGATTTACTAAAACTGGAGAGTGTGAAATCTGGTGCAGCTGTGCATGTTAGCCAGTCAGCTTCTAACTACAGCTTGTTCAATTAAGCTTTGACAAAAAGACCTGGATTTTGCACTCTCCAATTTTAGTAAATCAACCCCATTATTCCTTCCTATATCCCTAACTATAACTCAGGCTATGTGCTGCCCCAGCATACCTGCAAAGGTAGAGTCCATCAGAGGCATGCTCCAGCAGATGGTGTCTTCGGGCAAACCCCATGTTCTGATGACCTTTAGAATGCTGTAGTAGTAAGCGACATTATTCTGCTCATCAGGGGTGTTCTCCGTCTCTTTCCCTTATGGGCACCAGGCCACACACCACTGTCCTCTTTTATAGCACAGGATTAGTGAGTGGGTCATACCCAAAGAAAAATCCGTCAAAAACCAAAGAACTGGGAAAGTATGAACTTTCACCCTCCCATCCACAACAAGACCTGACTGGCTATTACCAACCCACTTACAAGCTAATGTTATTATTTCAGCTAAATGGTTAGACGCATATCTTTCCTTTATAGCAGTAGGTTCAATAGTGTTCATAAGGACAAGGAGCAGGGGAAACAGATACGTCTGGTTTAGTTTAAGCTTTAAAGTGAACGTGTTGCCAGGCTTTGGACATTAAAGTACTTTATTTACATATTCCTAAAGTGGAACTTAGGGCTGGCCACAAAAGTAGTGACAGGCTATACTGATTGCTTGGTCTGGAGGGAGCTCCAATAGAGTTTATTACTTACCTTATTTCGTGGTCCCACAGAACGTGTCAGGAAAATCAAACTCATGCCCGAGTTCAAAGAAATGCATACAGAACATTCTGCAGAACTGTGCACAGAATCAGAACTATTTAAAACACTACAGCACACACTCGCTTAATGGTCACCAACTCCTTCTGCCTATGACCTTATCCCGTGTGCATATCTGTATCCTGACCTGGCTTGTTGACTCTGCTGTTCCTGAGCCCCCTGTTGCTGACTCCGGCTTGGGATCCAACCTTACAGTAATTCCTGCCTGCTGTTCGGGTACCTTTTATGCTCACCCGATACTGACCTTGGCCTGGTTCTGACTCTGATCCTGTCCTGATTCTGTACTCCTGCTGCCTGATTGCTGCCAACTCTTGCCCGTCTGACCACGCATCCAAGATTCTGCATCTGTTTGCTACTAGCTTGCCTGTTGCATTGTCTGCAGCTTCCCATCTGCTACAAGATCTACCAACCCAGATCTCTTACAGGCATTTGTGCCACTTATTGCCCTGTTATACCCTGTCATCACCCCCTTGGGAAACAGACAAGTGGTGTAAGGCCTCAACCAGGTATGTGACAGGACTGCTCCTCTACTCCCATCAGTCTCCCATCTTCTTTGGTTGTGTGGCCACCCTCTTGCCTAGTTCATTATATACAATGTAGCACCAGCTATCACCGCTGCACCTGCCTTGTTGATCATGGTGTTGAGGGCCTGCCCACAGTTTGGTAAAGGAGAGGAAAAGACTGGAGCACTGTCTGCCACAGGACTGACGTGGAAGAAAATTATTACCCTCTGTTAAAATAAACAGATACATTTATAGAGAGTTTTATCACAAATAAGTAAGAGATGAGCAAACCAAATTCAAATCAGCAGGTTGAACCAAAATTTAGCTATTTACCAGAATATGTTCTTGCTCATTCATTTGAACCACAGAAAATTGCAGTTTTTTTTAAATCTAGCAGCCATGCTGCATCATGTTTTGTTGAATCTTCAGCAAATTTGGCACCTGTTTATTTGAGAGTATTGTGATTCATTAGATCTACCAGTTTACTGAATATTTCACTCATCTTCATCAGTAGGTAATAATTCTCAAATGCCAGATTTAAGTTAGTGCTCTTCACAAAGCATTTTAACTCTACTATATCCAGTTATTATTTATTGCAGTGCTATGATATTATTTTCCAATAGCTAATAGGGAGATGCAGATCTGTTTTATCCTCTGCCACCATGTTTGCTGTTAGCTACACAGAAATGTCAAGAGTTACATGGCTAATATCATTAACTCTATTCCCCACAGGAGGAATACTTTTAAATATTGGTAGAGAGCTGATTCAGCATAGCACCGAATGCGACTAAATGCTTTGATGGGTAGGGAAGACATTATATAGCAAAGTGATTAGACTTCTGGGAATAACATGTCACTTCTTCTTCCAAACTGACATCACCATTCCTCGTTCCTCTAATAATAGCAGTTTGTATTAGGTGTTAATGGAAATCTATGACCACACCATCAATTTTCCTTTGATAACATCAGCATTGTAATAGCAATACAAACAATAGGTATATTTACAAATTCAATATAAGCTTATTTGAAAAATCTTCTTTCATGTCATATTTCATTCCACAACTTCCTGAATTCTTTGTAGGTTCTTCTATGCTGTTTACTTTCAATTCCTGGGGACTACATATCCCATAGTACCCTGCTGTCTGCAAGCAGTGATCCCTGTACTGACTCCACCTCCTCCTGTCACCTATTTAGTTCAGAAGGCAGGCTCTGTGAAATGTATGACACAGCAGTAGCTACTTTTAGGGCTTAGTGAATACGTGTCACAGAATTTCAGTTGTGCCCCCTAGATTTCAGTTTGCCCCCCCCCCCCAGGCCAACCCCCACATAGACATTGTGCCTGGCCACAGAACTGCTCTCCCATCCTGGCACTAGGCCGGGACAAGGTTGGTGGGGGCACCCTGGTGCAGTGAATTTCTTCAGAGACTTGACATTGGCGCAGAGGAGAGAGCCAGGGAGAGGTGTGATGTGCTGTTCTTCCCTCTCCCGTCATAACAGCACTGTTACATCTGACAGTATACAGTTTGTTTACCACCCCCCCTTCTCCTTCTGCTGGGAAATTCCAGCAGCCCTTGGTGGACATAGGGGGTGGGTGATCAAACCATATGTGTACAATCTGATCTAGGGAACCTGTGACATCTGCTCTATGGAGGATTGCTGTTATGACGGGGGGGAGCAGCACAGCTCTCTCTTTCTCTGTAGCGATTTCCCATCTGTAAGAGTGTGAGTGTGTGTGTGTGTGTGTGTGTGTGTGTGTGTGTGTGTGGGGGGCGGGGTGCAACTTACAGGTGATTTTGTAGAGGAGGGGGGATGGGGGGTTTTTGTGCTCTGCCCTTGTGACTCATGTCCTCTGCCCTGCTGACCCCTGTACACTTACCCCTGTCTTCTGCCCTGATAACTCCTGCTCTCCACCCAGCTGACCTCTGTCATTTGCTCTGTTGACCGCTGTCCCCTGCCCTACTGAACCTTGTCCTCTGCCCTACTGATGCCCTGTACACTGCCTTGTTGACTCCCTGTTCTCTGTCCTGCTGTCCCCCTGTACTCTGCCCCCGCTAACCAGTGGTGTATTTTTTTTTTTCACAAGAAAGTATTTAGGTTTTGTGCTGCCCGAGGCCTGACTAAACTCGCGCACCCCATATCTTAAATTTGACCCACCCCTTCCTGCCAATGCCAAACCCCTTCCTGTTTAGGATCCACCCTGTCATCTGTAAACCACACCCCTCCTTTTTAGGCTCCACCTTTTTCTCTCTTTACATTAAAAGTGGGTACCAAGTGCAGCCTTATCAGTGCCCATCAATGCCGACTCACCAGTGCCCATCAATGCAGCCTTATCAGCAGTGGTGTCGGGGGGGGCTGAGGGGGGCTGGAGCCCCGAGTGAGCCTCCAAAAAGCCCCGGGTCTTGAGCATTCACAACTGTATTGTTAGCCCCAAGTCCGAGCGGCCGTATGCAAAGAGTCAGACAGTCAATGACTGTCTCACTCAGCGCAGCCAGCAGGGATCGATCTGACTCCGAGCGCGGACAGTGAGTGACATAAGTCCTGCCTCCTGGATCCTGCAGCACCTATGATGGATATCACACTGGTTTAAAGCCGGGACCGCGGGACATGTGACTTCCATCATAGGCGCAGCCGGGTCCAAGAGGCGGGAACTACACTGTGGCTGCGACGAGCATTATGAAATCCAGCGCTTGCTCTGTGTAAATGGGCGGGCCGTGGGTGGCTCTCCTAACCTGGCTCTGGCTGCCTGGAGCGTGCAGCCTCCAGTCTGACTGGTCATGAATGGGATGGGCGTGCCACACACTACAGGTAGGGCTGAGCTGCAGAGGGTCAAGAGGTCACATGATGTCTGACGTGAAAAAGTTAGGTAGGTCAGTGCATGTGACAGGTAGGTAAGTGCATGTGTCAGTTAGGTCACTGCAAGTGTCAGGTAGGTCAGTGCAGGGGTCACGTAAGTCAGTGCAGGTGTCAGTTAGGTCAGTGCATGTGCCAGAGAATAAGAAAACACTGCGCTCTAATAGCAAAAATAAAATATATGTGAGCCAGCAGCTGCATACATTGTGACAAACAATAACTGGTAAATGGGAAAAAAATGCAGCGCTAAGAAGTAATAGGAAGTTAGGGTGTAGTGAAACAATTAAGTAAGAGATGCTGTACTGAACAGTAAAGCATATGTGCAAAAACCATAAGTGAAATGAAATGAACAAACACAGTATAAAGTGTCCACATATGGTAAATGGATGATTCCAAACTCAAATTATTAAGAGGAACTGGTATGGACCAAAAAATGATGTGAAACTAGAAACCAACTTTACTTGTTGGTTTACAGCTACGGAAGTTCTGTACCCCGTTGTTGACTCAGTCACAGATCCACACCGTGCACCATTGACTTTATTTTCTAGTTTCACATCATTTTTTGGTCCATACCAGTTCCTCTTAATAATTTGAGTTTGGAATCATCCATTTACCATATGTGGACACTTTATACTGTGTTTGTTCATTTCATTTCACTTATGGTTTTTGCACATATGCTTTACTGTTCAGTACAGCATCTCTTACTTAATTGTTTCACTACACCCTAACTTCCTATTACTTCTTAGCGCTGCATTTTTTTCCCATTTACCAGTGCATGTGCCAGTTAGGTCAGTACATGTGTCGGGTAGGTCAGTGCATGCGTCAGTTAGGTCAGTGCAGGTGTCAGGTAGGTTAGCGTAGGTGTCAGGTAGGTCAGTGCTTGTGTCAGGTAGGTCAGTGCAGGTGTCTGGTAGGTCAGTGCAGGTGTCAGTTAGGTCAGTGCAGGTGTCAGGTAGGTCAGTGCATGCGTCAGTTAGGTCAGTGCAGGTGTCAGGTAGGTTAGTGCATGCGTCAGTTAGGTCAGTGCAGGTGACAGGTAGGTTAGTGCAGGTGTCAGGTAGGTCAGTGCTTGTGTCAGGTAGGTCAGTGCATGTGTCAGGTAGTGCATGTGTCAGTTAGGTCAGTGAAGTTGTCAGTTAGGTCAGTGCAGGTGTCAGGTCAGTGCAGGTAGGTCAGTGCATGTGTCAGTTAAGTCAGTGCATGTGTCAGGTAGGTCAGTGCAGGTATCAGGTGGGTCAGTGCATGGTCAGTATTGATGGGCACTGGTAAGCAAGGCAGCAACCAGCAAACGAGCCTACCCAACCCCCCTGCCGAGAGCCCCCCCCCACCGGTGCTGGGCTTGGACTTCAGGCTGGAGCCCCTGGTCTTTTTCCCACCTAGCAATGCCCCTGCTCATCAGTGCCCTTCAAAGCAGCCTCACTAGTGCCCATTAGCGCAGCCTTATCAGTACTAGGGATGGGCCGAACCCCCCCCCCCCCCCCCGGTTCGGTTCGCACCAGAACATGCGAACAGGCAAAAAATTTATGCGAACATGTGAACCCTATTAAAGTCTAAAGGACACGAAAATGAAAAATCAAAAGTGCTAATTTTAAAGGCTTATATGCAAGTTATTGCCATAAAAAGTGTATGGGGACCCGGGTACTGCCTCAGGGGGCATGTATTGATGCAAAAAAAATGACCGTTTTTTCATGCTTAAACTGAAACAATAAAAAATAAATTTTCCTTAAATATCATGCCTGGGGGTCTCCTTAGTCTGCCTGTAAAGTGGCGCATCTGTGTGATGTGTTTTACAGTGCTGCAGCAAAATGACATTTCTAGGGGAAAAAATGTCATTTAAAATTGCTCGCGGCTATAATGTATTGCCGGCTCCCGGCAATATAGATAAAAATCAAGGAAAAAATTGACATGGGTCCCCCCCCCCAGTCCTTACCAGGCCCTTTGGGTCTGGTATGAATTTTAAGGGGAACTCCACGCCAAAATGTGAAAAAAAATTGGCATGGGGTCATCCCCAAAATCCATACCAGACCCTTATCTGAGCAAGCAGCCTGGAGGACATGCTTCCCTCCTGAACCATACTAGGTCGCTTGCCGTCAACATGGTGTGGGTGCTTTGTGGTCTCACCCAAAGCACCTTGTCCCTATGTTGATGGGGACAAGGGCCTCGTCCCCACAACCCTGGCCCGGAGGTTGTGGGGGTCTGTGGTCAGGGGGCTTTTTGGAATCTGGAAGCCCCCTTAACAAGGGGGCCCCCAGATCCCGGCCCCCCCTATGTGAATGGGTATTGGGTACATTGCACCCCTAACCATTCACCAAAAAAATTTAAAAAATTAAAAACCACAAAAGAAAGTTTTTGACAATTCCTTTATTAAAAAAGAAGAAAATAATAAAGAAGTTAATAAAAAAGTGTCCTGCGATGTACATCCATCGTCAATCACGCTACCTGATGGACCCAAAAAAATAGAAAATGTAAATGGAAATACCCTGCCTCCATGTGACAGCTGTTATATAGGCAAGGGCAGGGCCACCCCTGATAGCACATGACGTCAGAAGGGGTGGGGTCACTCATTTACATCACTGGGTGGCCCCGCCCTTGCCTATATAACAGCTGTCACAGCCAAGAGACAGCAGTCGGCGGGACACCTCCCATCGAGGCAGAGATTTTTTTTCTATTTTTTTTTAATAAAGGAATTGTCAAAAACTGTCTTTCGTGGTCTTTACTTTTTGACACTTTTTTTGGTGAATGGGTAGGGGTACAATGTACCCCATACCCATTCACATAGGGGGAGGGCAGGATCCGGGGGCCTCCTTGTTAAAGCCCCCCCACTCACAGATCCCCACAACCACCGGCCAGGGCTGTGGGGACGAGGCCCTTGTCCCCATCAACATGGGGACATGGTGCTTTGTAGACATGTGCATTCGTTTTCATCCGAATGCATTTTTGTCTGAATTTTGGGTATTTTCGTTATCAATTTAACAAACGATAACAAGCGTGCAGAATCTGAAAACCGAAAGATCCTACATAAACAAATGCTTTATTTTCGTTTTCGTTGTGACAACAGTTCGATATAGATAGGAGATTCAACATGACGCTGACAATAGCGATCTGTGTCCATCGAACCTGTGGTCGAATGTGCCTAACCTTAGCTCTATTAGTTCAAGATTATTCTACATAGAGAGAAAGATTCGACATAGAGAGAAAAGATTCGACATTATAGAGACAATAGCAAAAAAGGTCGAATGTGCCTAACCTAACTCTATTAGTCCAAGATTATTCGACATAGAGAGAAAAGATTCTAAATGAAGATTCGATGAAGCATGGTCAAATGCTCCACCCATAGGCTATAGAAGAATTCTAATGTTGGTTG
Source organism: Aquarana catesbeiana (assembly GCF_042186555.1). Classification (NCBI taxonomy): domain Eukaryota; kingdom Metazoa; phylum Chordata; class Amphibia; order Anura; family Ranidae; genus Aquarana; species Aquarana catesbeiana. The sequence continues at coordinate 114,778,378 of NC_133332.1, forward strand.
ACTAGTAATAATAATTAATAAATATAATTATTACTAGTGTCATACAACATTAGAATTCTACTATAGCTTGTAGGTGGAACATTCGACCGGAAATGTACGGTGTCGTACAGTTTAGCTGCTCCATTGAATCTTCTTAGAACATTCGACACCATAAGCCTTCAATGACAGATTCGACATTAATTATTTCGGATTTTCGGACGAATGCATTTTTTAACGAAACAAAATAAATAAAAACACACTTCGGGAGTAACTAAATAAATTTATTTTTTGGACGAAAACTAAATTCCAAAACAAAATATTTTTATGGATTTGGGGGGCCCCATGCTGTTTTTTTTTTCTAGTTTTGGCATGGAGTTCCCCTTAAAATCTATACCAGACCCAAAGGGCCTGGAATGAACTGGAGGGGGGGGGCCCATGCCATTTTTTTCTTAATTCTGTCATAGGGTTCCCCTTAACCCTATAGTCTACACTGAATGCAATGTATATATATATATATATATATATATTATAAATATATATATATATATATATATATATATATATATATATATATATATACACAGTGGGGACGGAAAGTATTCAGACCCCCTTAGATTTTTCACTCTTTGTTATATTGCAGCCATTTGCTAAAATCATTTAAGTTCATTTTTTTTCCTCATTAATGTACACACAGCACCCCATATTGACAGAAAATCACAGAATTGTTGACATTTTTGCAGATTTATTAAAAAATAAAAACTGAAATATCACCTCCAATGACGCACTAAGGCTGCAGCTATTTCACACAGCTCTGGAAACAGGTCAGTCATCCAGTCATCCAGGCATCCCCCACACACTCGGGGCACTCCTCATTTCTATCCTATGCAGTTACATTTGACACCCATTTAGCTCTCTTGGGAGCCCTCACTCAGGATTATCCTTTCTGCTCCATCCGGTTTTCTTTTTGGTTTATTTCCTCTGTAGGTACACCGGACAGTCCCACCCCAAAAAGAAGGATTGCATTGCACATATTAATTTTGTCGCTATAGGTAGGTGCAAATCAGTTTTTTTCCCCACCTACATCCACCAGTATGTCACCTTCACCTAGGTTATCAAGCTCCTCTGAGGATCCCTTTACATACGCATTCCCCTGCATGCGCAGCCCATCTACATTGTCATATTCCATACCAATTTGCTCACTACTATGATGACCCCCACCTCACAGATAAGGACATACACCTAGGCACATGTACACAAGCGCATTCCCAACTTCAACTTCACCCAACTATCCACACATGCCTGCATCCATTTTTGCTCCTGTGCAGTGGTTCATGCGCTAGCATGGGTACATACAGACACATGCGCCTGCCCACTTTACATGAACACAAAATGAAAACGAATGCGTTGAGCTCCTTTTACATTGGGCAATGCACATGCGTGGATTTATGTATAGGCATGTGTACATGTACGTGCACATCTATGTGTATGTATGTATATATATATGTATATTTGTATCCATCTTTTATTCTATTTTCATATATGCCCTTCAGGTGTTTCATGTGCAGGTGTGCATCTTTCTATTAGGCGTATAAGCATGATCATTTTCTGCCACATGCTGTTCATACTAATCGCTCTAAGCATTACCAGTAGCATTTAACCACCAATCTAATAAGGCTCCTGTATGGTCACACTACCATCGATATGTCATTTTTTATTTTATTGTACTATTTTATCATTTTTTAATACATTGGTATCTCCTTCACTACTACTAATATTACTCCAAACAAAAATATGTGCAATTATTTTGTATCATATCATTTTGAATCTATTGATCTATCACATGTCTCCAGTCTGTTTTGTTTAACATACATCTACCATGCGCTCTGCATCACACATATATGATTTTTATCTATCTGTTTTCTATTTAGAGCGCTCTGATGTGGACTTACATGGAGAACTAACCTCCTTCCTATGTGCATACGTGTTGGTCCATTTGTTTATACAGACTGTGTTTCTTCTTTCAAAGCTCTGATGAAGAGGTCATCCTTGAAACGCGTCAGCCTATACTTTAGTACTTGCCCCTGTTTGGGCATGTCCCACTTGTAATTCTACAAGTGCATATTTTGTAACCCTATTTTATGAAACGTAGTATGTTTTTATTTCCTACATGTATGTATTCCATTGCTCATGAATTAACTGTATGATCTGATGCAAGTGTTTGATCACGCGCCTTCCATCCATCCTTCCCACACCATCTCCGCTCACTGTGCAGAGATGAACCTGTCAGAGCCTTGCTCTCCTCTATGGGGAGATCAAATGAAAATGGACTGCCTGTTTATCTTCATCCAATCCCATCCGCTGGACAGATGTCAAATGTATCGCCATCCGTCTGTTTGGATCAGATATTGTCGAATCGGATAGCAGATGGGTGTCAGCGGACACATATCTGCTATCATCTGCCTGCCCATAGAAGTCAATAGGTGGCCCGCTTAGATCCAATCTGGCTGATTATGTGAAAGGGGCCTATAATAATAGTCAGCAGGATGGACACTAAAATCCAGACTGATCTATCACACTTTTCTTCATATGTAAGAAGGCAGCATTAGCCATACCGGTATTAACCACATATACAAGCAGACACTCAGATATTAAATGCCATTTATACCAGAAGCACCAGCCTGCAGATGCTAAGCTGTAAAGAGTTAACCATTTAGGTAAGCAGCAGTGTACATAAGTTCATTGAAGCAGAGTAGAGAAGCACAGTCCTCTCCAAGGACACAGAGGGTTAATTGCCAAAGAGTCCCCATTTCAGATAGCAGTGTGTTAGGAGAAACAAAGTGGGAAAGCTGGAGCACAGATAAGCTGCAAGGAGAGACAATGAGCAGTGGTGTCACCGGGGGGGGGGGGGCAGAGGGGGCCCTGACCCCCCCAACATTATGCTGTGCCTGGCACAAACGATTGGCACGGCAATTACAGAGCAATGCTCTGTGTGTCTCTCCCTTCCCCTCCTTCAGGCTCTGTTGAAGGGATAGAGACACAGGGCATTGCTCTGTAATTGCAGTGCCGATCATCCTTCAAGGATCACGTGTCTTCATCAGGGGGATCCCTGTGTTGAACACGCGTAGGGGAGGAGCCAGGACGGAGCTGACAGCACGGAGTTGAATCGAGAGGAGCATACCATACTACATGCCATACCGGCGGTTTTTATCATTTGGAAGCCTGAAATAGAGTGGTGCACTCACACACCTGTGGAATGTGAGTACCCCGATGCGGGGAGTGTGTTTTTCAAATAAATCCTTACATTATTACACTATTGAGTTTTTTCTTATTTATGGCTTGGAGCGGTACTGATTGAACCAGCTGGAGATCGGCACCTGCACTTCATTATAGAGCCCAGGGGTGGCTCCAAAGCGCATTTGGACACAGTTAGCTACTGTGTCACACGCTCTGAGGTGAGCACATGAGCTTTTGGGGGGGTCACAGGAGTGCACCGGAGCATGGTTTTGCAGCAACACATATTGGATGAGCATTTTGGATGACACCATTGATGGACACTGTGCTATATATTTGATAATTTACACTCATCACATATGAACTTTCATTTATATCTTTTGATGTATATCCAGAAGTATTGTGCACTTTTATATTCTATATATGCACTTTGGTTTCAGCGATATTATATATGCACATTGCATTTTAATAATTAATTAATTGTCACTTAGGAGTGTATTGCTTATTATTTATTCATTGGTATTTATTTTTGAGATATATGAATTTGTCACATACAGTTTTGTATTTGAATTATACACTTGGGATACATATTTATTTTTTATTTTTCTAGCGCAACACATTTATTTATTTATTTTCTATTGCACAGTTATGAAACGTGATCTGCGTCTGCAGCTGGTTATCATTATCATTTCTATTTTATAGGCATTGGTCCATTGTGGCTCGCAAGATCCTTTTTATATTCATTGTATATCACCTAGCCTGGCACTACTGTATATAAGTTAACATGGCACCACTGTATATCACCTAGCCTGGCACTACTGTATATCACCTAGCCTGTCAATACTGTATATCAGCTAATCTGGCACTACTGTATATGACCTAACCTGGCACTACTGTATATGACACCTGGCACTACTGTATATCAGCTAACCTGGTACTACTGTATATCACCTAGCCTGGCAATACCGTATATCAGCTAACCTGGCACTACTGTATATCAGCTAACCCGGCACTACTGTATACCACCTAGCCTGGAACTACTGTATATCCCCTAGCCTGGTACTACTGTTTATCACCTAACCTGGCACTACAACCTGGCACTATATCACCTAGCCTGGCACTACTGTATATCACCTAACCCGGCACTACTGTATATCGCCTAAACCCGGCACTGCTGTATATCACCTAACCCGGCACTACTGTATGTCACCTAACCTGGCACTGCTGTATATCACCTAACCTGGTACTACTTTATATCAACTAAACCAGCACTATTGTATATCACCTAGCCTGGCACTACTGTATATCAGCTAACCCGGAACTAATGTATACCACCTAACCCGGCACTACTGTATATCACCTAAACTGGCATTGCTGTATATATCCCCTAACCTGGCACTGCTGTATATCACTTAACCTGGCACTACTGTATATCAGCTAACCTGGCACTACTGTTTATCACCTAACCCGGCACTACTGTATATTACCTAGCCTGGCACTACTTTATATCACCTAACCTGGCACTGCTGTATATCAGCTAACCTGGCAGTACTATATATCACCTAGCCTGGCACTACTGTTATCAGCTAACCTGGCACTACTGTATATCACCTAACCTGGCACTACTGTATATCAACTAACCCGGCACTACTGTATATCACCTAGCCTGGCACTACTGTATATCAGCTAACCTGGCACCACTGTATATCACCTAGCCTGGTACTACTGTATATCACCTAGCCTGGCACTACTGTATATCCGCTAACCCAGCAATACTGTATATCTCCTAACCTGGCACTGCTGTATACCACCTTACCTGGCACTGCTGTATATCACCTAGCCTGGCACTACTATACAGTATATCAGCTAACCTGGCACTAGTATATATCAGCTAATCCGGCACTACTGTATACCACCTAACCTGGCACTACTGTATATCAACAAACCCAGCACTACTGTATATCACCTAGCCTGGCAATACTGTATATCAGCTAACCTGGCACTACAGTATATCACCTAACCTGGCACTACTTTTTATCAGCTAACCTGGCACTACTGTATATCACCTAGCCTGGCAATACTGTATATAAGCTAACCCGGCACTACTGTATACCACCTAACCTGGCACTACTGTATATCACCTAACCTGGTATTGCTGTATATCACCTAGCCTGGCACTACTTTATATCAGCTAACCTGGCACTACTGTATATCACCTAACCTGGCACTACTGTATATCACCTACCCTGGCAATACTGTATATCAGCTAACCCGGCACTACTGTATACCACCTAACCTGGCACTACTGTATATCACCTAACCTGGCATTGCTGTATATCACCGAGCCTGGCACTACTTTATATCAGCTAACCTGCCACTACTGTATATCACCTAGCCTGGCAATACTGTATATCAGCTAACCCGGCACTACTGTATACCACCTAACCTGGCACTACTGTATATCACCTAACCTGGCATTGCTGTATATCATCTAGCCTGGCACTACTTTATATCAGCTAACCTGGCACTACTGTATATCACCTAACCTGGCACTACTGTATATCACCTAACCTGGCACTACTGTATATCACCTTGCCTGACAATACTGTATATCAGCTAACCTGGCACTACTGTATATCACCTAACCTGGCATTGCTGTATATCACCTAGCCTGGCACTACTTTATATCAGCTAACCCGGCATCACTGTATATCAGCTAAACTGGCACTGCTGTTTATCACCTAAACTGGCACTACTGTATATCACCTAAACCGGCACTACTGTATATCACCTAACCTGGCACTGCTGTATATCAGCTAACCTGGCACTACAATATATCACCTAGCCTGGCACTACTATACAGTATATCAGCTAACCTGGCACTACTATATATCAGCTAATCCGGCACTACTGTATACCACCTAACCTGGCACTACTGTATATCAACTAACCCGGCACTACTGTATATCACCTAGCCTGGCACTACTGTATATCAGCTAACCTGGCACCACTGTATATCAGTGTTGCCAACCTACCAGAATAAAATTCACTTACACAACACCCAAATTTTACTGACAAAACCAAATTTTTACTGGCATTTCCAAAACGTACAAAAATTCTATTTTTAATGCAAATTTTAGTATTTATGCTGCAAACAAATACAACAAACAACCAATGTAATATAGAGGAGATTTCAAGATAAAATATTCTTTTATTTTTGAATTTGTAAGAGCGTTAGAGCGGGTTAATATAACCCATATTTTTGTCACCTGCAGTGGGTATAGAAAAGAATCACCACCCCTTTAAAAAAAAAAAAAAAGCCTGAGATGAAGACCAATGCAGTTTTAGCCAGCTGCATTTACTCAGTGCAACTTAACATCCAAGTGAAAAAAAAAAAAAAATCCCACTTACATCAGCATCCAATCCATCCTTGCATCAAAGTACTCACATCATTGTCCCTGTATGCGTCCTCCTTATATTATAGTCCCCACTCATCCCTTACATTAAAGTTTCCTCTTACGTTAAGTCTTCCCCCAGTACCATCCCCTCTTACATTGGCTGTCAGTGGGAAAACCCCAGTAACATCCCTACATTGGCTGTTAGTTGTGAAACCTCAGTAACATCCCCTTACATTGGCTGTCAGTGGGAAAACCCCAGTAACATCCCCTTACATTGGCTGTCAGTGGGAAAACCCCAGTAACTTCCCCTTACATTGGCTGTCAGTGGGAAAACCCCAGTAACTTCCCCTTACATTGGCTGTCAGTGGGAAAACCCCAGTAACATCCCCTTACATTGGCTATCAGTGGGAAAACCCCAGTAACATCCCCTTACATTGGCTGTCAGTGGGAAAATCCCAGTAACATCTCCTTACATTGGCTGTCAGTGTGAAAACCCCAGTAACATCCCCTTACATTGGCTGTCAGTGTGAAAACCCCAGTAACATCCCCTTTCATTGGCTGTCAGTGGGAAAACCCCAGTAACATCCCCTTACATTGGCTGTCAGTGGGAAAACACCAGTAACATCCCCTTACATTGGCTGTCAGTGGGAAAACCCCAGTACCATCCCCCGTACACTGGTTGAACTTGTCAATGGGGAGCCCCAATAACATCCTTACATTAGTTGTCAGTGGGGAGCCCCTCTTAGAACATGTCAGCCAAAAACACCAACATGTCACCAAAAAAAAAAAATCAAACAGAAGCACTGAGTTGGAAAAGGAACCACCCCTTTGTCAGTATTTTGTTGAAACACCTTTTTTGATTTAATTTCAGCCTTTGGTCTGTTAGGATATGTCTCTACTAACATTGCACATTTAGACTCCGACAAGGGTATGTGTGAAAGTTTCCAACTCACCGATTCAGTTTTTGCTTTATTTTCGGACATGTTGGTGTTATATCCTTCACTTGGATGCTATGAGTAAATACAGCTGGATAAAATGAAAACTGACTGTCTTCATTTAAGACTAAGCAACAAAATGTGAATTTAAAGAGAGTTGATTCTTTTCAATACACCATATGGTCACACAAAATTTTGAACATTCACCTCTATTCATGTTCTGGAATCAAGTTTTGGTGATAGAAGTAAATAAGACAAAAATAGAGAATAACTCCCCCTAAGGCTGGATTCACACCTATGCATTTTTAGTGCTTTTTGCAGTTTGCAGCTTTGCACTACAGTCCAATCCATTTACCATGGTTTCCTATGGAACACATTCTGTAGTGCAAATCTGCAAAATGCACTAAAAATGCATAGGTGTGAATCCAGCCTGTCGCAGACAGCAATAAAAACAAACAGTCTTTTCAACATAACTGGCAAAATAGAAATGCATTTTTACAAACGTGAGAAAGAATTTACTTCAACCTTACAGCAGTGGACAATGAAACAGGCTTCCCCATGTGAAGGTTTGGCTTCACCTCCAGTTCCACTGACAACTGCTATTTAGTAAATATGTAATTTTGTCCCTTTGACAACAATACACGTGTAAACTTTCCTAACAGTGACGGACAGCTTTCAAAAACTGAAGCAAAATTACTTTTTTTGGTAAAGACACATTTAACAGCTTTTGTGGAGACAGTTATCCCCCATCATTTTCACAACAGTAATCCATGTGAGAAAATAATTTAAATGTAACAGAACAGAATATTCCTGTCTAAAATGTGTTGTACAATTACATCAGAAAGGAATCAAATTTTTCTGTAGTTATTAATCTTCCTCCACCACCACCACCAGATCATCTTTGTCCTTGCCAGCAGCAGAAGACACAAACAGTTGCTTATGTTTACGTTTTGATAAAGTTTCAACCTTGTGGTCATACATTGTGAGGTCAACCTTTTCAATCATGTGCTGAGTAATCTTTCCTGGGCCACTCTTTACTGACAGCAGTCCTTCCAACATTGGAGTGGAAAGTTTATTCCTATGATCAGTTTTCATTAACTTTACAGAAGAGAACACACGTTCTACCTCAGCTGTCCCATGGGGAAGGGAAAGCATATTTTTTGCAAATTTAACCAGATGTGGGAATTTAGGTAATTTCAGATTGTCTGGATCGATACTGCAGCTTTGTCCTACCATGTGCCAAAAAGAATTATAAGTGTGAGTCTCAGGATCACTAAAATCTGTCACTTGATATTCTATAAATTCAGTATGCAGTGCGTCAAATTCAGATGAGGGAACAATTTGAGGAAAATGCTTGGCAAGTTCTAAAATGTCCCCAGAATTTGCAGTAGACCTGTTTAAAAGTTTTAGTAAAGCCAACAGCTGAATAATTCGGTTACCCATAGGCATTCGTTTTTTAATTGCAGTTACAGCTCTTGTGTAAAATGTCGTTACTTGCACCATGAACTGATGAACAGCTGACAAATCATCTACTGTAGACAAATTTTCTTTTGTTTGGTATCCAATAAAAATGCCATCTGTCGATTTGAAGTTTGCACTATTAGTGTGGTCAAATCGAATCAGTGCATAATGGTGAATGGAAACCAACAGGTCTGGCCTGATAAAGTAGCCCATGAGACTTTTCAGCAGTTGGCAATACTTGAAGTACAAGTCAGGTAACATAGGTGAATTACTCTGGAAAATTTTATTGAACTGTGTGAAATTTGGCAAAACTTCTTGAAGAAACAAAAAGTAGCACTTAGTGATAGGATCCTGTAGCTTAATGCTTATTCTGTCAACAGTTACCAAGAAATCTGAATCATCACTTGACTGAAAATAACTTAACAGAGCATCATATTGATTCAGAATGCTGTTAACACAATCAAGCATTGAAAGCCACCTGGTAGAACAAAGTTGTAGAATCTTTAGAGAATCTACATCTACAAATTCCTGAAATTCATGATACAACTGTAAACGTTTACAACTATGTGCAAAGTGGCTATGTATGTCTCTGCAAAGTTGCTCAATAGTTTTTGGTATGGCTTTACAGGCATCTGCAGCACACAAGGCAGCAACATGGCAGGTACAATAAATGTGAAAAATATAAGGCTGCTCTACTTTGAAGCAGGACAGTACAGAGTTTCTAGGACCAACCATTACACTTGCTCCATCTGTACCAAGAGCCATTACATTTCCTAGGGGTATACCATCTTCGGGAAAAGATTGTTTAATTTTCTCAAAAATAGCATCAGCAGTTGCTTCAGTGAGATCAAGGAGGCGGCAGAACTGGTATTTGGTTCTACCAGCTTCTTCATCAAAATAAATGACAACCATAGCTAATTTTTTGCTTGTTGATATATCAGTAGTTTCATCAATCAGTAAGGAAAAGTGACAATATGTAAGCCTTTTGCACAACTCCTCTTTGAGACACTTCCCAATGACATTCTTAACCAACATGGAACCTTTAGTTTGCTTACAATTGATGGATTTTGCGATTTTGGTGTCTGGAAACCAGTCAGTGACATTATGGGTAAGATTATCTAACAGGCTTAATGCTAAATTTTTTTGTGCAATAAAATTTACCATTTGTAGTTCACTTTGGAATGTCCTTTTCTTATGAGCCAACACTACTGGATCTGGTAGTGTTTGCTTAGCAAAACTAACAATGCCTGGCTTGCCTAGCTGCAGCAATAGCCTTGTGTTTTGAACTTGTGCAATGACTGCGTACATCACGAACACCACCATATCCAATGCTGAAGATTTTTTTGCACCACGCACACTTTGCATTTTGTTTTGATTCAGCATCTGCTCTTAACCAGAATTTGAACTCAACATCTGTCAGCCAAGCCGCAACAAAAGAACAAAGCCTAACTTTGTGAGGTTTTTTGCACGAGGTCGTGGTGCCTCTTCCATCATGTCTAAAGCGGAACTGCAGAGTACAGACAGTGAAACCTACGGCAAACTCAAGCCCTGAAATGTGTTGTATTACAAGGTCATGGTGCAAACTTTCTTTGAACAAATCTTAAAAGAATGTGCCATGAACTAATAAAAAAACGCCTTGTGTGCTGCAGATGCCTGCCTGAGAAAAACCTAATAGCTATGAAAACTGATCACAGGAGCTTATTGAAAGTTTAACATTGAGAAGCATCACATGTGAAGTTCTGCAGGTGGATCAGAAGGTCTACAAAAAAACAAAAACAAAAGAAATAATGTAGTCTATCTTGCCCATTTTCCTTACAATGTGTGTGGTGCTAGTATAATACAAAAACACTTACAGTTTAGTAGCTCATTTTCTCTAATCTGGTGGTGATGGTGGTGTTGGCTGTAGAGCCATACAGCTGGCTATCTTCTCAATAAGTTGATTTCTATGGGAGGAAAAAATGTCAAAAACAAAATTAATCTGAGTGTAAGGAAAAAAAAAAAAGCCAAGTTCAGGAAAATCTACCTATATAAAAATAAACAGGAGGGAGGAAACCTAAAATGATAAAACAGCGTACTTACCGTAATCTGTAGCTGTGGTATTTGCAGGCAGCCCTTTCCCCAGGGGAGTAACTTGATCGGAGCAGGCTGGAATGAGCAGGCTGGTCCAAGAAGGAAAGTCTGGTAAAATCTACCTATATAAAAAAACAGGAGAGAGGAAACTTAAAATGAGAAAATAGCTAAGTGATTAAAACCCCACACACACACAAATGAAGTTGTGTATTTACCGTAATCTGTAGCTGTGGTATTTGCAGGCAACCCTTTCCCCAGGGCAGTAAAACTTGGTCCAAGGTGGCTGGAAGGAGCAGGCTGGTCCTAGGTGGCTGGAAGGAGCAGGCTAGTCCTAGGCGGCTGGAAGGAGCAGGCTGGTCCTATGCGGCTGGAAGGAGCTGGCTGGTCCAAGGCGGCTGGAAGGAGCAGGCTGGTCCAAGGCGGCTGGAAGGAGCAGGCTGGTCCTAGGTGGCTCGAAGGAGCAGGCAGGTCCTATGCGGCTGAAAGGAGCAGGCTGGTCCAAGAAGGCTGGAAGGAGCAGGCTGGTCCAAGAAGAAAAGTTTGGTAAAATCTACCTATATAAAAAACAGGAGAGAGGAAACCTAAAATGAGAAAAACAGCTGTGATTAACCCCCCCCACACACACACAAATGAAGTTTGTATTTACCGTAATCTGTAGCTGTGGTATTTGCAGGCAACCCTTTCCCCAGGGCAGTAAAACTTGGTCCAAGGCGGCTGGAAGGAGCAGGCTGGCCCAAAGGAAGCTGGAAGGAGCAGGCCGGTCCTATGTGTCTGGAAGGAGCAGGCTGGTCCAAGAAGGCTGGAAAGAGCAGGCTGGTCCAAGATGGCTGGAAGGAGCAGGCTGGTCCAAGAAGGCTGGAAGGAACAGGCTGGTCCAAGAAGTTTGGTAAAATCTACCTATATAAAAAAACAGGAGCGAGGAAACCTAAAATGAGAAAAACAGCTAAGTGGTTAAACACCCCCCCACACACACACAAATGAAGTTGTGTATTTACCATAATTTGTAGCTGTGGTATTTGCAGGCAACCCCTTCCCCAGGGCAGTAAAACTTGGTCCAAGGCGGCTGGAAGGAGCAGGCTGGGTACAGTGGGGAGAAGAGGAAAATCTACTTGAAACAGGCTGTCCCCAACGCAGATCACAGAGAGACTGCTCCCCCCCCCCCCCCCCACAGACACAGAACGCTTTTGCACAACACACAAACAAACAGATTGTGGTGCTATGCCCCCTGGGCCCAAGAGACCAGAGAGATAATCCTTCACAGTGTATACTGTCAGCACCACCAGTCTCTTTGCTCAGCCTCTCTCAGGTAGTTCTAATCAGACCAGTCACAGTGCTCCATGGCTGCCCAACCCAATTTTCTTAACCCCCCACCCCAGGGTCCCCCAGGCCCCAGCCAGCAACAAAATTTACTAGTACTGCAGCAAGCATTAACATGCATCTTCCACAGTCTACTCACTGAGTGCACTGTGGAGGGAGCAAGCACAGCACTCATAGGTTCATGGCCAACACTGGGGGGCTTTGTCTGGGCCTGCCCTGAGCCTCTGCAGTTTGCACAAGCGCACATTATGATTCTTAATAATGCTGTTTGCTTGATCTTCACAGTCACATTCACATTCACTGACTGTCAGTCGGTCAGTCCTCTTCCCTCCCCTCTGCAAGTTACATTGCAGGCAGCCTGCCCCACAGACTCAGTCCACACACAGTGACACAGTTAGTCACTCACAGACCGAATGGAGTACTTTTCTGCTAATTCCCAATATATGGGGATACTGAGTACTGATCAATAGGGATGAGCCGAACACCCCCCTGTTCGGTTCGCATCAGAACTTGCGAACAGGCAAAAAATTTGTTCGAACACGCGAACACCGTTAAAGTCTATGGGACACGAAAATGAATAATCAAAAGTGCTAATTTTAAAGGCTTATATGCAAGTTATTGTCATAAAAAGTGTTTGGGGACCTGGGTCCTGCCCCAGGGGACATGGATCAATGCAAAAAAAAGTTTTAAAAACAGCCATTTTTTCGGGAGCAGTGAATTTAATAATGCTTAAAGTGAAACACTTAAACTGTAATATCCCTTTAAATTTCGTACCTGGGGGGTGTCTATAGTATGCCTGTAAAGGGGCGCATGTTTCCCGTTTTTAGAACAGTCTGACAGCAAAATGACATTTCAAAGGAAAAAAGTCATTTAAAACTACTCGTGGCTATTAATGAATTGCAGGTCCGGCAATACACATAAAAGTTCATTGATAAAATCGGCATGGGAATTCCCCACAGGGGAACCCAGAACCAAAATTTAAAAAAAAATGACGTGGGGGGCCCCCTAAATTCCATACCAGGCCCTTCAGGTCTGGTATGGATATTAAGGGGAACCCCGCACCAAAATTTTTAAAAAAATGGCGTGGGGTCCCCCTAAAAATCCATACCAGACCATTATCCGAGCACGCAACCTGGCAGGCCGCAGGAAAAGAGGGGGGAAGGAGAGAGCACCCCCCCCCCGAACCGTACCAGGCCACATGCCCTCAACATTGGGAGGGTGCTTTGGGGTAGCCCCCCAAAACACCTTGTCCCCATGTTGATGAGGACAAGGGCCTCATCCCCACAACCCTGGCGGTGGGGTTGTGGGGGTCTGCGGGCGGGGGGGCTTATCGGAATCTGGAAGCCCCCTTTAACAAGGGGACCTCCAGATCCCGGCCCTGCCCCTGTGTGAAATGGTAAGGGGGTACAAAAGTGTTTCACTAAAAAACTGTCAAAAATGTTAAAAATTAATTAATTAACAGCCACAAGAGGAGAAGCGTCACACAGCGGGAGCCTTCCTCCATGCCATCATGGATGCGGAGCGGCCCGAAAAGAAGAAGAAGACAAGAAGATGAAGAGAAGAAGATGAAGAGAGAAGCGTCACACAGCGGGAGCCTCCCTCGATGCCATCATGGATGCGGACCGGTCCGAGGAGAAGAAGGGTAGAAGACGCCGACGCCGCAGAGGAAGATGCCGGACGAGAACACCGGAGGAAGAACCAGAAGAACCAGAAGAAGAAGAAAGAAGAAGCATTTAAATAAAGGAATTGTCAAAAACTGTCTCTTGTCATTTTTAACATTTTTGACAGTTTTTTAGTGAAATGGAGCACTTTTGTACCCCCTTACCATTTCACACAGGGGGGGAGGGCTGGGATCTGGGGGTCCCCTTGTTAAAGGGGGCTTCCAGATTCTGATAAGCCCCCCACCCGCAGACCCCCACAACCACCGGCCAGGGTTGTGGGGTGAGGCCCTTGTCCTCATCAACATGGGGACAAGGTGTTTTGGGGGACTACCCCAAAGCACCCTCCCAATGTTGAGGGCATGTGGCCTGGTACAGTTTTCCTGCGGCCTGCCAGGTTGCGTGCTCGGATAAAGGTCTGGTATGGATTTTTGGGGGGGCCCCACGCCGTTTTTTTTTTTACATTTTGGCGCGGGGTTCCCCTTAAAATCCATACCAGACCTGAAGGGTATGGTATAGATTTTGAGGGGGACCCCACGCCATTTTTAAAAAAAAATTTTGGCAGAGGTTCCCCTTAATAACCTTACCAGACCTGAAGGGCCTGGTATGGAATTTAGGGGGACCTCCACGTCATTTTTTTTTTTACATTTTGGTTCGGGGTTCCCCTGTGGGGAATTCCCATGCCGTTTTTATCAATGAACTTTTATGTGTATTGTCGGACCGGCAATTCATTAATAGCCGCGAGTAGTTTAAATGACTTTTATTCCCTTGAAATGTCATTTTGCTGTCAGACTGTTCTAAACACAGGAAACATGCGCCCCTTTACAGGCATACTATAGAGACCCCCAGGTACGAAATTTAAAGGGATATTACACTTTTATTGTTTCACTTTAAGCATTATTAAAATCACTGCTCCCGAAAAAACGGCCGTTTTTAAAACTTTTTTTTGCATTGATCCATGTCCCCTGGGGCAGGACCCAGGTCCCCAAACACTTTTTATGACAATACCATGAATATAAGCCTTTAAAATTAGCACTTTTGATTTCTCACATAGACTTTTAAAGGGTGTTCCGCAGCATTCGAATTTGCGCGAACACCCCAAATTGTTCGCTGTTCGGGGAACTGGCGAACAGCCGATGTTCGACTCGAACTCGAAGCTCATCCCTACTGATCAAAAACAAAACAGTTACAGGGGACAGTTATCAACTTTGACCACCAAATTCACCAATGTGAAAAGAGCTGAGCATTGCAATTATCACTCTGTATTTTAGCAATTAGTATTAGTAAGTATAAGTATATTATCACTGGCAGTGGCAATTAGTATTTTTTTAATTTAGTATAAATAATATCTCCCCAACCCCGTCCCGACGCCGCTCAGGTCTCTCTCCACTCCACGAGGCTCAGTCTTCCCGCTCGGCTCCACCTGTTTATGGGGCTGGCGGCCGTGTTGGCGCAAAAATGCGCTTAGATCATTGGCTCTGGCTGGGGTGGGCTGGCTGTTGCTGGGCAGAGCTGAGGAGACTCAGCGGCGGCTCAAGAAGATCGGATCTTCTCGAGGGATTTTGGGAATTGGGCATGCGCAGTTCTGACCCGAGCCAATCGCTGCCATTTTTACTGGCACTTTTCCCTTACTATGGGCTTTCACGGGCACCAGAAAAATGCCTTGTTTTTACGGGCTGCCCGTAAATCTACAGGCGGTTGGCAACACTGCTCAAGAGGCTCAGTTAGTCTCAGTTTTTTCCAGAGAGGAGTCACTGCAGCAGCCTGCAATAAATCTTCAAACATCAACACAGCCACCAGATCAAAGAGGAAAAAGAGGAGGAGGAGAGGGTCATCACACAAACAGCACAGGCTACAGAAGATATCCAGGAAAGCCAAGAAAACACAGAATTAGGTACTAATCTTTCTAACAATGTATTGAACTTGTCAGGCATTGAACTATCCAAGCACAAATGTTTTGTTTGTTCTGTTTTGTCTAAGGGTCTGTCTTTTGTTTCCAGTACTCATTTCTGCCTTTTTTCCACTATATTGGATATTAATCGTTTTGTCAGAAATCTAATGCTTAGGAAACATTTCAAGGATATACCTTCTGATAGTGAATCCACAGTGTGCCATAATGTTCAAGATGAGACTACCTCCTTCAGATTTGATTATCTTGTAACAAGGTCTGCTTTGAAGAATCTGCAAGCAGAATCTGAACAAGGATCTTTTGGGATACAGAAATTTAGCATTAATATGAGGGATAAATATCGTTACCCTGTTCAAACTAGTAGTGACATTGTGGATTCTTTTCAGAATATTGTGGAATTGGAACTGGTTAAATTGCAGGAATCATGTCAGCAACACAACATTAGAAACAAAATCAATTTGACCAAGAAAGAAACTATGGCCTTAAATGCTTTGAAAATGAGATCTGACTTAATGATTCGCCAGATAGATAAGGGGGGTACTGTAGTGATCCTAGATACTGCTAGTCAGGGCTTTTTTCCTCAGAGAATAGGTGCAGGAACTCCCCCCGTCTGAGTCACCCCTTGTCTCTGCCCCCCTACCCATCTCTGACCACCGTCCCTTGATTCCACCCCCTACCCACCTACCAGTACTGCCCCGTTTAGAGAATACAGAACCAAGTATCGTTTTGTGGTGCTAAATCATTTGTATGAAACATGTTGATGATAAAAAGAAAAGCAGTAAAAAGATCCCCTGCAGTCAGCAACAATAGAATCCCAGCAATAGATCCCCACACAACAATAGTCTCCCCCAGCAACAATGGACTCCACTCCAACAACAATAGATTCCCTGCAGCAACAGTGAACTACCCACAACAAAAAAACACACCCAGTAACAAAATATCCATCCAAGCAACATTAGACCACCCCCTCCCCCAGCAGCAACAACAGATCTCTCAGCAGCCAGCATTAATAGATCCTCCAGCAGCCAGTAAAAATAGACCTCTCCCTCAACAGTAGATCCCTTCCAGCAACATAAGACCCCCCAGCAACAATAGATTCCCCATCAGCAACAATAGACCCTCACACAAAATCAGATCCCCACCACTGACAATAGATCCCCCAGCAGCCAACATCAATAGACCCGCCAGCACACCCCACACCCCATGCTATTACATACATTCAGTGTTGGAGGTGCCAGAACTGCGTTCCCCCGCGTTCCCGTTGAAAAAAAGCCCTGCTGCTAGTTATAAACAGGAAGCACTGAGGTAGTTGGATGATTACACTACATATCACCCTCTTAGTTCTGATCCCACAACAACCATTCAACAAAAATTATTACACTTATTAGATGAAGGTAAGGAGATGGGTGTTTTAGATCAAAAAACTGTAGATTATCTCATTGTCATACATCCCATTACTTCGGTTTTTCACCATCTCCTCAAAATACACAAGCAAGACACTCCAGTGAAAGGTCGCCCTATAGTTACTGGTATAGGATCGCTACTGGAGAAACTGGGAGAATGGGTTGAACAATTTCTTCAACCGCTTATTGTTCATTTACCTGGGTTTATAATCGATGCTGGACATTTGTTAGAGGTAAAAAAAATGGGGTAATTGGCGCTACCTTGGACCAAATAAGTGTATAAAGTGGTAGGTAAGTACCTATCTGCAAAGAAAGGTGGGGTGACTTATCATATAGGACAGAGTGTGTATATGTGTAACCATCAGTGTTAGGTATAAGTGTGATATAGCAAACAAGTGCTTAATCAAGTAGTCAAAGTATATGTGGCAGATAACCAAATATGTGTAAGTAATCAAACAAACTGCATTATAATATAGAAAGGGGTGTATAAATGTAACTCTCAGGTCAAGCCTAACAGCCTCGCATATATATTTAGTGTTGCACAAATATATTTCCCAAAAGTAGCCAACCATATAATTGAGTGTGAGTATGGTAAGTCTAATATAAAAAAATATATATGGAAAAAAAAAAAATAAACAAATTATATATATTAATGTACACACAGCACCCCATATCGACAGAAAAAACACAGAATTGGTGACATTTTTGCAGATTTATTAAAAAAGAAAAAATGAAATATCACATGTTCCTAAGTATTCAGACCCTTTGCTCAGTATTTAGTAGAAGCACCCTTTTGATCTAATACAGCCATGAGTCTTTTTGGGAAAGATACAACAAGTTTTTCACACCTGGATTTGGGGATCCTCTGCCATTCCTCCTTGCAGATCCTCTCCAGTTCTGTCAGGTTGGATGGTAAACGTTGGTGGACAGCCATGTTTAGGTCTCTCCAGAGATGCTCAATTGGGTTTAAGTCAGGGCTCTGGCTGGGCCATTCAAGAACAGTCGCAGAGTTGTTGTGAAGCCACTCCTTCGTTATTTTAGCTGTGTGCTTAGGGTCATTGTCTTGTTGGAAGGTAAACCTTCGGCCCAGTCTGAGGTCCTAAGCACTCTGGAGAAGGTTTTCGTCCAGGATATCCCTGTACTTGGCCGCATTCATCTTTTGCAACCAGTCGTCCTGTCCCTGCAGCTGAAAAACAACCCACAGCATGATGCTGCCACCACCATGCTTCACTGTTGGGGACTGTATTGGACAGGTGATGAGCAGTGCCTGGTTTTCTCCACACGTACCGCTTAGAATTAAGGCCAAAAAGTTCTATTTTGGTCTCATCAGACCAGAGAATCTTATTTCTCACCATCTTGGAGTCCTTCAGGTGTTTTTTAACTCCATGCGGGCTTTCATGTGCCTTGCACTGAGGAGAGGCTTCCGTCAGGCCACTCTGCCATAAAGCCCCAACTGGAGGAGGACTGTAGGGATGGTTGACTTTCTACAACTTTCTCCCATCTCCCGACTGCATCTCTGGAGCTCAGCCACAGTGATCTTTGGATTCTTCTTTACCTCTCTCACCAAGGCTCTTCTCCCCCGATAGCTCAGTTTGGCTGGACGGCCAGCTCTAGGAAGGGTTCTGGTTGTCCCAAACGTCTTCCATTTAAGGATTATGGAGGCCACTGTGCTCTTAGGAACCTTAAGTGTAGCAGAAATTTTTTTGTAACCTTGACCAGATCTGTGCCTTGTCACAATTCTGTCTCTGAGCTCTTCAGGTGGTTCATTTTTCCTTTCATGATTCTCATTTGCTCTGACATGCACTGTGAGCTGTAAGGTCTTATATAGACAGGTGTGTGGCTTTCCTAATCAAGTCCAATCAGTATAATCAAACACAGCTGGACTCAAATGAAGGTGCAGAACCATCTCAAGGACGATCAGAAGAAATGGACAGCACCTGAGTTAAATATATGAGTGTCACAGCAAAGGGTCTAAATACTTAGGACTATGTGATATTTCAGTTTTTCTTTTTTAACCACTTAAGGACCGCCTAACGCCGATTTACGTCGGCAAAGCGGCACGGGCAGGCAAAATCACGTACATGTACGTGATTTGCCTTCCGCGGGTGGGGGGAGCCCCCCCCGCCGCCCGAGGCGGTCCCGTTCTGTTCCCGGCGATCCGAGATGAGGGGGAGGCCATCCGTTCGTGGCCCCCCCCTCGCGATCGCCGCCGGCCAATGGGAACATTCCTTTGCTGCTGTATGCTAAACAGCAGCAAAGGAAATGATGTCATCTCCCCTCAGCTCGGTATTCCGTTCCAGCGCCGAGGGGAGAAGACATCAATGTAAGTGCACAACACACTACACACACAGTAGAACATGCCAGGCATACAAAACACCCCGATCCCCCCCCCGATCGCCCCCCGATCCCCCCCCAATCACCCCCCCCCCTGTCACAAACTGACACCAGCAGGTTTTTTTTTTTTTTCTGATTACTGCATTGGTGTCAGTTTGTGACAGTTACAGTGTTGGGACAGTTAGTATTACCCCCCTTTAGGTCTAGGGTACCCCCCTAACCCCCCCTAATAAAGTTTTAACCCCTTGATCACCCCCTGTCACCAGTGTTGCTAAGCGATCATTTTTCTGATCGCTGTATTAGTGTCACTGGTGACGCTAGTTAGGGACGTAAATATTTAGGTTCGCCGTCAGCGTTTTATAGCGTCAGGGACCCCCATATACTATCTAATAAATGTTTTAACCCCTTGATTGCCCCCTAGTTAACCCTTTCACCACTGATCACCGTATAACCGTTACGGGTGACGCTGGTTAGTTCGTTTATTTTTTATAGTGTCAGGGCACCCGCCGTTTATTACCGAATAAAGGTTTAGCCCCCTGATCGCCCGGCGGTGATATGCGTCGCCCCAGGCAGCGTCAGATTAGCGCCAGTACCGCTAACACCCACGCACGCAGCATACGCCTCCCTTAGTGGTATAGTATCTGTACGGATCAATATCTGATCCGATCAGATCTATACTAGTGTCCCCAGCAGTTTAGGGTTCCTAAAAACGCAGTGTTAGCGGGATCAGCCCAGATACCCGCTAGCACCTGCGTTTTGCCCCTCCGCCCGGCCCAGCCCAGCCCACCCAAGTGCAGTATGGATCGATCGCTGTCACTTACAAAACACTAAACGCATAACTGCAGCGTTCGCAGAGTCAGGCCTGATCCCTGCGATCGCTAACAGTTTTTTTGGTAGCATTTTGGTGAACTGGCAAGCAAGCACCAGGCAGCGTCAGGTTAGCGCCAGTAGCGCTAACACCCACGCACGCACCGTACACCTCCCTTAGTGGTATAGTATCTGATCGGATCAATATCTGATCCGATCAGATCTATACTAGCGTCCCCAGCAGTTTAGGGTTCCCAAAAACGCAGTGTTAGCGGGATCAGCCCAGATACCTGCTAGCACCTGCGTTTTGCCCCTCCGCCCGGCCCGGCCCACCCAAGTGCAGTATCGATCGATCACTGTCCCTTACAAAACACTAAACGCATAACTGCAGCGTTCGCAGAGTCAGGCCTGATCCCTGCGATCGCTAACAGTTTTTTTGGTAGCATTTTGGTGAACTGGCAAGCACCAGCCCCAGGCAGCGTCAGGTTAGCGCCAGTACCGCTAACACCCACGCACGCAGCATACACCTCCCTTAGTGGTATAGTATCTGAACGGATCAATATCTGATCCGATCAGATCTATACTATCGTCCCCAGCAGTTTAGGGTTCCCAAAAACGCAGTGTTAGCGGGATCAGCCCAGATACCTGCTAGCACCTGTGTTTTGCCCCTCCGCCCGGCCCAGCCCAGCCCACCCAAGTGCAGTATCGATCGATCACTGACACTTACAAAACACTAAACACATAACTGCAGCGTTCGCAGAGTCAGGCCTGATCCCTGCAATCGCTAACAGTTTTTTTGGTAGCGTTTTGGTGAACTGGCAAGCACCAGCGCCCTAGTACACCCCGGTCGTAGTCAAACCAGCACTGCAGTAACACTTGGTGACGTGGCCAGTCCCATAAGTGCAGTTCAAGCTGGTGAGGTGGCAAGCACAAGTAGTGTCCCGCTGCCACCAAGAAGACAAACACAGGCCCGTCGTGCCCATAGTGCCCTTCCTGCTGCATTCGCCAATCCTAATTGGGAACCCACCGCTTCTGCAGCGCCCGTACTTCCCCCATTCACATCCCCAATCAAATGCAGTCGGCTGCATGAGAGGCATTTTCTTTATGTCCTCCCGAGTACCCCTACCCAACGAACCCCCCCAAAAAAGATGTTGTGTCTGCAGGAAGCGCGGATATAGGCGTGACACCTGCTATTATTGTCCCTCCTGTCCTGACAATCCTGGTCTTTGCATTGGTGAATGTTTTGAACGCTACCATTCACTAGTTGAGTATTAGCGTAGGGTACAGCATTGCACAGACTAGGCACACTTTCACAGGGTCTCCCAAGATGCCATCGCATTTTGAGAGACCCGAACCTGGAACCGGTTACAGTTACAAAAGTTAGTTACAAAAAAAGTGTCAAAAAAAAAATATATATATAAAATTTAAAAAAATAGTTGTCGTTTTATTGATCTCTCTCTCTCTATTCTCTCTCTATTGTTCTGCTCTTTTTTACTGTATTCTATTCTGCAATGTTTTATTGTTGTTATGTTTTATCATGTTTGCTTTTCAGGTATGCAATTTTTTATACTTTACCGTTTACTGTGCTTTATTGTTAACCATTTTTTTGTCTTCAGGTACGCTATTCACGACTTTGAGTGGTTATACCAGAATGATGCCTACAGGTTTAGGTATCATCTTGGTATCATTCTTTTCAGCCAGCGGTCGGCTTTCATGTAAAAGCAATCCTAGCGGCTAATTAGCCTCTAGACTGCTTTTACAAGCCGTGGGAGGGAATGCCCCCCCCCCACCGTCTTCCGTGTTTTTCTCTGGCTCTCCTGTCTCAACAGGGAACCTGAGAATGCAGCCGGTGATTCAGCCAGCTGACCATAGAGCTGATCAGAGACCAGAGTGGCTCCAAACATCTCTATGGCCTAAGAAACCGGAAGCTACGAGCATTTTATGACTTAGATTTCGCCGGATGTAAATAGCGCCATTGGGAAATTGGGGAAGCATTTTATCACACCGATCTTGGTGTGGTCAGATGCTTTGAGGGCAGAGGAGAGATCTAGGGTCTAATAGACCCCAATTTTTTCAAAAAAGAGTACCTGTCACTACCTATTGCTATCATAGGGGATATTTACATTCCTCGAGATAACAATAAAAATGATTAAAAAAAAAAAATATGAAAGGAACAGTTTAAAAATAAGATAAAAAAAGCAGAAAAATAATAAAGAAAAAAAAAAAAAAAAAAAAAAGCACCCCTGTCGCCCCCTGCTCTCGCGCTAAGGCGAACGCAATCGGCGGTCTGTCGTCAAACGTAAACAGCAATTGCACCATGCATGTGAGGTATCACCGCGAAGGTCAGATCGAGGGCAGTAATTTTTGCAGTAGACCTCCTCTGTAGATCTAAAGTGGTAACCTGTAAAGGCTTTTAAAGGCTTTTAAAAATGTATTTATTTTGTTGCCACTGCACGTTTGTGCGCAATTTTAAAGCATGTCATGTTTGGTATCCATGTACTCGGCCTAAGATCATCTTTTTTATTTCATCAAACATTTGGGCAATATAGTGTGTTTTAGTGCATTAAAATTTAAAAAAGTGTGTTTTTTCCCCAAAAAATGCGTTTGAAAAATTGCTGCGCAAATACTGTGTGAAAAAAAAAAATGAAACACCCACCATTTTAATCTGTAGGGCATTTGCTTTAAAAAAATATATAATGTTTGGGGGTTCAAAGTAATTTTTTTGCAAAAAAAAAATAACTTTTTCATGTAAACAATAAGTGTCAGAAAGGGCTTTGTCTTCAAGTGGTTAGAAGAGTGGGTGATGTGTGACATAAGCTTCTAAATGTTGTGCATAAAATGCCAGGACAGTTCAAAACCCCCCCAAATGACCCCATTTTGGAAAGTAGACACCCCAAGCTATTTGCTGAGAGGCATGTCGAGTCCATGGAATATTTTATATTGCGACACAAGTTGCGGGAAAGAGACACATTTTTTTTTTTTTTTTTTTTTTTGCACAAAGTTGTCACTAAATGTTATATTGCTCAAACATGCCATGGGAATATGTGAAATTACACCCCAAAATACATTCTGCTGCTTCTCCTGAGTACGGGGATACCACATGTGTGAGACTTTTTGGGAGCCTAGCCACGTACGGGACCCCGAAAACCAAGCACCGCCTTCAGGCTTTCTAAGGGCGTGAATTTTTGATTTCACTCTTCACTGCCTATCACAGTTTCGGAGGCCATGGAAAGCCCAGGTGGCACAAACCCCCCCCAAATGACCCCATTTTGGAAAGTAGACACCCCAAGCTATTTGCTGAGAGGTATAGTGAGTATTTTGCAGACCTCACTTTTTGTCACAAAGTTTTGAAAATTGAAAAAAGAAAAAAAAAAATGTTTTTTCTTGTCTTTCTTCATTTTCAAAAACAAATGAGAGCTGCAAAATACTCACCATGCCTCTCAGCAAATAGCTTGGGGTGTCTACTTTCCAAAATGGGGTCATTTGGGGGGGGTTTGTGCCACCTGGGCATTCCATGGCCTCCGAAACTGTGATAGGCAGTGAAGAGTGAAATCAAAAATTTTCACCCTTAGAAATCCTGAAGGCGGTGATTGGTTTTCGGGGTCCCGTACGCGGCTAGGCTCCCAAAAAGTCCCACACATGTGGTATCCCCATACTCAGGAGAAGCAGCTAAATGTTTTTTGGGGTGCAATTCCACATATGCCCATGGCCTGTGTGAGCAATATATCATTTAGTGACAACTTTATGCAAAAAAAAAAAAAAAAAAGTGTCACTTTCCCACAACTTGTGTCAAAATATAAAATATTCCATGGACTCAATATGCCTCTCAGCAAATAGCTTGGGGTGTCTACTTTCCAAAATGGGGTCATTTTGGGGGGTTTTGTGCCACCTGGGCATTCCATGGCCTCCGAAACTGTGATAGGTAGTGAGGAGTAAAATCAAAAATTCACACCCTTAGAAATCCTGAAGGTAGTGATTGGTTTTCGGGGCCCCGTACGCGGCTAGGCTCCCAAAAAGTCCCACACATGTGGTATCCCCATACTCAGGAGAAGCAGCTGAATGTATTTTGGGGTGCAATTCCACATAGGCCCATGGCCTGTGTGAGCAATATATCATTTAGTGACAACTTTTTGTAAATATTTTTTTTTTTTTTTTTTTTTGTCATTATTCAATCACTTGGGACAAAAAAAATAAATATTCAATGGGTTCAACATGCCTCTCAGCAATTTCCTTGGGGTGTCTACTTTCCAAAATGGGGTCACTTGGGGGGGGTTTGTACTGCCCTGCCATTTTAGCACCTCAAGAAATGACATAGGCAGTCATAAACTAAAAGCTGTGTAAATTACAGAAAATGTACCCTAGTTTGTAGACGCTATAACTTTTGCGTAAACCAATAAATATACGCTTATTGACATTTTTTTTACCAAAGACATGTGGCCGAATACATTTTGGCCTAAATGTATGACTAAAATTTAGTTTATTGGATTTTTTTTATAACAAAAAGTAGAAAATATCATTTTTTTTCAAAATTTTCGGTCTTTTTCCGTTTATAGCGCAAAAAATAAAAACCGCAGAGGTGATCAAATACCATCAAAAGAAAGCTCTATTTGTGGGAAGAAAAGGACGCAAATTTCGTTTGGGTACAGCATTGCATGACCGCGCAATTAGCAGTTAAAGCGACGCAGTGCCAAATTGGAAAAAGACCTCTGGTCCTTAGGCAGCATAATGGTCCGGGGCTCAAGTGGTTAATAAATCTGCAAAAATGTCAATAATTCTGTGTTTTTCTGTCAATATGGGATGCTGTGTGTACATTAATGAGGAAAAAAATTAACTTAAATGATTTTAGCAAATGGCTGCAATATAACAAAGAGTGAAACATTTAAGGGGGTCTGAATACTTTCTTCCCTCCCCACTGTATATATATATATATATATATATATATATATATATATATATATATATATATATATATATATATATATACACAGTCCCACACAAAACGTGTATGTAAAAAAGAAAAATAGAGACTGTATGTAAAAAAGAAAAATAGAGGTGATATATAAATTTGAGTGTAATTCCAGAATAGCCAGTTGTGACTTTTTCAGGTGACTTTGGTGCTCAGCAGATAAGGTAACTCATAGTGCTCCCCCAATGGGTCCCCACTCACCAAACGTTGTTACCCCTGCAGGGGTAATAGGCAAAGTGGGTAACCGTGGATGGACCTCCTCCTCAGCTTTCTCACTATCCCGTCAGTTGCTCCATCGGGCTCTTACAGCTATCCCCACAGACTCAGGGGTTATGCACTCCGGTCAGAACCTCCCAAATCACTCCACAGTTTCTCACAGCTGGGTCTGCCAGATTTAGCGCCGCCTGTCCAAGCCCAGCAACCAGTCAGCATTATGTTATACGCAACCTCCAAGAGCCTTTCTTGATTGCAGTCACATGGGGCAGTCATTTGGAACCCTCCCTTACCCCCAACCGCTAAGTTAACTGATACCAATCCTCTATCTGCTGACTTTGCCAAACCCATACACACTATACCTACCTCTTTTGTGGTCGGATTTCTGTATGAATTCACCAAAGCACGTAGTGAAAGGGCCTGCCTGGATACTTTCAAATGGTACTGGATAATCTTCGTTCTCCTATTATCTTGATAGGTAATTGCAGAATGTAAAAATGTGCTTCAATTTGGACAGTGTGTATTTATATTTTTGTATTATGACACTTCTTACCTGTCCAGTGGGCTGCCAATAGTGTAAAGTAAGGAGGGGTTGGCCAAAGTAACACACATTATTCATGCATTCAGTTCTCAATGAAGTGGAGAGGGTTACCTGTCCAAAACATACCCCCAAAGGGCCATCAGAGGGGGTGAGGAATCTAAAAAGTGGACCTTAGATTTTTTTTTTTTTTTCTAAATACTCCTTCAAATAAATGTTATACTGATGTTGGCCAAGAATGTTTGTGTCTAATCTGCTTGCAATGTTATGTGCAAAAGTACTATTTTTTTTCTTGTTTCACTCCACAGTTTCCTTCAACGCCACAGGAATGGCAGACTGTGGCTTCCCAATTTGCTCAGTGGTGGGACTTTCCCAACTGCGGAGGGGCAATAGATGGGAAACACGTCCACATAGTCCCACCCCCCAACTCGGGGTCATACTATTACAACTATAAGGGCTTTAATAGTATTGTGATGTTGGCGGTTTTGTTGGCGACATATGAGTTTCTCTATGTGGACGTGGGGAAGAATGGCCGGATGTCGGATGGTGGAGTTATCGCCCAGACCGAGTTCTACGGACGGCTCCAGAGTGGTGGCTTGGGACTGCCACCTCCGGAAGACAACATGGCTGGTCTGCCTTTCGTCTTTGTCGCTGATGAAGCGTTTGGGCTGGGTGATCATCTGATGTGGCCATTCCCCATGAGGACCCTCACCCCGGACAAGAGGGTTTTTAACTACCGGCTGGCCAGAGCCAGAAGAGTGGTGGAGAATGCTTTCGGGATAATGGCCAGCCGGTTCCACCTATTCCTTACGCCAATCAACATGGCGGAATATAAAAGTAACCATATAATCCTTTCATGCTGCATTCTCCACAACTTTTTAAGGAGAAATTTGATGAACTATGTGGCCTCAGTTGGGCCTGAGGCCGGATTTCAAGACCAAACCCTGATGGTGCTTGAAGCTGGCCGTCCTGGCTTGCCCCACCCCAAAGTGCCCGCGAAGTCCGTCTAAAATATATGGAGTACTTTACGGTTAGGGGGGCCATTGATGTGCCAGAAAATGTTTAAGAAACATTTTTTAAATAAATTTGTATTTTAAGCTGAAAAATATTTCCTTTGATTTACTGCTTGTGTTTCTTTTAGCTGTCTCCTAGGTTATCCAATGGGCTTATTTTTTTGGCCATTTTCTTCAATAGTGCAAACGTAATTCATTTGATACATGAGGTGACAATCTCTTCTTCAGCTAACTATTATGTTGTGGGTCTGCTACACACACACCTTGTTTTTGTTGTTAATGTATTTAGTAATGCATTAATGCTAAAAATATTCATCATTTTCAGTACCATGAATACATTTTTTGGAGTGACGAAAATGGCCTGATTGTTGCAAATTATAAAGTGTGAGCGTGGAGGAGTCAGCAGTTGGGTTAATTCGGCAGGCTTATGCGGCCCTCAGAACCCCCCCCCAGTCTTCTTGAGGCCTATGCCTGCATGGCTGCCAACAAAATGTAGCAAATGGAGGTGGGCCAATGCCTCATTTGTGAGGAAGTGATATATATGGCCCTAAATAAGTGTTTGAGGGGTAAACTCACAAGCAAAACCCACCTGTGTGAGTTGGACCATCCTCCTCCTCCTACCACAACTCCAACACCAGAGCCACAGCCTGGAAGCAAGCGTGGAAGACAAGAAAGTGATGGCCTGGGTTCAGCCTGGTCTGGCAAAAGACGCAGGCTGTTGTATGACCACAGCCTGGGGACATACATGTCATCTTCTGCTGTTTCTGATCTCTCAGAGTCCTGGACCAGATTGTGCTCCCTATTATATGGACTCCTCAGGCTACCAATTTTGCATGTCAAATAGTTGATGTGTGCCTTGGGGTACAAAGGCTTTGCTTATTTCACCAGTTTATCCAGCATTGCCTTCCTCTTTATTTTGTTATGACCCCTTAATAAATGTATATTTTTTTGCACAAATCATTGGCTATGTGTTTAAATTAAAAAAGGACAGTTTTTGAGTAGGCAGGTACATTTCAAAAATACAAGGTCAAATTAACAAGGGACACCAACACCAACCAACCTCCTTGAGGTTAAATACAAGATCATGATAATGTTGTGGTAACTTGACACACAAAACGCCAAAAAATATTATGGAGATCACTAGGAAAAAAAAAAAAAACAGGAGATCTTGATTAAAAAAAAAAAAGGAGATCACTATAAAAATGAATTCTAAACATTATTATGGAGATCTGACGAAAAAAATAACTGTGCGAAAATCAGCAGCAAAACAACTTCATAATTCTAGCATTATAAAGAAGAAGAGAATGCGCTGCATTGAAAGATTAAAAAATATGCAGCGTGACGAATGTGCTATCTCCATTACGAACGCTAGTTTTACCAGACCGAGCGCTTCCGTCTCGTACTTGATTCAGAGCATGTGTGGAATTTGGTGCGTTGGAATTGTCTACACATGCTCAGAATTTACAAGAACAGATTTGTTGTCGGAAAATTTGAAAACCAGCTCTCAAGTTTTTGTGGTTCTGAAATGTCTGAAGGAGCCACATGGTCGGAATTTCCAACAACAAGCTTCTATCAAATTAATTGTTCTTTCATGCAAAACAGGAAAACTTGAAGGTATGCAAAATTGTAAATAAACAACTTACACTAAAAATCTAGAGGCTGGCTTCATGCTTGGAACGTCTATGGCCAGCTTTACTGAGCTGGCTAGTTGCAATCGGTTCTGTTCAGCCATAAGTTCTACAGTGGTATTGACATGCAGAGATAATTTCAGGTTTATGAGTGTATAATTTACTGTATGCTGTAGCAAATAAAGCTGACCTCACTTACTATGCTATGCAAGCGCACTCTGGTGTTTTGTTGCATGCCTAAAAGAGTCAATTTTTCTTAGGAAAAGTCAAATTTGCCCTAAATCCTAAGTATTTGGAGGGGGGCGGGGGGTTACCTTCATGTATAGAATGCATGAAGATAAAAAAAGCCTTTAGAACCACTTCAATTAAATTTCCTTCCTGGAAGGGGTAATTGACAGGGCCAGAAGTCTTGTACTCACTATTTCCATGGTGTTCGGCTAAAGTTAAACAAGGAAATGGAAAGCCAAGTATATTATTAATTTTGTCTTTAGGTCACTACCGATCCATTTTCCATATCCCTGTTGTGATATAAGGTTGGTTAGCTCAATGGTAGATGTGTTTTTTAAGTGAAGTCTGTGCCAGTCTGAACTGTGTTTTAAAGGCATAGCAGCCCGCTCTTATTAAACGAAATTAAAGTTCCAACAAAGCTTCCCACACAGTGGATTTTCCAGCTTCAGCAAAACAACCAACCATTGAAAATACCAAGCCACCTGGCTCTCTAGTCATCAGCACCTCTGCTCTCTTTTGTCTTCCAGACCACTGGCTATTCAGGCTCTCTCAGCCTTGGTTGCAGCACCTTACTGTATGGGCCCACTCCTGGTTTCCTGATAGGGTTTTCCTGGCTTCCTGATAGGGTTTTTCAGCCCCTCGAGCTGGTGCTCTCTAGAGACTTCTAGGTTCCCTCCAACCCCCTGCACCCACTAGCCTCCTCAGCTTTCTTGGCCTCAAAGACTCGTGTAGCTGTCCCGATTTTCCCAGTCCTTGGGCAAAAAATGCCTCTCACAAGGGATGCAGTCTCTGGCAGAAAATTCTAGCTCTGCTGAGAGGGCCCTGTCTCCAAATGGCAGCAACTCCAACTGCAACTCCTACTACTCTGAGCTACTCTTAGACCTGACTTATATTGATACCTGTGCACTCACACAGCCTGCAGGAGTCTCACAAAATGGGTACACAGGATTGAAGGTTCCGTCCCACCCAAGACACTTTAGAACCTAAATACAGACACAGGATTGAAGGTTCCGCCCCACCCAAGACACTTTGGAACCTTCAAACGTCAGGCCCCAATCCGGGACTATAAAACCTGGAGAAAACGTACAACACACTTTCCTCCCTTCACATTAAACACGCTAGGGCTTCTCAAACTGCAAATCTGAGAATCCTGTGTCATCCTTACCTCTTTCCTAATCTCACACAGTGGTAGGGCCTCACACTGTCACACCATACATTGCATCCACTATAAAATACATCTAAACGTTTTTTTTGGGGGGATTTATGTATATTTTCCGCTGACACCACCAACCGTGGAAGGACGTTCCACATCCTTACCATCCTTATGCCCCGTACACACGATCGGACATTGATCGGACATTCCGACAACAAAATCCATGGATTTTTTCCGACGGATGTTGGCTCAAACTTGTTTTGCATACACACGGTCACACAAAGTTGTCGGAATTTCCAATCGCCAAGAACGCGGTCACGTACACCACGTACAACGAGACTATAAAAGGGCAGTTCAGAACCAAGCGTGGCACCCTTTGGGCTCCTTTTGCTAATCTCGTATTAGTAAAAGTTTGGTGAGAGACGATTCGCGCTTTTTCAGACTTGTGGCTTTCAGATCGTTTTCTGCTGTTCAGTTTGTGCTTGTGGGTTTGTATCTGGTCTTCAGTGCGTGCAGTGAGTTCGTATTTGATTATTCAGTGCGTTCTTGTCCGCTCGTGGCTGTTTTTCAGGTCGCTCTTCACAGGCCTTGCTGTTCTTCAGTGCGTTCTGTTACTTCGTTCTGAGCAGCCGACCATGTTCTAGCCATGTTGCGTATACGTACTCCTCGTAGAGTTTGTGCTGTGCGGGGGCTTGGTGTTAGGGTCCTTACGTTGATACAAGTCCAGTCCATGAACAGGGTGGGCAGGAGTTCATGGACCAAGAATTGGTTGCTCCAGCGTGACCAGTTCTGTCATATGCCTTTGCTCCGTGAGATCCGTGAGAATAATCCTGATGATTTCAGGAACTTTCTCAGAATGACGGACCCTGTATTTCACCGTTTGTTGGCTTTGCTTACCCCCTATATCAGCAGGCAGGATACCTGCATGAGGCAAGCCATCACTCCGGAGGAGAGGCTAGTCGCCAACCTGCGGTACTTGGTGACGAGGAGAAGCCTGCAGGACCTCAAGTTCTCGACAGGCATCTCGCCCCAGGCTCTAGGGATCATTATCCCAGAGACCTGTTCTGCTATCATCCAGGTCCTGCAGAAGGAGTATATGAAGGTAAGATTTTTATCCTTTAACATCACATTTTATTGTATATAATGTTTGATAATTATTTCTTTCCTCATTCCCTAATTACCATGATTATAATATGCTGTGAATGCCCCCTTTGTCCTTATGCATGCTGGATTTTTATGTAATTTTTATTTTTGTCCTTCATACATATTTGCCTTCAATTACCTCCCCCAGCATGCTCTCCTGGCCCTATATTCACCTTGTGTAGTCACTTAACAATGTATTTTGTCAGCTCCATAGTAGTGCTTTACCCTAAATACCCCCTAAAATGTTAAAAATTGTGATGTGTGCTTTAAATTCTGGCAGAGTGCCAGAGGTTTTTTTTTTTTGGGTCACAAAATCATTTGGAACCCTCCCTCCCCCCAACTGCTAACTCAGCTGATACCAATCCTCTATCTGCTGACTTTGCCAAACCCATACACACTATACCCACCTCTTTTGTGGTCAGATTTATGGATGAATTCCCCAAAGCATGTAGTGCAAGGGTCTGCCTGAATACTTTTAAATGGTACTGTTTGAAGTTTTTGTATCCTATTATTATCTTGATAGGTAATAGCAAAATGTAAAAATGTGCTAAAATGTGTACAGTGTGTATTTATATCTTTTTATTATGACACGTCTTACCTGTCCAGTGGGCTGCCAATAGTGTAAGTAAGGAGGGGCTGGCCAAAGTAATCCACATTATTTAGGCACTCATCTCTCAATGAAGTGGAGAGGGTTACCTGTCCAAAACATCTCTCCCCCCTCGTAAAATTCACAAAATGGCCCATGAGAGGGGGAGGAGGAGGAATCTGATAGGTGGACCTTATACCTTTGTCTTTAAATACTCCCTAAAATAAATGTTATACTGATGTTGGCCAAGAATGTTTGTGTCTAATCTGCTTTCCATGTTTATGTGAAAAATGATTAATTTTATTTTCTTGTTTGACTCCACAGTTTCCTTCCAACCCACAGGAATGGCAGACTTTGCCCAGCGGTGGGACTTTCCTAACTGCGGAGGGGCAATTGATGGGAAACACATCCACATCATCCCACCACCCAACTCGGGGTCATACTATTACAACTACAAGGGGTTCAATAGTATTGTGATGTTGGTGCTACTTCCTGTATGTGGACATGGGGAGGAATGGCCGGATGTCAGATGGTGGAGTCATCACCCACACAGAGTTCTACAGGCATCTCCAGAATGGCAGCTTGGACTTGCCACCTCCAGAAGA
Source organism: Aquarana catesbeiana (assembly GCF_042186555.1). Lineage (NCBI taxonomy): Eukaryota > Metazoa > Chordata > Amphibia > Anura > Ranidae > Aquarana > Aquarana catesbeiana. Next base: position 114,810,953 of record NC_133332.1, read on the forward strand.
CAATGTGGAAGGACTCCCATTCGTCTTCGTTGCGGATGAAGCGTTTGCGCTGGGGACCATCTTATGCGGCCATTCCCTATAAGGACCCTCACCCCGTACCAGAGGGTTTTTAATTACCGGCTGGCCAGAGCCAGAAGAATGGTGGAGAACACGTTTGGAATAATGGCCAGCCGGTTCCGCCTATTTCTTACACCGATACATATGGCGGAGTATAAACTCAATCATATCAACCTTTTAAGGAGAAATTCTGTGAACTATGTTGGCTCAGTTGGGCCTGAATCCAGAATTCAAGTAAATGAACCAACCCTGATGGCGCTTGAAGCTGGCCGTCCTGGCTTGCCCCCCCTGAGTGCCCGTGAGGTCCGTCTAAGATACATGGAATACTTTGCGGGTAGGGGGGGTATGCCAGACAATGTCTGAGACATTTTTTAAATAAAAACCAAATTTGAACAACTAAAATATTTGCTGACATTTACTGCTTGTCTTTCTTTTAGCTGACCCTGACATAAATTTGGGGAGTCCTGAAAATGGCGTGATTGTGTAACATTAGAAAGCATTGCTGGGTGTTATTTACTAAAGGCAAAGACACTTTGCACTACAAGTGCACTTGAGACTGCACTGAAACTGCGCTTGTAGTGCAAAGTGGATTTGCCCTTAGGAAATAACCCCCGTTGTCACAGAAACCAAAAATTTGGGGGGAAAGAAGAATCCACACATTCTTTATCAAAGGTTTTTAAAACAAACCAACATGTTTGTTGTATAACAATTTTTGGGGTCACATTAATAAAAGTAGAAATGTCCATTTAAGGTAAAACTGGCATGTTTAAAACCAACAAGAAATACACAAATCTGGAACTTACAAAGTTCAACTTTGTTAGAAATAGAAGGCAATATCAGACATGAGTATTTATAAACTGTGTTTGATATTGCGTTCAGATGGGGTGAAGTCACCCCTGGAAAAGCCAAATTTTGAAGATGCACACAAATTCACAAATGTCAACATGTGCTAGCTGCCATCACGGGGGATCAAGGGACGTGTTTTGTGGGTGCAACCGCTTCCTCTCAGCTACTTTATTATTGAGGAAGGGGTTGCACCCACAAAACGCATACATTGATCTTGCATGATGGCAGATAGCACATGTTGACACACTGTGTGCATTTTCAAAATTTGGCTTTTCAACACTGTAAAAAAAGGTGCAACAATTTTTTGTGGAAAAAATGCAAACTACATTAGGGATTTCGAGGGGTTTTAAACTCTCCCTAAAACATCAATGATGTTCTTCATTTTGTTTTTAACATCATTGATGTTTTTCTGGATGTTTTCCAAGTCCCTATTACACCCCATGATCTCCCCAGGATCAGGGCACTCTCACTGGTGAAATGTATTTCATCCACAACATCCCGATCACCTAAAAATATATAAAAAAAAAAACACACCATGTATTATAAATATGCCGCCATCCATCTCTTATCTGAGCCTGTGGTCGCAGACACTCACCTGTTGTGGTGACAATTTCCACCACGTCTCCTTCCTCCTCCTCCTCCTGTTGCCTTTGGGGGATTTACCCTTCTTCCTGAGGTGGGGGGTCTGTGGTCTACTCGGATGAGTGGTGTCCTCCGAGTCTTTTCTCCCCTATGTAAAAAAAAATAGGTATACTTAACACACAGATATTTTATTACAGAAATAGGAATATGAAACATTGCTTGGAAGTGGGGTACAATTGTCTGTTCTGGCAGAGTTCCAAGATGAACAAATATTTTTTTCCTTTGTCAAGCTTGAATACTTACCTGTTTTGTACAAGCTTCACAGATGGAGTCACCCCTATAGTATACACTGGAGCACCTGTGTGGGCCCCTAATAAAAAGGGTGTTCTGGTGTCCCACACTAGTGCTCCAGTGTCCAGATGTGTAAACAGCTGCTGAGTGTCCTTTCCTTACACAGAATCTAGTTTGCATTTCATTCTAGTTAACAACCCATCTAGACACCAAAATTATTTGAAGAGAAGTAGACTAGCAAAAATGTATTCAAATGCATATGTCCAAAACATGTTGTTTTCTATGCCGAACGAACAATGTTTCATACGAACGAATAATGTGCACATGAACATATAAGTTGCCATTTTAAACTGTACAACAGTTAAGAAAAGCACATGGAGCAGCACGAATGTTAGAAAAATAAAGAATAGGAACACAGGACAACTACTTACTTTTTTGCAGCACTCTCCTGATCCTTCTGTACTGATCATGCTCCCTTAATTTGAGGTCCGACCACCGCTTCCTCAGTTGATCTTTCGATAGTCGTACCCCAAAATTCTTCTGCAGACTCTTGACTACTTTCGCCATGATCTTGGCCTTTCTGACATTGGGGTTGGGGTAAGGTCCATACTTCCCGTCATAGTCAGCCCTCTTCAGGATGTCAACCATCTCCAACATCTCCCCAAAGGATATATTAGAGGCCTTAAATCATCTCCTCCAGAATCGGGACGTTTCTGGCTCTAGGCTTTCCTCCTCCTCCTTGTTGCTGTAATTAGCACGCACCTGCTGTGTTTCCGCCATGTGCTCTTCCTCCACTGCGCTGAACGATAAGGGCCGGGGAAAAGACTAGAAAGAACGTCGGGGCGGGCGGAGTTTCACGCATGTATATAAAGCGTAACACGTGTGCGTAGTGCGTACAAGTTGTGAGCGGAGGAAGGAGTATCGGAGGCGCAGATCTTGATAACGAAGGTAAGATTTAACATTGGGCCTATACTGCTTCTAGATTGAGGCCTCTACTGGGACAAGATTAGGAGACTTTAGCCTGACATTAGGGTTTGTGTCAGACTTTACTTACCAGACCGGTGAGTCCGTTTGGGCAGAGGGTGGTCTCCCGTACGTATCCTACTCGCGGCCCCTGGTAGAATGGACAGGAGGCACAGGAGTATGGAATGGTAAGAGAGCCTGGAGAGGGATCCAGGTGCTGAAGGGAAGAAGATCTTCAAGCAGCAGGTGGTATACTGGAGCACAGGCAAACAGATGCTGAGCAGGAGCAGATCGGGTTGGTCAAGGCTCAGGCAGGTTTCAACAACACAAAATATAGCAGTGCAGTGCTCAATACAGGTCAGATGTATACACAAAAAATGTACATATTAAACGTACATAAATAAAACGCATGAGGCAAAGTCCCAAAAAGTATATCTTAGTCCGAGGAGATCAAAAGCTGCCCACTTGCAGAAGGGGGATCCCTCAGTTGGCAAGGAAAGGGTGCAGGAAAGGGTGCAGTGATAGGATAAGATTGTATTAGTTGTATCCCCACCAATGTGAACCTCCACCAAGGGTCTAGGCTGCTCACCTTATTGAGTGGATCTTCTGCGTTAACAGCAAGGTCACTCATGCATTCCCTTCCACAGGGTAGATTATGGAGATAGGGGTCCACAGGCAGTATCCCAAATTCAGTCTCATCGGTTGATACATATCATGTTAAAAACAAAAATAACAGGACATAGTGCTATCCATACGAAAAGGTATAAAATTTCTTAAATAAGAAAAATATTACTCACAAAGCAAGCACTGTTTCCCAGTGCAGGAGTATACAGCATAAAATGAACCAGATGGGTGGCTGTACTGACATCACAGAGCCCCTCGCATGCGTATCGTCCGTGTGGACTTCCTCAGTGAATCTGATTGGGGGCCCATGTGTCAGCTCTTATATCTAATCCTGGTTCCACATACAATTCATGATGATACTGGAAACCCCGCCCACTCTCAGATTTCGGCAACAGGCAGGCAACACGGTACAATAGGAGCAGGCAGAAGCAGGGTCATACAAGCTGAGGTAAGGTACAGGCAGCAATCAGCAGAATATCAAGGGCAAGCCAGGAGATCTTGGAAACGCAGGAACAGGCAAAGGGAACTATGGAACCGGGAGCTGTTGATCAGGCAGCACCGGGCAGAGTGCAGAGCAGACCTAAATAGGCCGATTGGCTCCAAATGCCGCGCACGCACACACGCCTGTGCACCCCCGAACACCAGTGCGCACGCCAGGGCCTATAGGAGCATGCACACCAGTGCCCATCGGAACACACACAGCGGCGCGCACAGGAAGACATGCGCCAACGCGCACCGGCGCATACCAGAGCGGCCAGCACCGCAGCCAACAAGGTAACCTCTCTGACAGTTTGTCTTGTGTTGTGTCTTGCAGAGAAAATGGATATCTTGAAGGATCAGGAGTTTATGAGCATATTAATAGATATGTTCAGGGAGCTGCCTTGTCTATGGCAGGTAAACCACCCTGATTATAAGAACCAAACAAAGAGGAAGGCAGCGCTGGATCAATTGCTGCAATTTGTGAAGCCGGTGATCTCCACGGCAGACATCACCTAATTGAAGATCCTAATTGGTGCCATGAGGAGCACTTATCTAAGGGAGTGCAAGAAGGTCCAGGATTTCCAGAGATCAGGAGCAGCAGATGACATTTATGTCCCCAGGCTGTGGTACTATGACAGGCTGCATTTTCTGTCAGGTCAGACTGAACCCAGGCCAGCACTCTTCAGTCTTCCTTCCACGCTTCCTTCCCCCTCAGCTGAGGCTTCTGACGACCAACCTGGGCCTTCCAGGCAGCAACATGTGGAGGAGCCCAGATTGAGCCAGATATAACATTCTTCTAAATATTCTGTTGGTCAAATTATGGTCAGATGATAAATCTATGTTAGTTTGGAGTACTAATTTATGATTGTGATTTATGAACCAAAAACTAAAACGATGTCCCTTTTTCATACACAGAGAAGTTTCTGCCAGTTGGTGGCCGGGCCAAGCAGGCTGCCCGATACCCAGGTCCCTCCCCTCCACCTTCAAAAAAAAAGTGGCAGGAAGAGGAGTAACCTGGAGGAGGCTGCAATTGGCCTATTTTGGAAGGCTACTGAGGCCCTCAGAACACCCCACAGTGTGGAAGAGGATTTTGCTGCCATAACAGCCTGCAAAATGCTGCAAATGGAGGAGGGCCAACGCCTCTTATGTGAGTGTGTCATTTTAGAAGCTCTACAGAAGGGGTTGAGGGGCCAACTCACATGCGAAAGCCACATTTGTCAGCTCACCCATGGTCCTCCTCCTCCTCCTTAAGGTCCTACTCCTCCTCCTGCCACACCTCCAACACCAGAGACACAGCCGGGAAGGAAGCGTGTAAGAAAGACCAGAAAGTGATGACCTGGGTTCATTCTGGTCTGGCAAAAGATGCAGGCTCTTGTATGACCACAGCCTGGGAACATACATGTCATCTGCTGCTGTTCATGATCTCTTGGACTTCTGGACCAGATTGTACTCCCTTAGATAAGGACTCCTCAGGCCACCAATTTTGCAGTAAAATAATTGATGTGTGCCCTGGGGGCCAAAGGCTTCGCCAATTTCTGCTGTTTATCCAGCGTTGCCTCCCTCTTTGTTTGGTTATGAGCCCTTAATAAAGGAATTTTTGTTTCAATTATACTTGCCTATGTGTGTTTTCCTTCAGAAAGGACAGTTTGTTTGTAAGGAGGCAGGTACATTTCAAAAATACAATGTGAAATTAACAAGAGACATCAACACCAAGCAACCTCCTTGAGATTAAATATTACTCAATAATAATGGTGTTGTGGTAACTTGACACACAAAACACACCCAAAAATATTCTGGTCAAAAAAAAAAGAAAAAAAAAAAAAAAAGATCAGGCTTGAAAAAAATGCAAACCAAAAAATAAAAAAATTATCATTTTTTAGTCAGATGTGACAAATCAAAATATAGTGATGAAATCAGGATAAATAATAAAGAAAGAAGTTTGTGAGAAGTCTGTGTGAATATGAGCAGCAAAACTACTTCATTCTTCTAGCATTATAAAGAAGAAGAGAGTGCACTGCATTAAACAATTTCAAACATTGCATCGTGACGAAAGTGCCATATCCATTGCGAATGCTAATTTTACCAGACCGAGCAGCTCCGTCTCGGAATTTCTTCTGAGCATGCGTGGCACTTTGTGCGTCGGAATTGTCCACACACACACGGTCGGAATTGACGCGATCGAATTTTGTTGTCGGAAAATTTTATAAGCTGCTCTCAAACTTTGTGTGTCGGAAAATCCGATGGAGCCCACACACGGTCGGAATTTCCGACAACAAGCTCCGATCGCATATTTTCCGTTGGAAAATCCGACCGTGTGTACAGGGCATTACAGTAAAGAACTCCTCACGCACGTCAGGACCTTTTCCACATCCTTACCATTCTAACAGTTAAGAACTCCTTACGCATGTCAGTACCTTTTGAGAGAAAAAATATATTGCCATCATTTCAATTTTGGAGACATTGACGTTTAAAACTAAACATTTTTTGTTTAGGCCGAAATATTAAAGGGGTTAATTTCAGGTCTGAAGTCATGCAAGTGTCACACAAAGACAGTCTGTTTTTTCACGATCTGCTGGGGGTCTGTAAACATGCCTGTTTGCAGAACTGGTTAGAAGATCAATGAGTGTGTACTTTCTTTCCCAGCTGGAGCCTCGAAGAAGCTGTTTTATTATTTACAAATAAAACTTGTGTAATAAGCCTTAAAACCAGCAAACATCAACTGACTTTCCAAATCAAAATACAGTGTCCAAATAGAATGTAAGGCCCCTTTCACATGTGTGGATCCGTATTCAGCCATCCGCTTGCTCAGCAGGGATCGCTCCGTTGATCCCCGCTGAGCCGGTGGATGACAAGTTCGTTTCTGCACACTGTGCAGGGACGGACCTGTCAGATCTCTCTGCTCTCCTCTATGGGTGGATTGGACTGGACCACCTATCCGTTTTTATCTGATCTGTCAGACGGATGGAAAATAGGGTTTCCATGCGTCTGGATTTTGTGAAGTAGATCTGGGCGGATCGGATGTCATCGGAGATGTCACCACTGACATCTGTTGCTCCATAGAGATGTAAGGAGCGACCGTTTAGGTTCGCTGAAAAAACTGACAGGCGGATCTGAACAGTCCGTACGTGTGAAAGGGCATTAAAGATAATCCCCCAATCGATGTGTACACAAAGGTGGACTATGAAGGCACTAGTATATCCAGATGGACTTGTGGACACAAATGATGAGCAAGGGTGGTAATATCGTGACCAGCCCATGTCTCAGCTCTGAGAAAGATAAACAGCTAAAGACATTCATATAATATAAAGTCACTTCACAATCTCTATATTGCAAATCATCAGGACCCTGTGTGATATATATATATATATATATATATATATATATATATATATATAAGCCAATGGATTATAAACAATTCTACCTGTCAAAAATAATGGACACATTCATATGATTGTAATACAGGACACAGTATACATGGTGAAAAGGGTACAAAAATATGTTATACTGGCAAGATGTTCCATCGCCGGAAAAAGGGTGTTATGACTACAGTTTATTTATTTGTAATCTAAATTATTAGGGAAATGTGTGTGTGATGTAACTATATTCAATTAATAGTTTATAGGGTTATAAGCCTTTTATGTATTCAATTGATATATACAGTGGGGATGGAAAGTATTCAGACCCCCTTAAATTTTTCACTCTTTGTTATATTGCAGCCATCTGCCTAAATCATTTAAGTCCATTTTTTTCCTCATTAATGTACACACAGCACCCCATATTGACAGAAAAACACAGAATTGTTGACATTTTTGCAGATTTATTAAAAAAGAAAAACAGAAATATCACATGGTCCTAAGTATTCAGACCCTTTGCTCAGCATTTAGTAGAAGCACCCTTTTGACCTAATACAGCCATGAGTCTTTTTGGGAAAGATGCAACAAGTTTTTCACACCTGGATTTGGGGATCCTCTGCCATTCCTCCTTGCAGATCCTCTCCAGTTCTGTCAGGTTGGATGGTAAACGTTGGTGGACAGCCATTTTTAAGTCTCTCCAGAGATGCTCAATTGGGTTTAAGTCAGGGCTCTGGCTGGGCCATTCAAGAACAGTCACAGAGTTGTTGTGAAGCCACTCCTTCGTTATTTTAGCTGTGTGCTTAGGGTCATTGTCTTGTTGGAAGGTAAACCTTCGGCCCAGTCTGAGGTCCTGAGCACTCTGGAGAAGGTTTTTATCCAGGATATCCCTGTACTTGGCCGCATTCATCTTTCCCTCGATTGCAACCAGTCATCCTGTCCCTGCAGCTGAAAAACACCCCCACAGCACGATGCTGCCACCACCATGCTTCACTGTTGGGACTGTATTGGACAGTTGATGAGCAGTGCCTGGTTTTCTCCACACATAACGCTTAGAATTAAGGCCAAAAAGTTCTATCTTGATCTCATCAGACCAGAGAATCTTATTTCTCACCATCTTGGAGTCCTTCAGGTGTTTTTTAAGCAAACTCCATGCGGGCTTACATGTGTCTTGCGCTGAGGACAGGCTTCCGTCGGGCCACTCTGCCATGAAGCCCCGACTGGTGGAGGGCTGCAGTGATGGTTGACTTTCTACAACTTTCTCCCATCTCCCGACTGCATCGCTGGAGTTTAGCCACAGTGATCTTTGGGTTCTTCTTTACCTCTCTCACCAAGGCTCTTCTCCCCCGATAGCTCAGTTTGGCCGGACGGCCAGCTCTAGGAAGGGTTCTGGTCGTCCCAAACGTCTTCCATTTAAGGATTATGGAGGCCACTGTGCTCTTAGGAACCTTAAGTGCAGCAGAAATTTATTTGTAACCTTGGCCAGATGTGTGCCTTGCCACAATTCTGTCTCTGAGCTCTTCAGGCAGTTCCTTTGACCTCATTATTCTCATTTACTCTGACATGCACTGTGAGCTGTAAGGTCTTATATAGACAGGTGTGTGGCTTTCCTAATCAAGTACAATCAGTATAATAAAACACAGGTGGACTCAAATGAAGGCGTAGAACCATCTCAAGGATGATCAGAAGAAATGGACAGCACCTGAGTTAAATATATGAGTATCACAGCAAAGGGTCTGAATACTTAGGACCATGTGATATTTCAGTTTTTCTTTTTAATAAATCTGCAAAAATGTCAGCAATTCTGTGTTTTTCTGTCAATATGGGGTGCTGTGTGTACATTAATGAGGAAAAAAATGAACTTAAATGAATTTAGCAAATGGCTGCAATATAAAAAAAAGTGAAAAATTAAGGGGGTCTGAATACTTTCCGTCCCCACTGTATATGGAATTCCAACTCCTGATAATCAAAAAACTCTTATGCCGCATACACACGGTCAGAATTTCCGACAACAAATGTTCGATGGGAGCTTGTCGGAAATTCCGACCGCGTGTAGGCTACATCGGACATTTTTTGTTGGAATTTCCATCAACAAAACTTTGAGAGCTGGTTCCCAAATTTTCCGACAACAAAATCTGTTGTCGGAAATTCTGTGCGTGTGTAGACAATTCCGACGCAAAAAATTCCACGCATGCTCTGAATCAAGTATGAGACGGAAGCGCTCAGTCTGGTAAAACCTAGCGTTCGTAATGGAGATAGCACATTCGTCACACGCATTCTCTTCTTTATAATGCTAGAATAATGAAGATGTTTTTTTGCTGCTGATATTCACACAGAGTTCTCACAAACTGATTTCTTTATTATTTCCCGTGATCTCACGAATAATCATTTATACTTTTTTCGCAAGATCTCCAGAATAATGTTTATAATTTTTGTTTATAGAGATCTTTTTTTTTTTTTTTTTTAAATCAAGATCTCCTGTTTTTTTTTTTTTTTGTAGTGATCTCCATAATATTTTTTGTCGTTTTGTGCATCAAGTTACCACAACACCATTATTATCTTGTATTTTTTAACCTCAAGGAGGTCGGTTGGTGTAGGTGTCCCTTGTTAATTAGACATTGTATTTTTGAAATGTACCTGCCTACTCACAAACAAACTGTCCTGTTTTAATTAAAACGCATATCCAATGATTTGTTCAAAAAAATAGACATTTATTAAGGGGTCATAACAAAATAAAGAGGAAGGCAACGCTGGATAAACTGGTGAATTTAGCGAAGCCTTTGTACCCCAGGGCACACATCAACTATTTGACAGGCAAAATTGGTAGCCTGAGGAGTCCATTTAATAGGGAGCGCAATCTGGTCCAGGACTCCTACAGATCAGGAACAGCAGCAGATGACATATATGTCCCCAGGCTGTGGGCTTACAACAGCCTGCGTCTTTTGCCAGACCAGACTGAACCCAGGCCATCACTCTCTTGTCTTCCATCCATGCTTCCTTCCACGCTTGCTTCCAGGCTGGAAGTGTTGGAGTTGTGGCAGGAGATGGAGGAGGTGGAGGAGGAGGATGGTCCAACTCACACAGGTGGGTTTTGCTTGTGAGTTTGCCCCTCAACCCTTTATTTAGGGCCATATATATCACTTTCTCACAAAAGAGGTGTTGGCCCGCCTCCATTTCCTGCAGTTTGTTGGCAGCCATGCAGGCATAGGCCTCAAGAAGACTGAGGGGGTTCAGAGGGCCGCAGAAGCCTGCTGAAATAACCCAAGTGCTGACTCCTCCACGTTCCTCCCCTTCCTGGGCCTTTTTTGTTGAAGGCGTAGGGGAGGGACCTGGGATTCGGTCAGGCTACTGGGCCCGGCCACCTCCTGGCTGCCACTTACCCCCACCACTTACCCTCACTACCTCCTGGCTGCCACTTTCCCCTGCCACCTCCTGGCTGCCACTTTCCACAGCCTCCTCCTGGGTGAGGCTTTCCTGTGTATGAAAAGGGACAAAATTTTAGTTTATTGTTCATCAATCACACACAATTTTGAGAAATATGTTGAACAATGCTATACCTGACTCAAGATGGGCTCCACCACATCTTCTTCCTGGGTGGAAGGCCCGGATTGGACGTAGGAAGCCTCAGCTGGGGTGGAAGGAAGAGTGGAAAGAAGGGTTGAGAGCGATGGCCTGATTTTAGTCTGGTCTGACAGAAACCGCAGTCTGCCATAGTACCACAGCCTGGGTAGATAAATGTCATCTACTGCTGCTCCTGATCTCATGGAATCCTGGACCTTCTTGTGCTCCCTATTATTAGTGCTCCTCAGGCCACCAATTTTGCACTTCAAATAGTTGATGCCTGCCATGGGGATCTGCAGTTTCACAAATTCAAGCAATTTATCCAGTTCTGCCTTCCTCTTTGTTCTATTAGTACAAAAAGGGTGTTTCACCTGCCACAGAGCAGCTGGTAGGTTTTGAGCCTGAAGTGCAGAGAGAGACCTCCCCTACGGCTCCCACTCTCGGACCTCTGGAATGGAGACAGAGGACACAGGAGTAAGGAGTGGTATGGGTGCCTGGCAGGATCAACAGTCACCCAGAAGTCCCGGAGTAGAGGGAGCTCAGGAACCAGGAACTGCAGAGAAGACTGGAGACTGGAACACAGACTGAAGCCAGGAACAACAGCAGGTAAGTAGGCAGGAACTGGAATGCTGGACCGGAACCAGGAACAACAGCAGGTAGCAGGCTGGTAACAGGTATCAAGCAGAGGGAAAGTCAGACAAGCCAGTGGTTGATATCAGACGGACAGCGGAGGTACCAGGGATCAGACAGGAGCAAGGTCTAAGCAAGCCAAGGGGTCAGATGCAGGCGGATAGCTGGATAGTCAAAACAGGAAGCCGGGTCAGATAACAGAAGGTTTCAGATCAGATCAGGTTTTTGGCACACAGAACGCTGTAGAGCAGACAGCGGGGACTGAGTGAGACAGGCAGGTTTATATAGCCCGCCTGGCGCCAACGGGGTTGCCTGGCGCCAGTGGGCCTGGAACGCCGGTTACTGGCAGGATCTTCCTGACAAGCTCTCTGTACATATCAATGAATTGGGGGAAGAAGTCGTGATCGTTGAATCGATCCATTTTATCTGCAAGACACAACACAAGACAAACCCTAACGTCAGGCTAAACTCGCATAATATTATCCCAATATAGGCCTCAATCTCTAAGCAGTATAGGCCACTGATGCCCCAAGTTAAAATTGTACCTTCGTTATCACGATCGGCGCTTCCAATACTCTTTCCTCCGCTCACAGATCGTAAGTATGACGCACGCGTGTTCCGCTTTATTTACACTGCGCATGCATTAAACTCCCCCCGCCCCTGACCTTCTTTCTAGTCTATTCCCCGCCCCTTCTCTTTAGGCGCAGTGGGAGAGCACATGGCAGAGAAAGAAGAGAGAGGACACTCAGGAGCTGTTTACACATCTGGACACAGGAGCACTAGTGTGGGACACCAGAACAAACTTTTTAGGGTGTCCCACACAGGTGCTCCAGTGGATACTAGGGGTGTTTCCATGTGTGAAAATTTACCAAAACAGGTAAGTATTGCAACTTTAGAAAAGGAAATAAAAAATGTCTTCAGCTTGGAACCAAAAAAGACAATTGTACGACACTTCCAAGCAATGTTTCATATTACTATTTCTGGCCTCAAATATCTGTGTGCTAACATTTTTTTATTCACATACAGTGGGGACGGAAAGTATTCAGACCCCCTTAAATTTTTCACTCTGTTATATTGCAGCTATTTGCTAAAATCATTTAAGTTAATTTTTTTTCCTCATGAATGTACACACAGCACTCCATATTGACAGAAAAACACAGAATTGTTTACATTTTTGCAGATTTATTAAAAAAGAAAAACTGAAATATCACACGGTCCTAAATATTCAGGCCCTTTGCTGTGAAACTCATATATTTAACTCAGGTACTGTCCATTTCTTTTGATCATCCTTGAGATGGTTCTACACCTTCATTTGAGTCCAGCTGTGTTTAATTATACTGATTGGACTTGATTAGGAAAGCCACACACCTGTCTATATAAGACCTTACAGCTCACAGTGCATGTCAGAGCAAATGAGAATCATGAAAGGAAAAAGGAACTGCCTGAAGAGCTCAGAGACAGAATTGTGGCAAGGCACAGATCTGGCCAATTTTACTAAAAAAAATTCTGCTGCACTTAAGGTTCCTAAGACCACAGTGGCCTCCATAATCCTTAAATGGAAGACGTTTGGGACGACCAGAACCATTCCTAGAGCTGGCCGTCCGACCAAACTGAGCTATCGGGGAGAAGAGCCTTGGTGAGAGAGGTAAAGAAGAACCCAAAGATCACTGTGGCTGAGCTCCAGAGATGCAGTCAGGAGATGGGAGAAAGTTGTAGAAAGTCAACCATCACTGCAGCCCTCCACCAGTCGGGGCTTTATGGCAGAGTGGCCCTACGGAAGCCTCTCCTCAGTGCAAGACACATGAAAGCCCACATGGAGTTTGCTAAAAAACACCTGAAGGACTCCAAGACCAGGCACTGCTCATCACCTGTCCAATACAGTCCCAACAGTGAAGCATGGTGGTGGCAGCATCATGCTGTGGGGGTGTTTTTCAGCTGCAGGGACAGGACGACATTGAGGTTGCAATCGAGGGAAAGATGAATGCGGCCAAGTACAGGAATATCCTGGACGAAAACCTTCTCCAGAGTGCTCAGGACCTCAGACTGGGCCGAAGGTTTACCTTCCAACAAGACAATGACCCTAAGCACACAGCTAAAATAACGAAGGAGTGGCTTCACAACAATTCCATGACTGTTCTTGAATGGCCCAGCCAGAGCCCTGACTTAAACCCAATTAAGCATCTCTGGAGAGACCTAAAAATGGCTGTCCACCAACGTTTACCATCCAACCTGACAGAACTGGAGAGGATCTGCAAGGAGGAATGGCAGAGGATCCCCAAATCCAGGTGTGAAAAACTTGTTGCATCTTTCCCAAAAAGACTCATGGCTGTATTAGATCAAAAGGGTGCTTCTACTAAATACAGAGCAAAGGGTCTGAATACTTAGGACCATGTGATATTTCAGTTTTTCTTTTTTAATAAATCTGCAAAAATGTCAACAATTCTGTGTTTTCTGTCAATATGGGGTGCTGTGTGTACATTAGTAGGAAAAAAAATAACTTAAATGATTTTAGCAAATGGCTGCAATATAGTAAAGAGTGAAAAATGTAAGGGGGTCTGAATACTTTCCATAGCCACTGTAGAGGAGAAAAGACTGAGGATATTAGAGGACACCAGGGACCGACAACATCCTAAAGAAGGGGAAGTCGCCACACAACCAGAGGATGTGGAGGAAGGAGAGGTTTATGAATTGGGCGAAATAGTGACCACAACAGGTGAGTGTCTGAGAACACAGCTTCAGGTAATAGATGTATGCCTGCAAATTTATAATACATGGGGGATTATTTACTAAAGGAAAATCCACTTTGCAATGCAAGTGCACTTGAAAGTGCACTCAAAGTGCACTTAGAAGTAAAGTCGCTGTAGATCCGAGGGGGACATGCAAGGAAAATTAAAAAACAGCATTTTAGCTTGCACATGATTGGATGATAAAATTAGCAGAGCTTCCACTCATTTCAGATCTACCCCTTAGATTTAGAGCGACTGCACTTCCAAGTGCACTTTTAGTGCAATTTCAGGTGCACTTGCAGTACAAAGTGGATTTGCCTTTCGTAAATAACCCCCATGGTGTTTTTTAATTTTAGGTGATGTGGATGTTGTGGAAGAAGTATCTCATTTCACAAGTGCAAGTGCACAGATCCTCATTGGGGAGATCATGGTGTGCAATCGGGATTTACAGAAGATCAAGGAAGACCTCAATGATGTTGAAAAAAGACTCAAAAACATCATTGATGTTTTAGGCAGAATCTAAAACACACCAAAAATTAGTCAATTTGTTTATATTTTTATTATTTTTCTAACTTTTTTTTAAAGTATATTGAAAGCCAAATTTTGAAGATGCACACAGGGTGTCAACATGTGCTTTCTGTCATCACAGGATATCAATGTACACGTTTGTGGGTGCAACCCCTTCCTCGCAACTAAAGTAGCTGAGAGGAAGGGTGACATCACCCCATCTGATGAAGGCAAGATCAACACACTTTGGACATACTAATGTCTGATATTGCCTGCAATTTATCAAAGTTGAACTTTGTAAGTTCCTGAGTTGTGTATTGTTTTATGGTTGTATTGCCTGTTTACCCCAAAAAAGGACATTTCTACTGTCAAACAAAAAAATGTTTTTTTTGTTCAAAAACCCTTTTCTAAGGCACATGTGAAAGTGCACAGAGTAAAAAGTTTTCTACTCAACAATGTGTGGCTTCTTCTTTCAATGCTCAATACCAGTTTTTGGAGTAAGTTGGTGTTTACAGTGGCAATGGGGGTTATTTACTAAAGGCAAATCCGCTTTGCACTACAAGTGCACTTTCAGTGCCGTTTGAAGTGCACTCTTGCAGTGCACTTGTAGTGCAAAGTGGATTTTCCTTCAGTAAATAACACCCATAGTGCTTTAAAATTTGCCACAATCAGGCCATTTTCGTGACTCAAAAAAATTAATTCATGGTGCTTTAAATGATGAATATTTTTATCAGTAATGCATTACATACATTAACAACAAAAACAAGGTGTGTGTGTAGCAGACCCACAACATAATTGTTAGCTGAAGAAGAGATTGTCACCTCATGTATCAAAGAAATTTCGTTTGCACTATTGAAGAAAATGGCCAAAAAGAAAAGCCCATTGGATAACCTAGGAGAAACACAAGCAGTAAATCAAAGGAAATATTATTTCAGTTTAAATAAAAATGGCTTTTAAAAATGTTTCTTAAACATTTTCTGGCATATAAATGCCCCCCCTACCCACAAAGTACTGGGGGGGCAAGCCAGGACGGCCAGCTTCAAGCGCCATCAGGGTTTGTTCTTGAAATCTGGCCTCAGGCCCAAATGAGGCCACATAGTTCATAGAATTTCTCCTTAAAAAGTTGTGTAGAATGCAGCATGCAAGTATTATATGGTTAAGTTTATATTCCGTCATGTTGATTGGCATCAGGAATAGGCAGAACTGGCTGGCCATTATCCCAAAAGCATTCTCCACCACTCTTCTGGCTCTGGCCAGCCGGTAGTTAAAAACCCTCTGCTCCGGGGTGAGGGTCCTTATCGGGAACGGCCGCATCAGGTGATCACCCAGCCCAAACGCTTCATCAGCGATGAACGACAGACCAGCCACGTTGTCTTCCAGAGGTGGCAATCCCAAGCCACCACTCTGGAGCCGCGTGTAGAACTCGGCCTGGGTGATGACTCCACCATCCGACATCTGGCCATTCTTCCCCACGTCCACATAGAGAAACTCATATGTCACCAACACCACCGCCAACATCACTATACTATTAAACCCCTTATAGTTGTAATAGTATGACCCAGAGTTGGGGGGTGGGACTATGTGGACGTGTTTACCATCAATTGCCCCTCCGCAGTTGGGAAAGTCCCACCGCTGAGCAAATTGGGAAGCCACAGTCTGCCATTCCTGTGGTGCTGAAGGAAACTGTGAAGTCAAACAAGAAAAAAAAAAAAAAGTAATTTTGCACGTAACATTGCAAGCAGATTAGACACATCCTTGGCCAACATCAGTATAACATTTATTTGAAGGCGTATTTAAAGACAAAAATATAAGGTCCACTTATCAGATTCCTCACCCTCTCTGATGGCCCAGTGTAAAAATTTTAGGGGGGAGATGTTTTGGACAGGTAACCCTCTCCACTTCATTCAGAGCTGAATGCATAATTAATGTGTTTTACTTTGGCCAGCCCCTCCTTACTTACACTATTGGCAGCCCACTGGGCAGGTAAGAAGTGTCATAATACAAAAATATGAATACACACTGTACAAATTGAAGCACTTTTTTACATTCTGCAATTACCTATCAAGATAATAGGAGAACAAAACTTTAACAGTACCATTTGAAAGTATTCAGGAAGGCCCTTTCACTACATGCTTTGGTGAATTTATCTATAAATATGACCACAAAAGAGGTAAGTATAGTGTTATGGGTTTGGCAAAGTCAGCAGATAGAGGATTGGTATCGGTTGACTTAGCGGTTGGGGGGAGGGAGGGTTCCAAATGATTTTGTGACCCCAAAAAAAGTCTCTGGCACTCTGCATGAATTTAAGGACACAAATAACATTTGTGCACATTTTAGGGGGTGTTTAGGGTAAAGCACTACTATGGAGCTGACAAAATACATTGTTAAGTGACTAGGCTAGGTGTGTATGGGCAGGTTAGTGAAGGCAAATATGCATGAAGGACAAAAGAGGAACTTTAAAAACTTCCAGCATGCATAAGGATAAAGAGGACATTCACAGCATATTACAATCATGGTAATTAGGGAATGATGAAAGAAATACAATACATTAGCAAACATTAAATACATAGAACGTGAAGTTAAATAATAAAACTTACCTTAATATAGTCCTTCCGCAGGACCTGAATGATGGCAGAACAGGTCTCTGGAATAATGACCCAAAGTGCCTGGGGGGAGATGCCTGTCGAGAACCTGATGTCCTGCAGACTTCTCCCCGTTGCCAAGTACCCTAACAAGGCGACTAGTCTCTGCTCGGGAGTGATGGGTTGCCGCATGCAGGTGTCCTGCTTTGTAATATAAGCAAAGCAAAGCCAACAAATGGTGAAAAACGGGGTTAGTCACCCGGAGATAATTCCTGAAATCATCAGGATTATTCTCATGGATCTCCCGCAACAAAAGCATATGAGAGAATTGGTCACGCTGGAGTAACCAATTCTTTGTCCATGAACTCCCCCCCGCCCTGTTCATGGACTGGGCTTGGATCAAAGTAAGAACCCCAACACCAAGCCCCTGCACAGCACAAACTCTACGATGAGTACGTACCCGCAACATGGCTTCAAAACGGTCAGCTCGTCAGAACGAACTAACAGAACGCACTGAAAATCAGAAAGGCCTGAGAAGAGCGAGCTGAAAATCAGAAACGAGTGGACAAGAACGCACTGATAATCAAATACGAACTATAAAATACGCACTGAAAAACAGATGCGAACTGACTACACGCAACAAACCCACAAGCACCAACTGAAGAGCAGTAACGATCTGAAAAGCACGAGGCTGAAAAGCGCGAATTGTCTCTCGCCAAACTTCCATGAGATTAGCAGAAGGAGCCCAAAGGGTGGCGCACTGGCTATTGAACTTCCCTTTTATAGTGCCGTCGTACGTGTTGTACGTCAGCGCGTTCTTGACGATCGGAATTTCCGACAACATTTGTGCGACCGTGTGTATGCAAGACAAGTTTGAGTCAAATAAATCCAGAATTTCGTTGACTGAATGTCCGATCGTGTGTATGCGGCATAACTGTTAAATATTGCTGCAACAGAAATATGTGCTCATTCGTTGGCAGTTACCAGATGCCTCATCATCTGACACTTCAGGAACACCAAAATGCAGCTCCCCCTAATGAGACACCATTTTGGAAAAGCAGCCATTTTATGGGATTCTGGTAACGTCCATTGTAAGCCAGCAGCCATTTTGAAATAGTAACTAGAATACCTTGATATTTTAATAATTCATTGCTTAGATCAGTGGTTCTCAACCTGGGGGTTGGGACCCCCTTGGGGGTCGAATGACGATTTGCCAGGGGTCACCGAATGTCCCTTGAGTTTGTGGCCGCCCAGCTGGGCTGTTCCTGGGGCCCGCGGCTGCCCACTCAACCTCTTTGCAGCTGACTATTTAGTTCACGGCATGGAGGTCAGCTGACTGGTGAGGAATGTGAAGTGGGAGGGGCTGGAGACCCTATCTCCTGATTTCGGCATAGGTGTCACTGCTGTGAGACACCACAGAGCTGGAGACGCAGTGAAGCCAGAGACACAGTGAGTAATGCTACCTGTGATTAAAGTCCCCACTACAGTTCTCAGATCAGCAGATGATCTTGATCAAGAGCACCTAAGTTGGCTGATCAGAACTCCCCGCCAGCACTGCCACTCATCTCAACTTCCCGCCAGCACTGCCACTCATCCCAACTGCCCGCCAGCACTGCCACTCATCCCAACTGCCCGCCAGCACTGCCAATCATCCCATTCCCCCCCACCCCCCACCAAGGAATAAGAAAAGGAATAAAATACATGGAAGGGAAAAGAAAAGAGGGGGAGGAACAAAGAAAAAGGGAGAGAAAGAACAAGAAAGACGACTAGATAGAGGGATGGGGGAAAAAAAAACAAAAAACAAGAAATTAGAATAGAGAGAGAAAAGGGAAAGAAAGGAGAACAAAGAGAGAGTGGTACATCCCAAAATGTACTACAAGGGGTTTTAATACTGTACGAGTGGAAGGGACTAAATGTCCATAGGTTAGGTTATTACTTGTCTTGCCTTGGGTGCTGA
Source organism: Aquarana catesbeiana (assembly GCF_042186555.1). NCBI lineage: Eukaryota > Metazoa > Chordata > Amphibia > Anura > Ranidae > Aquarana > Aquarana catesbeiana. The sequence goes on from NC_133332.1 coordinate 114,830,109, forward strand.
CAACCCACGCTACGAAAATAATTTTACTGTTAGGGGTCCCCACAACTTGGGAAATTTTATCAAGGGGTCACGGCACTAGAAAGATTAGGAACCACTGGCTTAAATTGATATGCATATTGATTGATTTCTTGTTATACCTAGATTGCTCTCCCCCAATATTATAACCATTTAAATGTTTCTTTAATTCTATTTTGTTTTTCCAATTTAAATTAATTTATTTTTTTGTGCTATAGTAGCGTACCATTTTTACGTAGTTTAAAACGTACTCCTTCTGCAGGGGAATAACTGTTGGGCTTTGTAAAACACACTATTGTCTGACAGTTAGTTATATAAATGGTTATTTTATTCCCGGGGCAGAAATTAATAATTTTGGTTTTATTCAATTACATAGCGAGATACATATTAGCGAGTGTTGCATACGATCTTGTTATTTTTATGTAAGATTGTTGTCTTAGTGAATAAATATTAATCGATTGATTTGTGTTCTTAATGAATTCGACTGGTCTAAATTACTTAATATATAATTAATTGTTCAGGATAATCCTGACACAATGCAAACACATTAACACGCAGTTTAAGATTGAACCGTTTCTTGTCCAACTTCATTGTGTGGCCACGTGTCTTCTTTAGAGGCCTAAGATTAAATCGTTTCCAGTCACCATTCAAAGATTTGTATAACACGATCACATCCCCTCCTATATGTCTCTTCACCTGGGAGAATACGTTTTATTTTTGTAGTTGTCATTCATAACTGAGGTCCTTCAGCCCCAGTGGCAGTGCGTCCATAAGGCGCCGCCCCCTCTCTCCAGCCACCCCCTCTATGACCAATGGATAAATTCATGCATTGCATGAATCTATCCATGGCCGCTGCTGCCACCCCGTATTCAGGCGCCCGGCCCATTTTCGGGCGCCTGAATTACAGCGGCGGGGGGTGTTTTTGAAGCACCTGATTAGAGCCATAGGCTCTAATAGGTGTAAAAAATGGTAAACCCAGGTGTGTTAGAAAAGCGAATGAACCGACTCTCCGCCAATCAGGTGCTCGGGTCTGTTACCCATCACCTGATTGGCTGAAACGACAGGCGCTGTGATTAGACGCCTATCAGGCATCCAATCGCATATAGGAGAGGACGGGAGACGGGAGCCATAGGCTCTAATAGGTGTAAAAAATGATGAACCCAGGTGTGTTAGAAAAGCGAATGAACCGACTCTCCGCCAATCAGGTGCTCGGGTCTGTTACCCATCACCTGATTGGCTGAAACGACAGGCGCTGTGATTAGATGCCTATCAAGCATCCAATCGCATATAGGAGAGGACGGGAGAAGACATGTAGGACATGGAGGAGCATGTCAATGGTGGACACCGCTCGCCGCCATCACCCGCTGCCCCACCAAGACAGGGTAAGTACCGGGCAGATGGCGAGCGGGTGGGGGGGTCACAGTGGCAGCATTCGATGGGCACAATGGCAGCATTCGATGGGCACAATGGGAGCATTTGATGGGCACTGTGGCAGCGTTTGATGGGCACAGTGGCTGCGTTTGATGGCACAGTGGCTGTGTTTGATGGGCACAGTGGCGGCAATTGATGGGCACAGTGGCTGCGTTTGATTGCACAGTGGCTGTGTTTGATGGGCACAGTGAGGCTGCAATTGATTGGGTTTTTTTCAGCATTTTTCAGATTGTTTGCGCCCCCCCAAAAATTTTGAGCACCAGCCGCCACTGTTCAGCCCCCTTATTAGCTTTGTTACCCTTCTAGACTCTCTCCAGTTCAATATCTTCTTTTCTATGGATTGGTGATCTGCACATACTCAAGATGTGGCCGAACCAGTTTTGTAAAGTTAGCATGGCTGCAGTACACTGCGCAGCTGCTTGGACATTCTTTGTGCGGCGTCTGCGCAGTCCAGCTATTTCAACCTGCCAGTACTTACTTGCCCTTTTGTTGTGTCGGCGGCCAAGTCAACGTCACTGCGCTGTTTGCGCGGTGACGCAGGACGCCGGATTGGCCTAGGGAGTGCCCCCCTCTGTCGGGTTATTGCCGACTTACACATTTCAGGCGCAGCTGATCAGCATATTCCATCTCCTTGATGGCATTGCTTATCACCTGGCGCCTGTTTTTGATCCAGCGTATTTGAATAATTAATTAACTGACTACCATTGACCCTTCCTGGCTTAAATACTTCTCCAAATGCAACAGTTTTCTGCTGCACAGCCAGGATTCAGTCACAGGAAACAAGAAAGAAAGGGCGCACCAGCCATGTGCATTATCCTTAGGTAAAATTTATTATAATGTTGATAAAAAGGAACTACTTACAAACAGTAGTAGAAGATCTCGGAAGTGTAAAATAATCTTCAAATCACAGCATGTGGTGAAAGAGCAGCAGAGCCCACCAGAGGTGCCGGAAGAGCTCACAAGAATCACTGCTGGTTGACGCGTTTCAAGGGGAACACCCCCTCTTCCTCAGTGCACTGCAGTGAATCCTCCTTCAGCATTCCCCTCTTTTATATAGGCCCACATGCACCTTCAGTCAATCGGGCCCAATCATGAAAGCCCCCTCCTATCCACGCCCCTAAGGTAGGTGGACCAGCAAAAAAGTAAATAAACAAATAAGTGATATACGCTACATAATAATGTTGATAGTGGTAAGCTCTGAAAGATACCGATAATATTAACGGTAATTATACTCGATGATGATAATAAAAATGAAAGATAATGAAAACAATAATAAAAAAAATAATAATAAAAATAATAATAATAAAAAAAAAAATAAAAATAAAAATGCCCACTAGAGGTGCATGGTTAGACCTATGACAGTTACCATGTATGCCGTATATTAATAGGCAGAAGTGGAGGGCAAGGGGACCTATATTAAATCAGGATAGATGCTGGTCTCAATGGAAGCTGTTACTCGCCCCTGTCGATTGCAAGAAGCCGCGCCGCCATGTGCACGCCATTCTCCATATTGGAAACGAGCGATCTCAGTGTTGTTAAGGCTTGGAGCGCATGCCAACAGTGTCTGCGCTCCAAGCTAAGGAAGGGGCGGGCCTGGCAAGACCTCCTCTGCGACGTGCGTCGCTCGTGAATGACGTAAGTGACGGAAATGAAAAGGAGAAAAATCGCTAATGGGCAAATGAGCAGCAATAATTCCATGTACGACGCCCAGCAGGAATACACATTTGCTACTCAGGCAGTAACAAAAACGATCAAATAAAAATAAAAATGAATACTAATAATACAAAAGTGTATTAGTATGCCACCAAGTCCTATATAATAAGAATAAAGTGTGGCGCTGCTTTATTCTTATTATTTCACCACAATTTTGTCTGATTGTTGTGTTGGCTACTTTGTTCTCACGTTTTTGGGTTGGCGCATTATTATTTTTAGATTTGCTTAAGTCCTATATAATAACTGGTCACATTTGGGCGATTGGGTCCAACTGAGGAGAAGCATGTGGGGGGGGTTTAATAAAACTGCGCATAAAAACAATATAAAAATTAATTAATATAAAAATTAATAATAAAAGTAAAAAAATTATTATATTTTTCTCATTGGAATGATAGAACAGGGGATGATGCTGAAGGGGGTAAACATATGCTGCACTAAGCAATAGCATCATACAGTACCATTAGTTAAAATAGAAAGCACATAAATACATTGTAGGATTCAGTAACACGCTGAGGTTGCTTCACAAGGTGAACTGTTTCTCCAGGTAAAAAATGTTTTATCAGTTTCTGCTCTTTTTTTACAACATGAGTCTTATCATGTATATCATTTACATTGAAGGTGTTTTTTATTCCTTCATACCTTCTTATTTTTGCGTTTTTATATATACTTTTTTCTACATCACATTCCCTTTGCTGCAATTCAGCTAATTTGGGATTTCTGATATACTGTGTATTTTGCTATTTGATCAAACTGATATACATTAAGACTCATCATTAGCTTAAAAATAAATATACATTCACTTACACCATCTTTGTTTTGTGTTAGATTGGCATTCCCCTGACTTCATGGGTGTTCCTTGTGAGCTTTGATGCGCTACTTGATGGTGGAGACAATATATGCCACAGCCTATTTAAGCATAGTCTGGGAATGTTTCAATATAAGGCTCCCATCTATTTTCTATGAACCTGAAGACCAGCTATCTAACTGGCTGAATCCCATCCCTCTGGTTCTCATCGGCATAATAATGCTACATAGCAACTTTTGAGACTTGAGGCCCCGTCCCTCTTCAATGAGGCTTGTGCACTATTTCCAGAAGGGATATTGAAATTGTGAGTATTGTTTTTCCCATGTTCTAACATGTTCTGCTTTGTTCACACAAAACTCACTGTATTACGTACATATGCATATATAGTTTACTGTATGTTCCATAATACTGAAAACAATCTTTTTTTTTTGTTTATTAGACATAAACAGTTTGCTTCCGTTTAACCCCTGAGGAAGGAAATGAATACTTTTACCCCTATTCCCCCATTTTTCTGAAACATGTTGGGATTTCTTGTGACCACGCCATCTGTATGACCCCACTTCTGGAGTCCATGTGTGATCCAACAAACAAGCAACTGTATATGTAACACATGTCCTAACTATTGTTTTTTAGGAATATTTAACTGTATTTTGTAATTTTGGTTATATATACTTTTATATACTATGGTACTTTTGCATCTATCCCCTACTTGTACTCCTATCCGCACAATTCTTTAAGGGCATCCTTTTCCAAATTGTTGTAATATGGGATGTGGTAGGAGTTCTTTGGGAACCAACTCTTAGGCGATTTCTCTTCATTTATTCAGAGTTTTGTAAAGTGGTAGAATTATAGTTTTATTTCTTGAGTAAATACCCTTTTTAATGCATGCTAATAGTCTGCTAGCCTTGTGTGCTGCAACTTGGTATTTCATGCTATTGCTGAGTTTGGGATCTAATAGGACCCCCAGATCTTTTTCTATCCTTGAGGTTCTTCCCCTAGCAAGTAATGCACTGTACGCACGGTCTGAATTTCCGTCAGAAAAACCTTGGATGGTTTTTCCAACGGAATTCCGCTCAAGCTTGCCTTGCATACACTTGGTCACACAAACGTTCTCAGAACTTTCGACCGTCAAGAATGCGGTGACGTACAACACTACGGCGAGCCGAGAAAATGAAGTTCAATGCTTTCGAGCATGCGTCGAATTGTTTCCGAGCATGCGTAGGAATTTTGTGCATCGTAATTGCTACAGATGATTGGAATTTCCGAACTTTTTCCGTCTGAAAAATAGAGAACCTGCTCTCAATCTTTTGCTGGCGGAATTTCCGATGGAGCATACACACAGTCGGAATTTCCGACCAAAAGCTCACATCGGACTTTTGCTGGTGGAATTTCCGATCGTGTGTATGGGGCATAACTTGCATTTGTTATTTTAGCTCTAAAGTGCATTACTTTGCATTTTTCAATAATAAACCTCATCTGCCATTAGCTGCCCACCCCTCTATTTCATCAAGGTCCTCTTGTAGAATTGCAATATCCTTTTGCAATGTTATTCCCTGCTTAGCTTTTTATCATCCGCAAACACTTAACTATTTAATTCAACCTCTTAATCATTTATGAACAAGTTAAACAGAATTGGTCCTAGCACAGAGCCCTGGGGTACCCCGCTTACAACTCTAGACCATTCAGAAAATATACCATTAATCACTACTCTCTGTACGTGTTCTTGCAACCAGTTTTCTATCCATGAGCATTAGATGGGATACTATATCAAATACCTTAGCGAAATCTAGATACACTATATTCACATACCTTCCTCTATCAAATTTTAATAAGAGATGTAATTTTGAAAATAGCAAACATTATTTTCATTTGAGATTATAGTTGATGTATTTTACATATATTTTAAATATTTAGTAGCCTTGCAAATGTTGGAATCGGTGTAAATTAAACCTCTTCTGCGCTAACCCCAGACTTCCAATCTGTCAGTTAATGTCTAGTTAGCTAATTTGTTAGGTGATGAAAGCTCCTGTGGTCCGCTTAGCCTCAATCAGCACTGTTTTAATAGAGCAATAAAATCCACTGCAGTCTTTACTCATTTTGGTCCGGCAATGGCACTGAGCTGGAAGCAATATCACTCCATTATTTTTCCATCTGGCTTGTTAAAATTCATTCACATACATAAACATGCTTCGAACCCCCAGATTTTTTCCTTTTCATTCTTTTTTTCTTTTCTTTTTCCAGGCAAGGTGTTGAGTTTAGGAAATGTACAGTATATACTTTTCAATACATGTCAACCTGATCCATTATGCATAACTTGGTTGTTTAGAGCAGACTTTCTCAACCTTTTCTCAGTCAAGGCACCCTTTAAAATTATGCACAATCTTGAGGCAGTCCACTCTAAAATGTAATAAACAAAACTAAAACTTTTACATAATGCAGCAACATACACACACTGTTAGAGGTGATTTATTCTTCCAAAGCAAATATACCTTTGCAGAATGGTACTGACTAGCATTCTAGTTTTTCTCTCTCTTCTTGCTGATCACAGTGTAAACAGGAAGAAACTTTCATCGGCTTTTCCTCCACTCACACTGACAGACGCGAGTAGAGGAGAGCCGATCGGCTGCTCTGCGCTGATAATCAGTGCATTGCGTATCAGTGCAGACCCATCGAGGATGCCCACTGGAGACCACCGGGAATGCCAATCAGTGCCCATTAGGATGGAACTCTGTGCCCATCAGTGATTGTCTGTCAGTGCCTCCTGATTAGTGTTGCTTATCAGTGCCCACCTGAAATGAAGAAAATAGTTTTTTCCAGTCTTAAAAAACCCCTGTGGTGATCAAATACCACCAAAAGAAAGCACTCTTTGTGGGGAAAAAATGATAAAAATTTTGTTTGGGTACAGTTTTGCATGACCATGCAATTGTCATTCAAAATGCGACAAATTGGACTGGGCAGGAAGGGGGTGAAACTGCCCTGTATTGAAGTGGTTAAAGTCCATATGCATGTAAAGGCAGGTGTCCCAATACTTTTGGTAATATAGTGTATATTTTGTAATGCATAAACTAGCTATATAGTATTTTTGTGTCAAAGAAAATGAAAGGGGCCACACAACGATGACGTCACAGTGCTTGAGGCCAATTTATTCAGGTAGCACATGTCCACCGCACATCATCCTGCCTGTCATCTGCCTGCTCCAACGCTTTTCACCGAAAAGAGCTTACTTATGGAGGATCAGGGAAGAGTGAATATTTTGGAGCCACGTTACCGCTTGTTGATTACACAGTTTTTTTTGTTGCTGTTTATGTGCAAAGTATTTAATCGAGCTACAGTTACCCATGTCATCTGACACATTAATGCTTTTTTGGTTTCAGGTTCAATGATGCAGAGAATCTTTTTTTCAATTTTTTTTAAATTATTCAGAGATCCGGTCCTTTACCCCCAGTTAGGAACCCCTGCATTTTGTATATCATCATTTGCTTAATTAAAGGGTATGCCACCTGTAGTGTACCCTAAAATCAGAGGCAGATTTGCCATTAGGTACAGTAGGTCATGGCTTATAGGTGGCTTTTTCCATGTAGGTATTAGCATCTCATTTTCCCCCATCATCAGCAGAAATAACAGTCATCTCTGGAAGTTTATTTGCACATTGTTATAGTAATCTAAGGCAGGTTAAGCCAGTAAAGCTAGAAAATGATTTTTTGTAAAAGAGGTATTTGTAAAAGAGGGGTGATTCTTTGAATATTAAAGCCCAACTCTGGGAATATTAAAATATCCACCCTAGCAGTGGCTAATGGGCGCCGACTGCACTGCAAGGGTTTATTGCTTGTTATGTATTAAAGTGTGACACAAGAGGCTCGATCACTTACCTGACTCCTCACTTCTGCCGGCTTCAGTGCTCGCCTCCTCCTTCTGAAGCTCTGTCCTTTGGGCAGAGCCTCAGCACCATCATGTAAAATACAGAGACATTTACCCTGTATGATACGTTGAGGATAAGGTAAGTATTTACTCCCTCATCCTCTGCACCTAAACTACATGAGCAATTAACCCTTGCAGTGCAGGGCAACTCCAGTGCCAGGGTGGATTTTTTTTTTTTGGAATGGAAATCATGCACCATCCTACTTTACACATCCACATTGGGTTCTGACTTCAGTTTTAAAGAGAACTCCAGTTACCGTATATACTCGAGTATAAGTCATTCCGAGTATAAGTCGAGGCCCCTAATTTACCACAAAAAACTGGGAAAAGTGTATTGACCCGAGTATAAGACGAGGGTGAGAAATGCAGAGGGTCAACAATGCCCATCTGCAGCTGCCTGCTTCCCTGTGTCCTGTGCAGCCTACCTGTACATGTGCATGTGTCCTGTGTCCTGTACATGTGTGTCCTGTACATGTGTCCTGTGTCCCTGTGTGCATGTGTCCTGTACATGTCCTGTGTGCATGTGTCCTGTGTGAATGTGCAGCCTACCTGTGTCCTGTGCAGCCTCCCTGTGGCGATCTCCAGCCTCCCTGTGGCGATCTCCATCCTCCCTGTGGCGATCTCCATCCTCAAACGGCGGCCGGCGTGTGATGATACTGTTCGGCGGCCATTCCACAGTTCAAAAGCCGCGCCTCCTCCTCGTCTGTGATAGGCTGACTGCTGACTGCCTATCACGGACATTCTCTCATTCTCATACCACGGACGAGGATGAGAGAATGTCCGTGATAGGCTGTACACTGACAGCTGTTCAGCCTATCAGACGAGCAGGAGGCGTGGCTTTTGGATGCTGGAATTGCCGCCGAACACTATCATCACACGCCGGCCGCCGTCTGCCTGCAAGACACGCTGATCATGCAGACAGACGGCGGTGACTCGAGTATAAGTCGAAGGGGACACTTTCAGCCCAAAAAAAAGGGCTGAAAAATTCGACTTATACTCGAGTATATACGGTAGGTTTTCTACCATTTTTTCTTTTTGATTGTGTATAAATCAAGGTACTGTAATAAAGTTATACATAGTAGGTGAGGTTAAAAAAAGACACAAGTCCATCAAGTCCAACCCATGTGTGTGATTTTATGTCAGTATTACATTGTATATCGCTGTATGTTGCGGTCGTTCAGGTGCTTATCTAATAGTTTCTTGAAACTATCAATACCCTCCTGCTGAGACCTGCGCCTATGGAAGGGAATACCACATCCTTGCTGCTCTTACAGTAAAGAACCCTCTACGTAGTTTAAGGTTAAACCTCTTTTCTTCTAATTTTAATGAGTGGCCACGAGTCTTGTTAAACTCCCTTCTGTGAAAAAGTTTTATCCCTATTGTGGGGTCACCAGTACAGTATTTGTAAATTGAAATCATATCCCCTCTCAAGCGTCTCTTCTCCAGAGAGAATAAGTTCAGTGCTCGCAACCTTTCCTCATAACCAATATCCTCCAGACCCTTTTTTAGCTTTGTTGCCCTTCTTTGTTCTCACTCCATTTCCAGTACATCCTTCCTGAGGACTGGTGCCCAGAACTGGACAGCATACTCTAGATGCGGCCGGATCAGAGTCTTGTAGAGCGGGAGAATTATTGTTTTATCTCTGGAGTTGATCCCTTTTTTAATGCATGCCAATATTCTGTTTGCTTTGTTAGCAGCAGCTTGGCATTGCATGCCATTGCTGAGCCTATCATCTACAACCCCTGGCAAAAATGATGGAATCACCAGTCCCTGAGGATGTTCCTTCAGTTGTTTATTGTTGTAGAAAAAAAGCAGATCACAGACATGGCCAAAAACTAAAGGCATTTCAAATGACAACTTTCTGGCTTTAAGAAACACTAAAAGAAATCAAGAAAAATAATTGTGCTGTCCAATAACAGTTAGATTTATAGAACAAGCACAGGTAATAAATTATGGAATCACTCAATTCTGAGGAAAAAATTATGGAATCACCCTGTAAATTTTCATTACAAACACTAACACCTGCATCAGATTAAATCTGCTTGTTAGTATGTAGGTAAAAAGGAGTGATCACACCTTGGAGAGCTGTTGCAACAAGTGGACTGACATGAAGCATGGCTCCAACACCAGAGATGTCAATTGAAAAAAAGGAGAGGATTATCAAACTCCTTAAAGAGGGTAAATCATCACGCAGTGTTGCACAAGATGTTGGTTGTTCACAGTCAGCTGTGTCTAAAACATGGACCAAATACAAACAACATGGGAAGGTGGTTAAAGGCAAGCATACTGGTAGACCAAGGAAGACATCAAAGCGCCAAGACAGAAAACTTAAAGCAATATGCCTTGAAAACAGAAAATGTACAACAAAACAAATGAGGAACAAATGGGAGGAAACTGGAGTCAACATCTGTGACCGAACTGTAAGAAACCGCCTAAAGGAAATGGGATTTACATACAGAAAAGCTAAAAGAAAGCCATCTCTAACACCTAAACACAAAAAAAAAGTTACAATGGGCTAAGGAAAGGCAATCGTGGACTGTGGATAATTGGATGAAAGTCATATTCAGTGATGAATCTCAAATCTGCATTGGGCAAGGTGATGATGCTGGAACTTTTGTTTGGTGCCGTTCCAATGAGATTTATGCAGACGACTGTCTGAAGAAAACATGCAGATTTCCACAGTCAATTATGATATGGGGCTGCATGTCAGGTAAAGGCACTGGGGAGATGGCTGTCATTAAATCTTCAATAAATGCACAGGTTTACATTGAAATTTTGGACACTTTTCTTATCCCATCTATTGAAAGGATGTTTGGGGATGATGAAATCATTTATCAAGATGATAATGCATCTTGCCATAGAGCAAAAACTGTGAAAAAATTCCTTGAAGAAAGACACATAAGGTCAATGTCATGGCCTGCAAACAGTCCGGATCTCAATCCAATTGAAAATCTGTGGTGGAAGTTAAAGAAAATGGTTCATGACAAGGCATGACAAAGATGATTTGGCAACAGCAATCACAGAAGGCTGGAGCCAGATTGATGAAGAGTACTGTTTATCACTCATTAAGTCAATGCCTCAGAGACTGCAAGCAGTTATAAAAGCCAGAGGTGGTGCAACAAAGTACTAGTGATGTGTTGGAGTGTTATTTTGTTTGTTTGTTTTTCATGATTCCATAATTTTTTCCTCAGAGTTGAGTGATTCCATAATTTATTCCCTGTGCTTGTTCTATAAATCTAACTGTTACTGGCCACCACAATTATTTTTCTTGATTTCTTTTAGTGTTTCTTAAAGCCAGAAAGTTGCCATTTGAAATGCCTTTAGTTTTTAGCCATGTCTGTGATCTGCTTTTTTTCTACAACAATAAACAACTGAAGGAACATCCTCAGAGACTGGTGATTATATCATTTTTGCCAGGGGTTGTACTAGGACCCCCAGGTCCGTTTCCATCCTACATTCCCCCAGAGGTTCTCCACTCAATGTATAGATTGCATTCATATTTTTGCCACCCAAGTGCATTATTTTACATTTTTTCTACATTGAACCTCATTTACAATGTAGTTGCCCACCCCATTAATTTGTTCAGTTCTTTTTGCAAGGTTTCCACATCCTGCGGAGAAGTTATTGCCCTGCTTAGCTTAGTATCGTCCGCAAATACAGAAATTGAACTGTTTACCCCATCCTCCAGGTCATTTATGAACAAATTAAATAGGATTGGTCTGAGCGCAGAACCCTGGGGGACCCCGTTACCCACCCCTGACCATTCTGAGTACTCCCCATTTATCACCACCCTCTAAACTTGCCCTTGTAGCCAGTTTTCAATCCATGTACTCACCCTATGGTCCATGCCAACAGACCTTATTTTGTACAGTAAATGTTTATGGGGAACTGTGTCAAATGCTTTTGCAAAGTCCAGATACACCACGTCTACAGGCCTTTCTTTATCTGGATGGCAACTAGATAAAGGTTAATAGATTGGTTTGGCAAGAACGATTCTTCATGAATCCATGCTGATTACTGCTAATAATACCATTCTTATTACTAAAATCTTGTATATAGTCCCTTATCATCCCCTCCAAGAGTTTACATACTATTGATGTTAGGTTAACTGGTCTGTAATTCCCAGGGATGCATTTTGGTCCCTTTTTAAATATTGGTGCTACATTGGCTTTTCTCCAATCAGCTGGTACCATTCCAGTCAGTAGACTGTCAGTAAAAATTAGGAACAATGGTCTGGCAATTACTTGACTGAGTTCCCTAAGTACCCTCGGGTGCAAGCCATCTGGTCCTAGTGATTTATTAATGTTAAGTTTCCCAAGTCTAATTGTAATTTTGTCCTCTGTTAACCATGGAGGTGCTTCTGTGATGTGTCATGAGGATAAACACTGCATTTTTGTTTACTGAAGCCCCCCCAATTCCCTTGTGAAGACTGAGAAGAATAAATTCAATACCTTCGCCATCTCCCCATCCTTTGTAACCAGATGTCCTTCCTCATTCTTTATGGGGCCAATATGGTCTGTCCTCCCTTTTTTCCTGCTTACATACTTTCTTGGGATTTTTTTTGCTCTCCTCCGCTGTGTGTCTTTCATGTTCTAGCTTAGCCGTCCTTATTGCACCCTTACATTTCTTGTTGCGTTCTTTATAAAGTCTGAATGCTGATGATGTTCCCTCAACCTTGTATTTTTTGAAGGCCTTCTCCTTAGCTTTTATATGCATTTTTACATTGGAGTTAAGCCATCCAGGACTTTTGTTCGCTCTTTTAAATTTATTACCCAATGGGATGCATTGGCTAATGCCCTTATTTAATATGCTCTTAAAGCAAACCCATCTCTCCTCCGTGTTCTTTGTTCCTAAGATTTTATCCCAATTTATGCCTTCTAGCAAGGCTCGTAGTTTAGGGAAGTTGGCTCTTTTGAAATTCAGTGTCTTTGTATTCCCCTTATGTTTCCTATTTGTGTGATTTATACTGAAGCCAATTGACCTGTGATCGCTGTTACCTAAACTGCCCTGTATTTCCACATCCGTGATCAGGTCTGTATTGTTGGTAATCAGTAGATCCAGTAACGCTTTATTTCCAGTTGGTACGTCTACCATCTGACCCATAAAATTGTCCTGCAAGACATTTAGCAACTGGCGAGCCTTAGATGAGTGCGTGGTTCCCTCCTCCCAGGCTATGTCTGGATAGTTAAAATCCCCCATTATGATAACACTTCACATCCTTGCTGCTAATCCAAATTGTGATAAGAGATCTGTCTCCCCTTCCACCCTCAGGTTAGGGGGCCTATAGCATACTCACAGTATTATTTAACCCTTAGCTTCATCCCTTTGGAGCTCTACCCATAAGGATTCCACCTCCTTCCTATCTCCCTTAGTGATGTCATCTCTCACATTCAATAATAAATAACAAGTTTCTGCGCTTAGGAAATGGGTGAACTGCTGCCTCCCTAATTAAAAACTTCACCTAAGTGAAATCCAGAAAATGTATAAACTCAAAGAAAGGGAAAGTGGCGCTGTTCAGAAGTAGTGCACGTAAAACGTGACCCTATCAAAAATATATATGAAATATAAATATCCACTAATGACCAATGTGAAAGATAAATGGTGAATTAACTGAGCTATTCTAAGGGCTCTATATAATGCAATTGCTCCTTTTTAAAGTGACATGCGCATTCAAAAATAAGGAATGTGCATTAGTGCATATAAAAAAGTAGATGTGAAATATATGCATGAATTCATCAAAATCCAAAATATCAGTCAATGTCCATGGGCAAAGTACCAAAAATAAAGTGACATGTGCTAAATCCATAAGTGCATAAATTAGTCAGCAGTGCCACAACTAATATATATCCAGAAAAGAGAAATAAGTGATGGCATGTGCTCAATCCAAAAAGTGACAGTTTATAAAGGTAATCCGTGCAGCACAAAATAAAGCGACTATTCGGTGCTCCCCTCCTTCATCTATGTTCCCCTCTTGTATCTGCACTCACCAGAGCAGGGGTAAAAGGCGTAGTTGTTATATCCAAATCGCGGTGTCCCCCTTGCCGGGATGTTTCCCTGCTCCACAGTGTTTATCCAAACTGAGTAGATTCGGTAACCCAGGCAGGGTGTTGCTCCTCTATGGATGCTGGGATGGGGTCTTCAGTTTCTTTCCACCTCCATAATATGGTTTATGAAATCAACAGGCATCCACATATATTTAAGAAAAGATGGAACCTCATAGCGTAAATCTGTAGAACAGATGAACATTTTCATTATTAAAAAGGTTACTATGTAGTTAAAAAACCAAGAGGGAGCTCCAATGCTCCGACTGGCATGAAAAACAAAGCAGTTCCGTAGTTCCAGCGTGCATTCCACACAGTGTACTCGGAAAAACCGGAGGTGTCGGAAAACAGGATGTGATGTGTTGCGTACCAAGTATGTCCCGCCTTACGTCACACGGACGTCATCTGATGACATCCGTGTTATGAAACGCGTAAGCATCAGTGCTATATTGGAAAGGTTTTATGCTTTCCTCTTCGGGCTTGACCCCATCGATGACTCTGTAGCATGCAAATTCTTAGAGAAAATCCCTCTCCCCACTCTCGACAATACACTTCTCGCTAACCTTAACGCCCAGATCTCAAGAGATGAAATCACCACAGCGATTAAATCCTCATCAACCGGCAAGGCCCCTGGTCCTGACGGATACACTTCCAAATTTTTTAAACTCTCGATGGACACCATCTCCCCCACCCTAGCTTTAGTCTTTCAAAACATCCTCAATGGAGCCCCATATCTTCACTCAGGCTACCAAGCCCACATCAAATTAATACCCAAAAAAGGTAAGGACCCCATGGAACCAGAATCCTATCGTCCAATTTCCTTACTAAACCTGGACATAAAATTAATTTCTAAAATAAACGGCAAACAGATTGGCCTCAATCATATCCACCCCTCACAAGCGGGATTCATCCAAGGACGGTCCGCCACTTCCAACATTAGAAAAATCCTTACAGTGCTAGAATTTGCGAGAGCTATTCACGGGCTCCTTCTTCCCTGATTACCACAATGCACTCAGCCCCCCTCAGCCAATGTCGTAGCAGCAGGCCATATCTCCAACAAAATCCAACTTCACAAAAAGGTACGCGACAAGGGTGCCCCCTCTCTTCACCTCGCACTCGAACCTCTCTCCTGCTACCTATTATCACATCCACAATTACATGGGGTTAAGATTGGGTCTCAGGAACTCAGGACCGCTCGGTTCACTGACGACATACTGATATTTACGTCAAACCCACAAGAAGACATGATACACATTCAAGAAATCTTTACATACTTCAGGAAATGTTCGGGAATCAATTTCACAAAAAGCAAAATCCTACCCTTATCCCATGCCCATACAAATTCTATCTTCCAAGTAACCAAAATACACATTACATATCTGGGAATCAAAATTGGCACGGTCCCTTTCTCTCTATATCACCTCAACTATTCCCCTATCTTAACTAAAATCATAGCTGAATTAGAAAACTGGTCAGGTCTACCACTTTCGTTATTCGGACGTTGCCACTTATTTAAGATGGTGAGTTTTCCGAAACTTAAATGGTAAGCCCCGCTGGACTGCCAGCCTTACTGCACTGTGGGATCAGATCTCTCCCCCTACCACTAAAACACAACCTTCTAATATGCGATACAGTGTTAGCCTGGAGAGAGCTCAGAAAAAAATGAGAGTTACCCTTCAGCTCTCCCAGCATCTTCCCATTCTCAGGCACCCTCTGTTCCCTCAAGCGCAGCAATACGCAGCTTATACCGCCTGGACTTCACAAGGCCTAACATTATCACAACTTTTTGACATTTCCTCAGACAGACCCCTCCCATTCCCCCTGCTAGCCCAACAATATAACCTACTTCCTCAGCACTCTATGTATACCTAACAAGCAATTAGCTTTGTCTGGAAAACATGCCCTCCCAGGAACCTGCGCTTCAAAAACTCTCATTGACTCCTTCGTGGATCTTCAATACCATAAAATCTCCAACTTATACAAACCCCTGAACTCACCATTTGCAAAACCACTACAATATACTTTAGCAGCATCGTGGAACAAAGAACTACAATCCTCAGAAGTAATACATTACATCCTCAATTTGCATACGTCACAAATGAGTTCTGGCATGAACAACAGTACAAAATCATGCATCAGGCATATATATCTCATTTAAAGCAAACACAAATTTCTGACTGCCAATACTACCTCCTGTGCAACGAATATAGGCCTTCCCTGCTACATAAGCTATGGTCATGCCCCCCCATCCAAAGATTTTGGGATCAAGTTGAAACGCTGGCTGCCAAAGTCACCGGACTACCAACCTCACAGGGATATATACTCCCTTCTTTTGGCTTTGTCCCTCTCTCTAACCAGCTGAGGGCACAGACCAAAATCATCCAACAAAACAAACCTTGGTTGACCACATGCCTCATGGTTGCCAGAAGAGCCAGTCTCAAATCATGGGCTTCGCCCTTTACCCCCACCATCAAGGATATCAAACATGAGCTGCTGAATCTACTACACAAAGAAAAGCTGAATCTGGTACTATCCCATCACCTGTCAGAATCCCGATTCCACCACAAGTGAGACCTCTACATCAAAAAGATGCTACTGAACACGGAGAGACAGCCATTGGAAGACCCCCCTCCTCATCACGTCAGTGTCCACCCAATTTCACTCTGCAATTACATAAGAATACTGCATGTTCCTGTATCCTCAATGAGACTACCATTCTCAATACTCCTTATTCTTCCTTTGCTCCACAGTATCTATAATCTAAACAACTACTCAGACGTGGGTGCACCTGCTACAAAACCGCTACCTTCCTCAATGATCACCTTTCATTCACAAGTTTGCTCACAATTTATTTGAATCAAGGAGAGAAGGCAGCAGGGAGCAGCTGCAGCATTGGGAACATGTTACATGTTCTACCCTAAAAACGTATGGGAAATGTAACATTTTCCTAAAGGTGAGCCTATCCTTTAACTCTATTCAAATAGAGGCAAAGGGAATGGGACTTGTAGAGTGCAAGATAGTTTTTACTGTGTACGCTTTCTTCCACAGGAGCCATTTTGGTTGAATCTGGCAACAGAGTTAAAGGATAAATAGGTGATAGGTAGCATGTCCTAGTAGATACGGCACCTCATCCCTTTAAAAGAGTATTCAAGTAGAGGCAAAGGAAAAGGGATTATTGCGGTGCCACAAATAAAGTGGAACAAATATTGTGATAAAATTTCTTTTTTATTTTTTTAGTATCAAAAGGCTAAAAAGTGTATATAAATCATACATATATAGAAAATTTCAAAGACAAGAAAACCAAAATACAATTCAAGATAATGACCGTCACCGCTGATGTTGAAAGGTGATCGCTGGTCACTTGTTCCCAACTAGTTTCGCCAAAACATTGGCTTCATCAGGGGAATGTACAAACTAACACAGAAAGTAAAAACACTGAAAAAAGAAGAAAGGGGTATATTATTGGATTGAATCCACATAATCTAGTATGATAGAGGCGAACTGTCATATCACAAAACGTTCAAAATACTGTCCAGCCCATGTCCCCGGTCTCCCAGTCCCCACACCCGAGACGTACCGTGCAGGAGTCCCAGGACACAAGGAGAGCACCACCAGACCACTGAGAATAATAGTCACACTCAGCCCTGTATTTGGCTACAGGGGAATCAGAAGGCGCCTAAGGAATGAAAATTAGCATGTAGGTATTCAATTATTCATTAATTAGTAAGGGGAGCTAAGCCTCAATTACATACCCTAATTATATGTGGAAGAGACACCCAATGGTGCACGGGAAGAATCACGGAACAATGATTGGATACAGAAATCACGAAATATATGTGTAGCCAAAAGAACTAGAAGATAGTACAAAATAGTGGTGTTGGTGGGATGACCAAGATTTTATATAGGCTAAATAAATTAATGACAGATACTTATAGTGGATTTGGGGAGCTAATTAGATAGTTAATTAACTATGAGTGCTTACCAAAAAAGCGCATATCGCTAAGAACAAAAGGTACACACTAAACATGAGATTCCGCCATTATAAAGGCTGAGCACTGGAACCTCCCCAACATATCCTTCAGATTGCACCAGCTGAATTGGTGATCTATGTAAAAATCCAATGCAAATAGAAGTACTGTCAGCATGGAGACCAACCAACATAACAGGATTAAACAGCAATGGAAGAGATGAAAAAACTTCGGCACAGAGTAAAAGAGAAGGAGGTACAGAACTTTTACCTTTAACAAGTATCGCCTGGCCACCGCACTTATCCCACAGCAGGTAAGTAAAGATTGCTGAGATGTGGCAGCCTTTTAAATCCCCCACCCGATCAGCATGACAGAGTCAGCCAATCGGGAGCGGACGAAAGGGAGACGGGGCGCATGCGCAGTGGCCAAAGCCACCAGCCTACACTACCCAGAGGACCGAGCGTCGACCGCGTCACATGGTAGTATTTACCAGTGACGCGTTCTATGTGGATGTAATTCAGGCATCAGACCTAACCGAGGAAAAGGGGGAGGGAAGATGGAAAACCTCACAGCCATCCAGGGAAAGGGGGAAGGAGGCAGATAGGTTGGCATTGGAATGTCTGCGAAGGTCCCGGCCGAAGGGGCGGGCTGACTAGAAAGTCAGCCTTTGGGCATCCATGCAGCCAAAGGCTGTAGTAGGACAAATTCTCAAGCGGAATGGGAGCAAAGCAACCAAGTACACTGGATCCACACGGTAGATCAGAGGGGGAAACTGGAACAGCCAAAGAACGGCGGACACTGGCAGAACAGCCTGTCCAATGGACAAATGTTGTCACCATAACAACCGAGATGTAACCCATCAGACACGACGCCTACAACAGTTAAAATGTGGATTGAATAAAAGGAATACAATGATTAGAACATCGTTATAATCTGATAATGAACCCAATATTCTTAAATTTCATTTGATTGTACATTAGTGATCATCATAACAAGAAACTTTACAGTCATCAATCAGTACAAGGTATCAACACACTCTAGTAGAGATGGAATACAGGTGAAAGGAATAATTTTTTATATAATGAGAAATTGATAAAAATTAATAGAATAATTGGACATCTTAACATACAATATTAGTCTCTATTTAAAGAGACAGTGTAGCAGTGGGCGCAACATGATTCTACATGCGGCTAGTGCACATCCCCAGCCTCTACTAGATAGTATACCCTACAGCCAATTTTTAAGGCTCAGAAGGAACTGCACTCAGGATTCAGACTTTCATCTGGCAGCTAATGACCAGTATGAAAGTCTTCGTCTACGGGGATACAGTCGTTCCCTGTTAAAGAGGTCCTTCAACAGAGTCATTAAGCGAAACAGACATGATCTTATCCATCTAACTAAATCTCAGAAATTAAACCCTTCTGTTAGGATCATTACTCAATTTTCTAAACAACATAATCAGATGAGAGGGATTCTTCAAAAATATTGGCCACTTCTGACGGCTGATAACACTATCTAAAAATTCCTCAAACCATATCCTGAAATCACTTATAGACGTGCTCCATCTATGAGAGATCTACTAGTTCACAGTCACCACATGATTCGAGGTCCCGTGGATTATTCCAACGTTGGTACCTTCCTGTGTGGTGTATGTGATATTTGCCCCTTTATTCATAATTCCAGGAATACTGTTCTTCCGAATGGTAGGACTCACTGTTTGAGACACAGAGTTACCTGCAAGACAATTGGCGTAGTATATCTAACCTTATGTCAATGTGGTTGCTTTTACGTGGGGAAAACCAAGCGTCCATTTTTCAAACGCATTAAGGACCATATTGCACCTTTATACAAACATTTAACAACTACAGCCCTGAATAGACATATTGCAATGGAACATAATTATGATCCTGATGTTGTCTGATTTGCTGCCCTTGAGCATGTTCCTTCACATGCCCGGGGTGGTAATATCGATAACACTTTGCTTCACATGGAGACTAGATGGATATACTTGTTGGACGCTGTAAAATTCCCTGGTTTAAATGAATATATTAGCTTTAAATCCTTCCTTTAAAATGGTATTTGTTTGTCTGCATTAATTGTCTCTGCTCTATTCTGTCCAACTGGTCTATCCATCGATTGTCCCCTCATTGCCTGATCGTTTTTTGATTAATCTGGTCCCCAAAGTTTGGTAACCAATCTTGTCCTCATTTCCTGCTTTCATCCTGCGCCCACTGCTACACTGTCTCTTTAAATAGAGACTAATATTGTATGTTAAGATGTCCAATTATTCTATTAATTTTTATCAATTTCTCATTATATAAAAAATTATTCTTTTCACCTGTATTCCATCTCTACTAGAGTGTGTTGATACCTTGTACTGATTGATGACTGTAAAGTTTCTTGTTATGATGATCACTACTCATGTACAATCAAATGAAATTTAAGAATATTGGGTTCATTATCAGATTATAACGATGTTCTAATCATTGTATTCCTTTTATTCAATCCACATTTTAACTGTTGTAGGCGTCCTGTCTGATGGGTTACATCTCGGTTGTTATGGTGACAACATTTGTCCATTGGACAGGCTGTTCCGCCTGTGTCCCCTGTTCTTTGGCTGTTCCGGTTTCCCCCTCTGATCTACCGTGTGGATCCAGTGTACTCGGGTGCTTTGCTCCCATTCCGCTTGAGAATTTGTCCTACTACAGCCTTTGGCTGCATGGACGCCCAAGGGCTGACTTTCTAGTCAGCCCGCCCCTTCGGCCGGGACCTTCGCAGACATTCCAATGCCAACCTATCTGCCTCCTTCCCCCTTTCCCTGGATGGCTGTGAGGTTTTCCATCTTCCCTCCCCCTTTTCCTCGGTTAGGTCCGATGCCTGAATTACATCCACATAGACCGCGTCACTGGTAAATACTACCATGTGACGCGGTCGACGCTCGGTCCTCTGGGTAGTGTAGGCTGGTGGCTTTGGCCACTGCGCATGCGCCCCGTCCGCCTTTCTTCCGCTCCCGATTGGCTGACTCTGTCATGCTGATCGTGGGGGATTTAAAAGGTTGCCACATCTCAGCAATCTTTACTTACCTGCTGTGGGATAAGTGCGGTGGCCAGGAGATACTTGTTAAAGGTAAAAGTTCTGTACCTCCTTCTCTTTTACTCTGTGCCGAAGTTTTTTCATCTCTTTCATTGCTGTTTAATCCTGTTATGTTGGTTGGTCTCCATGCTGACAGTACTTCTATTTGCATTGGATTTTTACATAGATCACCAATTCAGCTGGTGCAATCTGAAGGATATGTCGGGGAGGTTCCTGTGCTCAGCCTTTATAATGGCGGAATCTCATGTTTAGTGTGTACCTTTGTTCTTAGCGATATGCGCTTTTTTGGTAAGCACTCATAGTTAGTTAACTATCTAATTAGCTCCCCAAATCCACTATAAGTATCTGTCATTAATTTATTTAGCCTATGTAAAATCTTGGTCATCCCACCAACACCACTATTTTGTACCATCTTCTAGTTCTTTTGGCTACACATATATTTCGTGATTTCTGCATCCAATCATTGTGCCGTGATTCTTCTCGTGCACCATTGGGTGTCTCTTCCGCATATAATTAGGGTATGTAATTGAGGCTTAGCTCCCCTTACTAATTAATGAATAATTGAATACTTACATGCTAATTTTCATTCCTTAGGCACCTTCTGATTCCCCTGTAGCCAAATACAGGGCTGAGTGTGACTATTATTCTCAGTGGTCTGGTGGTGCTCTCCTTGTGTCCTGGCACTCCTGCACGGTACGTCTCGGGTGTGGGGACTGGGAGACCAGGGACATGGGCTGGACAGTATTTTGACCCTTTTGTGATATGACAGTTCGCCTCTATCATACTAGATTATGTGGATTCAATCCAATAATATACCCCTTTCTTCTTTTTTCAGTGTTTTTACTTTCTGTGTTAGTTTGTACATTCCCCTGATGAAGCCAATGTTTTGGCGAAACTAGTTGGGAACAAGTGACCAGCGATCACCTTTCAACATCAGCGGTGACGGTCATTATCTTGAATTGTATTTTGGTTTTCTTGTCTTTGAAATTTTCTATATATGTATGATTTATATACACTTTTTTGCCTTTTGATACTATTAAAATAAAAAAGAAATTTTATCACAATATTTGTTCCACTTTATTAGTGGCACCGCAATAATCCCATTCCCTTTGCCTCTACTTGAATACTCTTTTAAAGGGATGAGGTGCCGTATCTACTAGGACATGCCACCTATCACCTATTTATCCTTTAACTCTGTTGCCAGATTCAACCAAAATGGCTCCTGTGGAAGAAAGCGTACACAGTAAAAACTATCTTGCACTCTACAAGTCCCAGCATTTAATGCATCTGAGGTAACTTTACCAACCAAATGGCTAACAGGTGGACAGGATGAATAGAAGTGCAGTCAATTGATTGAAACTTGAACATTTACAAAACCTTGCTTGCCTACTGGGTAGGCTCATTACAGTATTGATTTTTAAAAGGAAAGTGCAGTTGTAGGCAGGTGCCTAATTTTTGCTTGGGTTTACATGGTAATTTGCCCGTGTATACGATTTTCTGTACTGCTACTTTACAAATATATGGCTGTTGGCTGCAGGGGTTGGGTCATCTCTGACAGTTCCCCTGCATGTCACTTCCCCTTGGGGAAAAAGAGAACCTGGTGCACAAGGCACGGTAAAACCCCTCAGGACTTTAATTGACAGACCAAATGTGGTAGAAAAGTCAATGTTTTTTTTTTTAAGCAAAAAATAAAAATAAATACGACATGAAAATGTCAGAATGTACTCAATTTCAACAAGGTTAAAATACATGAGGAGCATGAGACTTAGCTGCCCTGGATGCATGTGGTGGGCTAGCATAGACAAATGCCATATATGACGCCTGACATGTTTTGGACGGAATTATGCTCCTTCAAAGGCTTTGTGTCACATACAAAACTAGGTAGTATTTCTATAACATAGACAAATCACAAAATTAGTACAGAGAATTTAATAATGTATACAAAATTAAACGCTGCTGGAAAAGTCACATATGCAACCTTAAAGTTGCATTAAACCCACATTTATAACTTCAGAAAGATGCCACAGATGTACTTACAAAAGCGGTTGGATATCAAGGAGCACACCATGGAGATCAAAAATGCATATATGGCCCTGGGAACTTCCCCTTGGGGAGGGCATAAATATAGGGGAGCTAACCTTATGTGAGAGTCTAGAGTTTAACAGCCCATGCGCGGTTAAAGATAAATATTCAATAGAAGCTCAGTTTGTCAAAAGCCCTGTGTAGGAAGGCGAGGGGTGAGAGGGGGTAGGGTGTTAGTATGCAGGTACCATTGCATATATATCAACTTGGATAATTTTGTAAATTGGTCGTATCGGTGGGCGTGGGGAAGCCATTAGCCCGTTCTTTTTTATTACTGTCCCCCGTGATAAGGTACTGATCCCCTATCTTGCCTTTATGTAAAGTAGCTGTTTGGACAATGAGATTGTTTTTTTTTTTCTCCTTTTCACTTCCTGTCGGAATAAAGCTTTATATACTAAAGAAAAGAAAGAGAAAAAATAAAAAAAGAAGGAAAAAAAAAAAAAAAAGCAGGGGAAAGCAGGTACCACAATGATGAGTAACTGAAAAGGAGTCAGAAAATGAAGGTTAAGTTGATTAAAGCTCCAAAGTTTGCTGAAGTGGCATTAAAAAAAAAAAAAAGTGGGGGTATATCTATGAGGACTGGTATTGTGATGGAATTCTTCTTGCGGTCTTCCCTCCAATGAGTCCTGTTCTGCAGGGTCACCACGTGACATGGACTTGTTACTATGAACACTTACCAACTTCAGTATGGGCAGCACCAGTTTCCTATGCACAAATCTCTGTACTGCTAGGGACAGTGTAATAACTAAACAGCACAGCCAGTCATCTTAGTGTGATCGCATGTGTATGGAGAGGAATATGTACAATGTGTATCATTCTTCCATGAATGTAAACTGTATACTTTACTATTCTGACAAGTAAAAGAGAAAACTTTCAATTATAAAGAGAAAAGTGTCCAAGTCATTACGAAGGAGAGGTTATCTAAATGTGAAGTCATGGTGTATTACAAAAAAGTGAATACTGGGAGTTTAAGCCATTTAACCCTCTGGGTTAACAGCTTCAACCTTCGTGGCTGGGACACATGTAATACAAGAAATAGCAGCCAACTGGTTTAGAAGGGGTATGACTGCGGCGGGCGATAGCAGCCCTGACCTTGGAAGGGTACCGTGGTGTGCTTTGTGTCCCTCATCTTGAGGTTTGGTCTCCATCTTGGAGCCTGCGGCGGTGCAGGGTTAGCCTGGGAACCTGGCCTGTAGGTCAAAAGAGGAAAACCTCACATATGAGTAAAAGATATAGCATCAAGGTGAGAAATGAAAGGTTGAGGAAGAGCCAATCATGTTCAGCATTCCCCTCCTAAACTGCTAGAGTTGTATGAATAAGAGGTTGAGATGAGTATCCCTGGGCTTTCTGCATGAAGTGGTTACGGCCTTGAAAGAACTGTGGTGTGAAGTGCTACTTGAAATGACCGATGGGTGCATAACCTGCCCTAGGGGGGCACCTTGCAACAGCTTCTCTTTAAAATACATTTAGTGGTTTCTGAATTATTATATAACTGCGCTACAGTGTGGTTCTTAATCTTTATCTGATGCAATTTTTCAAACTTGGTAAAGGTGACCATTTTCTTTACGATAATTTGTGCAAAAACGGCAGACACAAAAAAGAGAACACAGTTTAACCAAGAATTTTATATACTTTATTAAAAGATCAAAAAATAAACAACAATATAGAAGTAACATACTAAAATGAGTAGCATTATGCACATTTCTAAAGCACATACAAGCACTACAGCAATATAATCTGGCAAAGAAAAAAAGTAAAGTGAAAAAAGTACATCCTGTTGGTAACAGTTGAGGGAATGATTTTCTTTATTACATTCTACAGCTGAGAAACGGAACTGAGCTGTCACAACAATCCTTTCCTCTGAGCAGAATCTAAGGCTGTGGATCAAGAGTAAGGTAGTAATAGCAGTAGCCTGTTCTGGTACACAGTGAGCATGCAGTAGCAGTTAAGATATAAAACTGTTTCACTGCAAGAGAAACTAGGCCTTTGACAGTGAAGTGATCCAGGCCTTGCTTTGTAGAAGAAAAACAGACAGGATACTTCTGTTGTGTCAATTGTACTCTGAACATGTTCTTCTCCTTTTATAGTGTAAGATGTTTTAGTGCTGGAGAAAAAACTCTAAGGATTGACCACACATACAAACCCACTAAGTCCCATATATTAATTTCCTACTTTTTTTTATTAGCTCTGATGTGCAATGGCTCATCTAGATGTAATTGTGTATCTGTTGTATAATGCATATATAGTATCTTGTGGTTTGTGGAAGCAAATGCTTCCTGACTCTCATACTGGACTGAGTGGCCAATAAATGCCCATCATTGGACAGCTATTATTTTTGGCAGAATAATGGCAATATGGCTATGTGGTATGAAAAATTGCAGCAGATAACTTTAGATGCTTTGAACAGAACTATTGCTTTCACTGCTTCTGTTGAGGTCGGTGTGCCACAATGGGCATAAAAGAGTGCTGAATATCTGACAAATGCCAGTGGTTTGAAGATAGCTAAGAATATCATCAGGTGGTGCACCAAACTTTCAATAGCACGATCATTTGATACTTAGCAAGTTTTGCTCATTACTTTGAACATGGGTACACATGTGAGCTGATACACTCAACATATCCTTGCAGCTTTGTATTCCAGGATTGGAGTCTAGTCCTGATATGATTAGCTATGCATAGATCAGAAACAGAAATGATCATCTGGTGTCCATGTTGTTGCCTAACATTTGATTCCCCTATGATGTATTTTACAGCACTCCGCTGGAGAATAAAAAAAACTAGGGTTGCCCAACTGGTAGACATGCTAGAAACTAGTTTTGGGGGATCCCTACCATATTAGATATGACATTCATTTCATTAGTTTGTCTTCGGAAGCCATGTGTTTTTAAGATCCCAAATTACTGGCAAACTGACATTGTGGCCCCTAGCATGGGAATGTGAACTTCTCAGTAGATATTTGACTCAATCAGTTTTTCTTTGGTCTTGGTATTTCTGAAGGTATCTGCTGCAATGATTCAAGTCACATACCCCAAACTGATGTATATTTATCTGATAGAATGTAGACCATTTATATCTTAGATCCCTTAAAGCTGAAGTCCAGGCAAACAGCTAACGTCAATAAAGATAAATAAGATCTCTTGTACTGTTTTACCTGCCAAAGGATTTTAATTTATGTCCATCCATTTCTGAGATTTAAGAAATCATGCCAGACAGTATAACTGGACAATACCTTCTCTGCTCTAGTTAATGAATAGAGTGGTTCCTCTCACTACCTCCTTCCTTCTAAGTGGAGAGCACCAGGCTGGTGAGATCACTGCCTCTCAACATGTACCCTACTAAAAGACTTTGTCCTATCCCTCCCTCTCCCAGTCTAAGCTCAATCAAAGCTTCCATTTTGAGACTCCCACTGCACAGCCAATGACTGAAGCAGATACCAAATTAAGGTACTTACTCTAGATGTATTTAAACATGCATTACACGTTCTATTCTTAAATACAGAATTGCAATCGTGTTTTAGATTTGCAGAAAGTTCTTTCTTAAAGTGGTAGTAAACTCTGTACTAAGGCTTACCTGTAGGTACTGTGAATATCTCTAAAACTTGTACAGTTTAGGAGATATTCTGAGTGCATGCAGCCGATGACATCATCAGTACATGCTCTGAAGGTCAGGTCCTACAGTGCCAGACCTTCAGAGCTCGTACCGGAAATGGCGACTCCCATGCATGCACGGGAGTGACATCATCACGACTCCGGCCAATCACATAGCCGGAGCTCACGAACCCGGAAGACAGATATGGGGAACATGTCAGCCCTCTCAGCGGTGACTTTACAGCACTGGAGGGCTTTGTCCCAAGGTGAGTATTTCATAATGTGCTAGTATGTGATGCAGCACATTGTGCCATTGCCTTGCAGGTTTTTTTTTTTTTTTGAACATCGGCGGTTTACAACCGTTTTAAGTAATGACATTGTTATCATAAGCAACTGCAGCTGTCATCCTGTGGGCACATCTAGGAAAACATGGGCTTGGTGGGCTTGTATGCTGTCAAAGTCTTGGTAGCCACCTTCTATTTAGAGTCACAGAAAAAAACTCCAACACATTTCATTTTTGGAACAAGAATCAACAACCATTATGCAATTGCTTGGATCAAAAGATTTATTCTCTGCATTTATGTGTACTAAAATTCATCATCTACTGAAACATGGAGTATGTGTTACCTTTATATTCATCCCCTCATCTGCTAGACTATAAAAGAGCCATGGCAACAAAATGGCTCCCATCAGTTCGTTAGAGTGGTTTCCTGTGTACAGTAGAATTTTTGTGTCAGGTTATTTCATTCTGTTATTTGTGTGTGTGTGACAGAAAGAAAAAAAAAAAAAAAAAAAAAAGGACAAAGTTAAATGAAGCTGTACTGTCACAAACGTGGTTTCTGCAACTTCCAAAACAAAATAGGACATTATTTTAACTGTGAAAAGAGGAACAGTGAAGACCGCTAGAAGAGAAACAGGCCGCTTTAAATGCATACATTTAAAATAGTGCAATACGATTGTCATGTGATGTGGGTGTAAATGCAGTCTTTTGCAACTGCAAAATATAAAATACTTTTACAAGGAAAAGGCTTCATTCCATGTAAATCTATATCCTTAAATTAGGAAATAAGTGCCATGTACGGTATAAAAAAGGAAAAAAATAAAATAATGACAACCATCAAATACCTATTTTTAAAAGTAAAGCAATTTGCATAGATTTTGTAGTGCTCATTAACATGAATGCTCCTGGTTGGGTCTGGGTGAATTGGGAAGTGTCTAGCTAGACTGATAGGCACAATATTTAGATGTGGCAGATAAGCGATGCCACTTCTAACAGAAGTAGGCAAGTTTCTATGTTAAAAGTATCTAAAATATATAGCAAGCGACAAGAAAGCATTGGTTTGTTTGTGACCAACATGTCTGCATGTTAAATCAGACTGATGAGTAAGATGCATCTTCTATCCAATTAAACATATTTGTCTTGCCATTAGGACTTTTGGTAGGAGGAAAAAAAAACAGCACTACAAATGTATCAAAGTTTAAAAATATATTTAGATTTACAATGTACAAGCAAATTCCATTTACTCTTGATAATACAGCAGCATCATTCAAAAGCTTACCAGCGGTCTTCACTTATCTGCACTCTTTCACATTCTGAAACAAACATACAGTGAAAACATTTCCTTATTATGGAGATGTAGCCATCTTGATACACAGCAGAGATCCTAGGTCTGTGTAAAAAGCAGTTCATTTCAATTTTAGTGCATAACCGGAGAAACATTGTACTTTATGCTCTAGAGGGCACTATGCACTTGCTTTCATAATGGTCCACAGCTCCTCTGCATGATGCAAAAAAAAAAAAAAAAAAAAAAGTTGAGGCCACTTTTTTCATACACTTGAAGCAAACCTTGGTCTGCTGCTCTAGAACACCGTTTACAAATGATAAAATTAGGGCATGCATATGGATTAGTGGGCCTTGCAAGATAATGAGGGTATTTGTGTTATAGATTTCTGAATTTTGTTTGTTAAACTGGTACTACACGGGTTGACATACATATTTATGTGAACAATTTGTCATTCTGTTCAGTGATTCTTGGGTTTCACATACCCCTCTCCACAC
Organism: Aquarana catesbeiana; assembly: GCF_042186555.1. Lineage (NCBI taxonomy): Eukaryota > Metazoa > Chordata > Amphibia > Anura > Ranidae > Aquarana > Aquarana catesbeiana. The sequence goes on from NC_133332.1 coordinate 114,858,821, forward strand.
AGCATAGCCAGGCAGGGGACAATACTACTTCCAGTTGCAGCTTTTCAACTTCCCGTGTCACTGGCCAATCAACTAGTGCAGAGGCCTCCAAATTGTGGCCCGCGGGCTGAATATGGCCCTTTGCTTGGCTTTACCTGGCCCTCGGGGGAATTTTCCTCCCACTGATACCAACGATCGGGTACTTTTTCTCCCACCGATACCAATGATATAATTTGTTTACTCTTACTGACCACCAAGCCTATGGCATGGTTTACTCCCACCAGATTGTAAGCTCTAACGAGCAGGATCCTCGGATTCCTCTTGTACCAAATTGTAATGTAACTAACGTCTGCCTTCATTTTGTTAAGCGTTGCACAAATGGTTGGCGCTATATAAATCCTGAATAATAATAATAATGCCAGGGAATTTTCTACTCCCACTGGCCATGGATCTGGACCCCTGGAAGTTTGAAGGGCAGTAAACTGGCCCTTTGCTTCAAAAGTTTGGAGACCCCCTGAACTAGCATAACCACACTTCTGTTTTAGACCTCCTTTACACAGGCCACGTTTTAACTGCTTCCCACTTAAGGTGCTAAGGCAGTGGATGGAGTGTACACATGTCACAGCCCCCTGTCATCATGAGGGCAGTACTGCCCGCCGAACATTCATTAATTCAACTTAATGGGGCTGATCTGCAACTGCATACAAAACACACAGTTGCAGCTTGTTGGTAAAGCACCACATGCCTATGGTTTTAGGGGTTGTGAGGAGGCAACATAGCAACTCCTCATTGCCTGTCAAACGCCCTCTGAAAAGCAATCTGATGTAAACTCTTCATTGAGCTAACGCTAGTGTAAACTAGCCCATATTGTCCAACAAGCAGGAGACGCATAAAACTAGTGTAAACTAGCCCATATTGTCCAACAAGCAGGAGACGCATAAAACTTTACTGCTTAACCAGTGGGCAGCAAAGCCATTTGGCTGTGCAGTGCAAAGAGATTTAAATGTCACAAGACCAGCTAAAACAGAATGAATAATCCGGTAATAGGTAAAATAGTTCACACATCAGTTTTTACTCTGTAATATGCCATTAGCCCGGAGTTCTACCTTAACTAAACATCTTGGATATTGTTTGATACTTTCTAAATGGAACAAGTTTTTTTTTTACTTAAACACAGAAGATCAAAGCTGTGACTTAAGCAGACAGCACTTTACAACACTAATTTTCTTTATTCTCCATAATAAGAATATCGCTTTCACAGCATGTTTTGTGCTGCAAATTGGAGTTCACTGGGTGCTGCATATTAAGCTATGGCAACCTACAAAGCTTTTGCAACAGCAAAGCAACAACATGCTTTTTGAATTTTTTTTTTTAAGTTTTTATAGCAAAATGCCTTCTCTTCAAAGCCTTAGTTATACCTATATCTTTTACAAACTTTTCCTGTGTTTTTTTTTATGGACTTTTATATTCAAAATATGTTCCAAGTTCATTTTTTTTACATTTTTATATTTTTTCCATTCTTGGACTATGTACATAAGTGCAAAAAAGGTGTGTCTCACACATTCGTACACTAACTGAATCAGTTTAACTGCAGCATATTGTATCTTCAACACGGTTGAAGCAGCATATCATGTTTAGGGATAAAATAAAAATAAAGTAAAAGACTATCCCTTCCCTAGGGCTGATTAAGAACAGGTGATTGCAGTACAAGATTAATGGAAATACATTCCTTTTTATCCTTCAGAGTAACCATAAACAGCAATCCTTCAGGATTATGCAAGCGTCACAAGTCAAGCTCGTGTTAAACTACATTTTTTAGGATGACCAGAATGAGGCATCATGGGAAATGGTGTTAAAGGTATTTTCCTAGCTACATTAAAATTTGATCCCACCATGTGGTAATACTCAGGCACATACACAAACATACGCATATTCTTCACTCGTTCACATTTCCAATGCAGCACCACATGCCTATAAATCCTGCATCCCGACCATTTACATATACAAATCTCTGTGAAAGCTGTGAACATCCAAAAGGTCAAATCTTAATCCTCTGAATAAATAAAAACAGCAGGATGGGGGACTTGCTACTGCTTATGATGGGGAGTGCAGTTGACCCCACTACACTGCATTGTACAAAATGTAATATAGCCTTCCAACAGCAGTTTTCAGATCCCTTCTCTGGGAAAGGCTTCAGGCTTCCCGTTGACTAGTCATCTGGTCTCAAGTCCCAGGCATTCCTTTCTTTTATGGTGTCTATGTCTGATATATATACACACACACACACATATTGTCCATTAAGCGCAGGTTAATTAAGAGTCCCTTGCGTTCATCTGTGTCTAACAACAATATATGCATAATGTAGCCTGACTCTGGTAGCCTTGAAAAGCTGTTTCCGTCAATTATCAGAATGGCATTTATGAACTTTATTTCATTACACAGTGCAAAAAGAAATGTAGAGTGAATTATAGCAACAACTAGAGTATTTACTTTCTGCAAATAAACAAAAGATGACATGTGAAGAATTGCTATGTGTTAGCGCCCACTATTGCACCTTGCACTATGTTATTAAATAAAGTCTGTAGTTTATATTGTAACATAGGTAACATTCTCTAAGGTTATGTGCCTAAAACAGCCTTTCAAGGTCAGCCATAGATAGCAGGTTGTCTAACCAGAGGCTCTTCAATTGCTTTTCAAACACATCTGGGAAATAAGCACCAACTCAGGGCTTTTAAAAGCATACTGGGACCTGGAGTTGCTCTACAAGTGAAAAGACGAAGGTTGAGTAGCCTTGACTGCAAGACAATGTATAAAATCATCAATGCAGTGACTACGCAAGTGCCATTTATGAACACAGTAAACTGCAGCGTTGATTGAACAGAAGTGGAAAGGGACATTCTTAACACCAAATGCAGCTGAAAGGTCATTCCACACTATTTTACAGACTTTGCTTATATAAATTAGTACTAAAATATCCCAGCAGTTTTTTGGTAAATCCTTATTACTATTTTGTAGGCTGAACTAGTTTTGTGATTTAAGCGATTACATTAATATATGATCAAATGAGATGAAATGGATTTAAGGCCTAGTACAAGTTGCCCCCACACTCTATTCTTCAAATACTGTGGAATAACCATAACCACATAACAAAACAGTTTTTTCTTTTAACCTGACATCTTTGGCGCCTGTTCAACACTACACAAAATGGCTTAATTGGGAAATCACAATAAAACATTTACATCTCTCCAGGAGTTACAGAAATACAGCACCAAGGACAAGGACGAGGATGAGATATGAACTTAAATAAAATTATGAAAGCTGCAGAAGCCCTATAGATTCTATCAGGCAGGGTTCTATTCAAGCCATCAAGAGTAAATTGTAACAACCCTGCAATTTTCTAATATGGAATAACATAATCGGCCCCAATCCCGTTTCATCCAAGTAGCATAGTCTTTTTTTCTTATTATAGGGCAGTTGAAGAAAAAATAGAAATTTTATATGCCTACCCCCACTGCCCCGAATCTATGCAAAGGTAGAAAGAATGACATAGTATAGGTCACTTAGATAGACTGTCACCGATTTCATTTTCTAATTAAAGACTGCATTGAGAAACAACTGTAACATGCAATGACAACTGCTGTATTTTAAAGGGTGTTTCCACTTTTGCAGCTAAATGGGGATAATACCGTATTTTTCTGTTACAGGTCCCCATACACATAGCAAAACTTAAAAAAAAAAAAATAAAAAATTGCAGCTTACCTTTTAAGATGCCCTTTTCTTGAACTTCCAGCAAAAATATAAACTTATTCCCTTTGTTATTAGGGGGGTCTGTGTTTACCATAATTAAACCTGTCTGGAGCCGGATAGCTCATTAGTTGTGCTAGTCTTAAGCCAGGTACACACTATTAGTTTTTTTTGTGCAACCCAGCTGGTTGTACTAAAAAAAAAACCTGTCAGCTTCAGTCGGAGACACTGTACTAACCATGTAAGGTTAGTACAGCGATCGCCCCTGCTGTGCTATAGTGTTGTGACAGCGGGACGGCCCCCCCACCAGCACACTCTGATCAACACTCTCTGCCAATGGCTGAGAGAGCTGATCAGGAGTTAGTTGGCTGCTGGTTTTCCAGTATGCATGGCTGGCTTCTTTCGGACAGACAGACATACACACGGGCAGAATATTGGACTTTTTTTTTGTACGGGCAAATGTCTCCAGACATTCTGCACATGTTCTATGGGGCTTTAAGAAAAGATTAAAGGTTTAGGTACTTGACCTCTTCGTTGTAGGTGAATGAGAACTAGACTCAGCCAGTCCCCAGCCCATTTAGTGGGACAGATCATGCTAAGCTAAGTGAGCAATGCTTGCAGTTAGTCATGACACCTTCTCCTTAGAAACATCTAAAAAGGTAAGAAATATATTTTTTTATTTTTTAGGTTTGCTGTGTGAATAGGTACACATAAATATATAGGTTTTTTTCAAATGTGATGACAAAACTGGAAATACACTTTTAAGGGTTATACCACTGGTCGCAAACTGGTGATCCTCCAGCTGTTGCAAAACTACAAGTCCCATCATGCCTCTGCCTGAGGGAATCATGCTTGTAACTGTTAGCCTTGCAATGCCTTATGGGACTTGTAGTTTCGCAACAGCTGGAAGGCCGCCAGTTTGAGACCCCTGGGTTAGACACTAGTTGCTAACAACTGCAAGCTACAGGGGTCCCATTGTTATTTACATAGAGGCTGTGAGAATTGGAAAACCTTCCATGTTACTACATGGACTGGGTCAATTTAAAAATGGGTATTTCCATTTTTTTCTTAGCTTGTTAGGATTTATCCAACAACAGCCAATAGCATGAAAGTATTCAGGTTGCACTGGGTTGATATTACCAACACAATCAATCTAGAGCAACTTGCAAGTGAGTGGAGCATGGGGGATTTGTGGTAGAATAGGCTGATAGTAAATCAACCCCAGTATGTCCTAAGACTCGAGAGTGAAAAATCTGGTGAAGCTGTGCATGGTAGCAGCTTCCAACTTCAGCTTTTTCAATTAAGCTTTGACCAAAAAAAACCCCTGAAAGCCGATTGGTTTCTATGTAGAGCTGCACCAGATTTTGCACTCTTCATTTTTTCATTTTTAGTAAATCAACCCCACTGACCTGACTTTAACAACTGCTGATGAATCAGAGGCTGGATATATCTACTGTGACAGGAACAACCCTTATCCAAAAGACTATTTCAGTTGTGGTTGGATATACATGGATTGAAGCACCTAGTGACTACTCATGGCTTTCCAGGACTCTGGTGCTAAATCCCTATCCCTCTACAGCCATAGGCTTAAGGCTTGTCTTCACGTTAGGCAAGCTGGGCGGACTCCTTAGCTGAATTGCCTACAGGGAAAAGTAGAGAATTCATGAGGAGGAGCTTGGGACACCTGCCAAGAGTTCTAGAGACTGCACTGGATTTCAAGAGTACCACAAACAGCTCACAGGGGCTTTGAATGTGTTGGCATACACCTAAAATTGAAACTTCATTTTTGGCAGAATTCAGATTAAAACCTAGTTTCAAATGTATTTTTTTAAATAGTAAATAGGTGTTTTTTTGACCGTATGAAACTGTACCGTTATCAAGCTCATACTAATACACTTCATTTAATTTACATGTGAAAATGTAAAAAATAATGTATACAAAAAAGGTAGCCATGTTGTAGACTTGTTGCTACAGCAACAACTTAATATACTTCCATAATTAATCTATGATTGTAGGATTTTAGGATGATCTCATTATTAAACTGTATATGATCTAGTATAAGCAATCCACGTCATGCCTATTGTGGACATGGTATTTCAACTAAATGGAGTTTGATATATATGTAATAAAGTAATTTTCAGTCACTCAAACTCATAAGTAACTAAAATAGCTTCAAACAGAATATATAACGAAACAGAAATTCCATGATACAGAATGGATGCGATATGAATCATTTAACTCATGTCCAACAGTAATGCAGTTGTATATTTAATATATATCTTTATATTTACATTAAAACAGATAAACAATTGACATGGTCACTACAGTCCGTGCTGTAAAAAAAAAAAAAAAAAAAAAAAAAAAAAAAGAGAGAGAACAGCTTATTTCTGAAACTGAAAAGATCTTTTTTTAGCACAAGCTGTAGCAACTATGCCTAGATAGTCATAGATCGACTTCCAAAAATCAAAGTTTTCATAAATAGACATCTCTCATGCTATTCAGTTTGTCTCTGGCCTTTTGTTTTCAAAAATGTCTCCAAAAATATTATATTTGGTTTTCAACAGGTTGTGTTTACTCAATCGAGCAATACTGACATAAGTTGATTTTCAAAGTATATTGCCTCAATGCAAATGTATTTTAATCTTATATGTACATATTTAAAAAAATCTCTTTAGAAAACTTAAATTTTCTTAGCTACTTTTAAAGGTGGCCTTGTCACTACAGGGTCAAAAAAATATATATTATATATATATATATATATATATATATATATATATATATATATATATATATATATATATATATACACACACACACACACACCCCTGTAAAAGAAGAGGAATTATACTTTCCTTTCTGGTGGCCCATGTCTTGAAACACCACTGTAATGCTGTAAGTTTTCAACTGGTGAGATGTTTGAATACCATTTTTCTCCTCCACATGCAGTGGTACATTCTGTCAGCCTATAAAACCTGTATTGATGTACAAGGTGACAGGCTGGACCACTGTATGTAGCAGGGGTATCAAGTAACAACACACCCAGAAGTGCTAAATACCTGTAACAGCTGGAGAGCAGCATTTCTAGATATGGGCTACCAAAAAAGTAGGTTTAGTGCCTCTTCTATTTACAGGCATGCCTTTTTGCTGTTTTGACCCTGAAGTGACAGGGTCACTTTAAATAAAGAGTTAAACATGCTCAACTTTATCAAAAGGCAAGGCTGTTTAATAGTTTACTCAGCTCATTACCTTCTACAAGAAGCAAGCTGCAGGGAGATGCTGTTATGAATACCTACACAGTTCTACTAGTATCTATAGCAGCACCTTAACTATCAACAACTAGCATGACTGATTTCTGGTAAGAGCCTTGAGTACACACAGCTTTAGGTACGTCATTGAAAATAATGAACAAAGGGTTCAAAAATCACTAAACTTCCAACAATAGTTGATGAAAAATGTTTACTAGTCTGCATACAAGTACATTACCTTGCTTTCTTTAGCAGGATGTAATTGATACCTATAGTAATTACATACAGTATGTTGGGGATGATGAGAGTTACAGCTGATGACCAAGCTGCGACACTTAATTCTGCCTGGAATTCACTCTAAATGTTCATTTACATGGACAGGTGGGATTGCTTGGGGTTCAGAGAGTATCATTCATATGTGGTAAATGCTGGTGGTAACAGCACACACAAAGTGCCTGTTTAAATGTGCCCTTAAAGAACAGATGGCTCTAGGAGGTGTCTGAGAATATATTTAGCAATAAGAAGTAGAAAAAAAAAAAACAAACAACGTGAGCCTGCTATAAAGAATGAAAAATTCACACATGATCAGGATGCCCATTATCCAACCAGTCCAGCATGCTGGACTGATCACTAATAGGTAGTCTAAAATCATGCAGTGCTAAGCACCATTTCCTGGCTTAGTCTGGGGGTTAATAATCTCATTTCATGTTTGGTTCAGAATGATGCATGCATACCAAAACTACCTTACAGAAGGGACGCTACCTTCCAAGGTACTTGCACATAGGCCTCAAGACTTACAGAACTTGTTTAAATTTCTACCGATGTGCAAGAACCTAGCCAGTCTCAGTCTGGACTTTACAGACTCAGCCGTAAATCTGAAATATGCTGCCCAATACAACACAATCATGGCTTTGTATATAATGAATGTACACACAATTTCAATATTAGAGGCTTGGAAAGGCTATTGTTAGTCCTGAGTTATACAGCTAATGGTAGAACATTTTAATATGATCTAAATGCAAGGTTTGTTATAACTTCCATTCTGTGCTAAACAGAAAAGTGTGAATTAAGCCCCTTTTATATGGGCCGGATTCAGTTCTGATCAGGGGGGGGGGGGGTGTTAGCTCACAGATCACAGACCAAAGCAGGCGAATGACAAAAACTGTGTCCACTCAGTTTCTGGAGAGCAGACACGGACAGAGCCCGCACTGTTCTATGGGCCGCCAGGAGTAAAACAGACTGTGCTGTCTGTGTACCCCTCTGATTCAGCCTGAATGGAAGAGGACGGATCCCCTTGTGTTTTTTTTTTTTTTTTTAAAGCAGACCAGATCGGACCAGGAGGTAGGAGGGACACAAGTCAGTTTACCCCCGCCTGTCCATAGGAATTCTTGGATCTTCCGACCAGGTCCATCTGAAAAACTGACAGGCAGATCTGATTGGATTGCATGTGTGATAGGGGCCTAAAAAACGTAATTTAGGATGGGAGACCTTAAGCTCCTCTTTGACATCTAGACTGAAACATGTCTGTATCTTTCGGTCACGCGATCTCATAAAAATATTCTATAATGTAGTTAGTGACATAAAAAATTAAGTTCCAATAGAGATGTTAAATTATAAAGGATCTTTGCTGAAGAGGCAAAAAGTCTGAAAACCAAAGTTTATATTCTATAACACTTCAAAAACATTACGCCAAACATGCCAACCCCAATTAAAAATGAAAAAAAAAAAAATCAGAATTATTCTGCAAAAGTTCACTAGTAATAATTTATAAATTCTAAAAAGAAATTAGTAAGGATTTTATTTTTAAAGACTACAGTTTATTAACTTGTCTTTCTGCTAGTATGTTTTATTACAGTCTATACTAATTTATTGGTGCAAGTAGAAATCAGTTTATAAACTAGAATAAAATACCATGGCTGATTATGAAATCATATTTCACAAATAAAAAAAAAAAAAAAAAAAAAAAAGAAAAAAAACTGTACTTTTTTTGTCATTTTCAATTTTTTTCATTCACACCCTTACAGCTAACTAAATTATCATTCAGAAGAAAATATCTTAAAAGCCAACATTCTAACATGTTAAGAGTACAAACTTTCTCTCCTAGAGACCCGTTATATCCAAATTTCAGCATTCTTGCATAATATTTGCATAAGGCTGATAGAAATGGACTAACAGAAACAACTTTGGATAAATAAAAAAAAATATATATATATATAAACAAAAACAAAAAGCATAGGTTTCTTAAAGTGTACGTATTGTGATACCACACAGTGGAGTCAGCCATTTTGAAGGCTGAGACATTAACACTACTGAAGCCTTGGGGCTTGTTCACTTGTGCTTGAGAATGGATTAAACTAACCTCATATATGGTGAAGAGCATTTGCCTCAGCATATCTTTCACTATGCTAAAATGAAAACATGCCTAAACGACAGTGTGAAGAGTATTTTTTTTTAACATGGAATGCACACTCATGGCTATGAATCTAAATGGGTCTAGGGTTGTGACTCCAACTGTTACTACTGAATGGGTTTACATGCTTTTTTGCAATGCGTTGTACTTGTTAAGGATTCTGGCGACCACTTCCTTCATCAAAAACCAAACAAAAGTATGGTCCTTGCAAGTTTAGAATGTAAAGGAATGATGACATCATACATTGTTACCTAATCATGTGACTTCTAAGATGGAGTCACTGTTAAATGGCAGCCCAACAGAATGAGGGTTCTTGCCAGCTAATGCTGAATAGATCTTTAAAGACTTAATCCTTTCACGTCCAAAGTCTTTGTCTTAGCACCAAACATATATAATGCTGGCACGAACAATTTAATTTCCCCCTGTTAGGTGAGCTTCTCATGCTTAACTTCTAGTTCCTATACCCTCACGGAAGCCATTACACCATCTTACTTGGTTTCAAGCTGAACCCAGTAATTAGACTTTCCTTGCAATTTTTCCTGGGTAACTTGTGATAGGGAATACCCTGAGCCATCTGAAACAGAGTTGAACAACCATAGTGGTGACAGAAAAGCAAGCTAAGAACTGCAGTAAGCAAGGTGGACACATTGCTAGACTACCAGCTATACAAAAGAAGTGTCAGGTATCTATCATTTATTATAAACCGAGGGAGAGCAACCATAAAACCTGCTTTACAGCAACATAAAGCCTGTGGAAACAATTATATTACTCATCCGTAGTAACAACATTAAAGAATCAGGCCCTGTGGGAGCAAAGGTGTCAATATTTTATAGTAATTGCACTAATGAAGAAACCCTGTGGCATCAGCCGTGTCAATGAATTCTACTAACTTGGCAAGCCACATAAGTTAGAGGTGCACTTGAACATGAGAGCTATGTGGTTTCCATTTATACTTTCTGTTTTTTATTTTATTTTTTTGTAGACATAGCATATCAACTAAAAACCTATGGATTTGTTTAGAGTCACTGATTATGTGACTAAGAGAAGAAAAAGAAAACAAAAAACTAAGGTTACTAAGATATTTAGAGTCTGTCGACATTTTTGTTTAAAAAACAGTATTTCAGCCATTGCACAACACATAGTTATAGTGCTACCTTGAAATGACTTTTTCATTCCTTGGTTAATTTGAATATGTGTGGAGAACAGTACTTTTATTCTCTCATGTGTGAAAATGGTTCCTTTACTTATTATTTTAGGAGCTCTCATTAAAAATTCTTACATTTATAGATTACATCAAATGCATTTTCTTAAAACTAAGGAAATTAAGTATAGCTTTACATATCTAATGAACAGTGGCATCATTCTGTGTGACAAAATAAGCATTCTATTTTCATCTAATTATGTTTTTATCTATGTAGAAAAAAAAAAAAAAAAGGCAAATGTGTACAATCAAGCTGCTGTGGTATGCGCTTCAGCTGGTGGTTTGAATTTTGTATACAGAGTATTATTTATAACTGTTTAATTATGTAACCAGTGTAAATGTATTCAACAAGAGCCACTCAGATCATTACCAATAACCTACAAATAGCTATGCATGCCATGATGATCAGAAAAGGTAGGTTGTCTTAGAGTGGCTATAGACAACCAGATAAATGAAAGATACAGCCACCCTTGCTTTATATAGAGCATTAACGAATACTTCTGAGCATTGTAAATGCTTGTTAGAATGCAGACGTTTTCCAGTGTGCTTGAAATATGATTGACGATCATTCCTACTACCAGCCATTCTTGGTGAGAGATCTGTCCATCTATGATGAATATTAAGGTGCTTGTGGACAGGAGAGTGAGCTGTAGACTGTTATTTGCAATGAGCAGTGCATAAACACCCACATTCGATACGGACTAAGCATTCGTGTTTATGTACTGTGCAGATGCACAACACAAGCCTAATCTCAGCAAAATATTAGCAGGTTGGATTTTACCAACCTAGGAGTTCTTCCACTAAAGCTGACTGACCAGGGGTGTTTGAAGAGGTCAAAAAATAGATATAATTGCCCAGATTAGGTATGATCACCAAATGTACATGAGTTTTAGACCCCTTAGCCTCATCTCTTACTATGAACTGCCCAGGCGATATATGGCCAGCAGCCTGTTATACAAAATGTTTGGTAGGTATTAGTGAGCAATAACTATGCATATAGGCACTGTCTGATTTCGCTGTGCTCCATCCTGCATCTGACGTATCAACAAGCATTACAATTACTTGGGTGTAACATTCTAATTTATCAGGCCAAGAGTTTGCAAACTTTGGGCTTTGAACTACTATTACCATAATGCACTGCCAGCCAGAGAAAACAGTTTGCTGGATTTAGTAGCCTTTAAATAGCTAGAAGGCATCATAAGGGTTTGGTTCACTGCCCCAAACATACACCCCCAGTCTTTATATAAAAAAAAAAAAAAAAAAAAAAAAAAAAAAAAAAAAACAACCTTACAGGTTTGTTGAATAACACTGTTTAAAATATGCTTACTAATACACACACATGCAATGAAGTTCTACCAAAGTCAGCTTGATTTGAATGAAATGTACTATTATTTTTAAGACCATTACCTTAAAATTTGAGCAATTTTTGTGCTCACTTATCGGGCTGGCATGTCTGTGTGTAGACACTTGAAATGCATTTGCACAGCGACAAACACTTTTGTTTATAACCCATATATGATTTCATACACAGGTGCTTGTGTGAGAAATCAAGTTCATACAAACAGCTTATTTTACTGGGGAGTATCACAATTAAAAAGGTGCTTATTAGGTAATTTTAGGCAAACAAAATTGTACATACTGTACTGTGTACACTGTACATGAGAGCAGCCAATCAGCTTTTAGCAGTTAATCAGGTTATGCGATGGTGTGTTGTCGTAGGTCATAAAGCACAGATTGCTTTGATGGAATAATTACATAACGCCCAGATTTTTACTTTGGGTCAATTTTTTTGTCTTTTCCAATGTTCTTCAATGGCAGGACACACTTTTACTGAATTTTCATGGCATATTTCATAAAACCAGAGGAATGCTACGATGCTGTATGAACCAATTTCTTCCTTTCATTTTTTTAAAATGAACAAGCATAGTGACAGTTGGAATTTGATTAATTGTCATGGATGATACCTCCTACTGCTTTTTTTTTTTTACTTCCATGCAATACCTCAACTTAAAGCGGAAGCAAGCCATCCTATCCTTTTTAACAGCTAAGAAAGCTGCCATCTTAGCCTCTGCTTGACTTGCAGTTGCCAGTGTTGTTCATGTGAGAAGTTATGACACCAGCCATGTAATGGCTTGACAGTTCGGTTGAGAATACAAGCAACTGTGACAGTTATCCTTCACAACATGCCTTGAATATAACCGTTTTGGGAAACTGTTAAATCATTGGGTTTAGTTCCGCTTTAAAGAGGTTTTCCAGTAAAGAGTTAAACATATTCTCAAAGTAGAGCTGTTTAGGCAGCTCACAAGCTTCCACTGGAGAAATAAAGGCTATAGGATGTCTGAGCGATCCCTTATCTAAAACCGACCATGCTGGGACAGCCTGGTTGTTAAAGGAGATGCTGCTATATACAGTGTACATATTCAGACTTTGGGATATCTATAGAAGCGTCTCCTCTTACAGCCAGTCTGTTTTAGCATGTCTGATTTCAGGTAAAAGATCAGACTTCCCACACCCTCAAAGCTGCAATGGAAGCAATTTTTCACAAAGAGCCTACTTAATGAACAAGATTTGAAGGGCTGCATTAGGTCTGATTGTTCTTTATTTAATCTTATGCTTCCATTTGCTGAAACTGGAAAGAAATGGACCATGAAATGGATGTAAAAGAATTAACTCCTAAGTTTACATTCTATATACATCTCCACCGGATGTGTAAGGTATATGTATATATATTTATACACACAAAAAGGATTACAATAAGGTGTCAGAATATACAAAATAAAAGTCAAAACTATTTAGCACTGACAGTTCCAACATCGTTTAGATTCATAAAGCCATATACCATATACATGTATCTGATCTTCAGTCACATTTCTCACTGTTGAGGCACTGGCACACTGTGCAAAGATCATTCAGACAAAGTTTGTCCACATTATCAGTAATTGTGGCAGTATTTTGAAAAACAGAAGCCAAAGTGGTTGGAACAACTCTATTTCTAATCAAGTGCAACATCGGGTTCTTAAAGCTAATCACATGAAACATTTATGATTGTTCTTATGTCTAAGGTGCCAGGTTTATACAAAAAAAAAAAAAGTTGATAAGTTGAAGATATTGACATTGATTTTCCAGAAAAGAGGCGTCCGAGTCTCTACAAGGCATATTCAGCCACAACGCCAGCAAATAATCAGATGTAACTGAAAATCCACATGTGAGTCCTATCTGGTTGTCTGTTCATTTTTAGCTCTTTATAGTCTGTATATGTTATGATTTGTGATTATTTGTTTGGAAATGCTTAATATTAAGCTGGCCAGACACTGAGCAAATTTTGGCCAGTTCTTAATAAACTGGGCAAAAAAAAAAAGTGGGTGGCCCTAGCAGCAACAGTCCACCCAACATCCTTCCGATAAAAACTGAAGGATCCGGGCAAGAAATTGTCAGCTGAACAGCACCTGCATCCAATCGGATGGTGGCACCAGCTGTAAGAATACAATAGCTGCAGTGGCAGATTCATCCATCCATGCAGTTTATGTAGGAAGGTCAATGGTAGGACTTGTTGGATTTCTTTAGTTCAACCCACAGGCTGAATGAAATAAATCTATGTGTACCAGCTTTACTACTTGCTCGCCATAAAAATGACTATTCCTGCCCACACACTGCAATGGCCTGTTCTTACCAAGGAACAGCCACAAGCTTTCTCACACATATATGTAATGTAGAGAAGGGCAGAAGTTGTGTCAGACCAGAATTAGCTCTTTTTTAATAAGACTGTATGAGTCAGCTTTAAAAAAAAAAAAAAAAAAAAAAAAAAAAAAAAAAAAAAAAGGGTCAGTAAACCTATTACAGCAAACTAATCTGCATTTTGGGTTTACTGACCCTCTAATTAGCTGAACAGAGCAAGCCCAAATAAACATACTGTCATCACTTCTTCCCTGTGCACATAACAGAAATTGCCCTATCACGTTCCTGAAACTCCATTTATTTTATTACGATTACTTTTACTCACTGGGTGTGCGGAATAAGTGCTAAAATCACATCCCTAATGTATACATTGGAGCAAATTGTTGACAGGACAGCGCTTTAAAATGTGTAATATTTTTACATTAAGAAATAGCATAGTTATTTGGTAAACTATCTAAATTCACATTCTTCAGTACATTTACTTGAAGGACAGTGAAAACTGTTTCGCAGTTTACAATTAGAAGATGGTATACATGATACATCTGTATTCTCTATACTCTGATACGGGTGCTGTATAAAAGTGGAAGGGAACAGATTTGAATTAAGCAACCATACAGTTTGGTCTGAAGAGGAAAGCAATATTTGTTTCCATGGACAACTACAGGGCCATCCTAAAGAGGACCACGGTTGCTAGGTGCATGATTGTGCAGGCATCTCCAAGCAACTGCAAGCACAGTTAGGGCCCGTGCTGACAGACTTTAATGGGGAAATTCATCTTACTTCTGACATCAATCTGAGATGCTTCAAAGCTCATTCATGATTTACAGCAGGTGCAGTTGACTTGCTTCAGCGCTGCTTTTGCATTCCCATACACTTGTATAGAGAGAGAGACAGTTCTGGAGATGACAAAATTCCATCAACACTGACTCTTAGTTAAACTGTAAAGGACCTTGCTTAGATGAAAAACAAGGAACAGGAAAAGTAGTCAGGTCTCTTTTCCTTTGCTGCATAGCCTGTCATTTTCTATTCTTTGAACCTTTCTTAATGACCACACGATATGTTGTAAAAGTCGTTTTGCTTTCGACTCTAACCTTATGTTAAGATGGCACTGTGCTTGTTTTCTCCAGTTTTTTTTTTTTTTTAAGAATACAAGTCTTACAAATCACCTAATTTCTAATGCAGGAAAAAAGGCAACTTTTCTACAATTGCTCTTCCCATGAAGGAGAATGCAAACGCCTTAACACACTGAAGGAAAATGGCCTCTCTCAAAGTCAACCTGTAGCCTGAAATATACTCATTCTGGCTGGGTGACTCTATTGCACCTTCTTCTCTGACACTTAACATTGTGGCATTGAGACGGCATGCAAAAAACTGGGAGAAATTTTAAACATGCCAGCCAGCATGTTAAGTTCACACATTTTCATATAGCAAGCAAAGTTTTTCTTATGCTTCCTGCTAAGAGCAGTACAGAAAACCTCAAAAATATTCTCTTATAAACAGGGCACAAACTACCAAGCAAGACATTAAAACTCAAAGTTGAGAGCTTCTATTAAGGCACCCATACCAGCTGTTGTCATCATACATCCAACCCTCCCACCCAGTTGTTTTGCATTCAGATAGACATTGAACAATCTCGGGACACTTTTTCATGGACTGGCATTTACATTGGAGCGATTAATAGGAGATATGCAGAAGTATTTATTATGGCAGTTCAGACAGCAGCTATTCAGAATTCATACTGGTTGTTGGGTCAATTGAAAGATCACCATCACTGCCCTTTTCACTGCCACACTGGGAATATGTTTTCGGTTACTATACTCTTACATAACCTATTACTAGACCAGTATTGTAGTTCTCTGCAAATACCAGATGTGTTTTGCTATAGAATTTCTAAATCAGGCAATTTCTGGTTGTAATTTATCTCCGTAGAAGTGCTGTTACAATTAGTCTTTATACATTCCTGGCAATTTGGTAAAATAAGTGCTGCAGTTCATTGTACAGAACTATGATGAAGATTAAATTGAATTCATTTCCATTTACAAATCAATGGGGCTTATATAAAAGTAGTGCAAAGAGTAATAGGCAGCAATCCTTGGCACCAATCAGCTTGGAGAAGTCAGAAGAGATGTCTTGTGGTTGCTGCGGTTACTACACTTTGTACATTCCTCTTTGCATTATTACATAAAGGCAATAGTGATGATTTAAGAGGAACACAAAAATAATAATAATGGATTCACAGACATAAAACTATCATACAACTCTTTTCATAAAAATCTGATGAGCTTTTTTCAGAACCACTTTGTCTCTGTTTGGCATAATACTAAGAACATAAAAAACAACAATGCATGTTATAAATCACAATGAAGAAGATGGTCTTCAGTATACTTGGGATAATGGTACACACATAAAAATGAAATAGACTACGATGTAAACAAAAAGAACAGTTAAGATAACACTTTAAATTGTGAATCCATCAGTAATATGCAGTAAAATGAGTGTCCGCATCGTATACTCATCTAACGCGGCACATGCTGAATGGTTACATGTGTTAAAAGTAAATGTGTTACAACAGTCTAGTATATTATCCTACGTGTGTATCTGCTTTCATAGAGCAGTGTTGCCTTTTTTTATGTTTTTTTTTTTTTTTTTCATAGTGCGGTTTTCAGACATTCCCATGTAATTTATTTTTCTTTTTGGTTAACATGTAGACTGCAGCAGGCTTACTGTCGAGGTGGTAGAGGCCGCCAGTAATGGGTATTTACAGAAAGGCCATGTATAACTTCCCATGGTGAGATTCTGGTATTCCACAATTCTGCTGTTCAGAATTTCAACATGGTCTACTAGAGAGGAGAGAGAGAACAAAAAATAGGTGTTAGCAGACAGAACCCTGAGACCAATACTAGATCTCTAGATAGATTTTCTAGAAAGTATCTAACCATTAATACATTTATTTAATATCCATCAAATAATCTGCAAGCAGAATGTACTTTAAAAAGTGTCCGTCTATTAAAGAATTCTTAATTCTGACTTACTGTGTGATATAAGTACCGCTATGGTTCTCAGTTTGGTACACACATTGAATCAATTCAAATTAAAGGGCATTGGATCAATTCTATTAAAGGGTTAAAGCTGAATTCCAGGCAGATATAAAAAGCTCAGACTAATGCAGCTCTGCATTCATCAATAAATTATTAAATGTATTTATTTAAATGCAACTGGTGTTAGTACCGAATCTTACATAATATCAGCCTCTTGCAATCATTTGTACAGCAGCTTTCAGACTAGAAGAGGGAGGGGCGGAACTGAGAGCCAATCAGATGAGCTGCATGCAAATGTGTGGCAAGAAACATACCGGTAGGAAGAGCTAGCAAGTAACAGAGAAATAACCTCATTGGTTTGTTGCTGCTCTTTTATTATCCAGTTAGCAGGCTGATAGTGGAGAGAGTACACCCTGGTATTCCTTTACTGTAAATGGGATAAGTGTACCATGTAAGAGGGCTGTGTATATCTAAGGACTGAATGGACAGAAATACACATTCTTTGGCAGGTAAAACATCTTCCATATATACAGGTTTCATTATTGTACTTAGCAGTTGGCCTAGAGTTCAGCTTTTAACCAATATTTATGGGTAGACACAAATATTCACAGCAAGCAAATCAATTTACATGGCGAGAACTTCAAAATGTCTTCTTCATATTACTAGTAAGAGATGTGAAATTATCATTTACTACTTTTTGTTCTAATCAAACAGCAGGTAATTGCTGGAGTAAGGGAAAGCCTTGTTGGAGCAATTATTGCATCAAGTAGTTATTAAAATTTATAAATGTAAACCATAGGTTTAGGCACTAAATCTGACATTGAACATGTGTGATTCTTAGTTAGACTTGAATAGTGTAATTACATTTTGCAGTGTTACCATGACGACACTTCACCCCAATTGCAGCTTAAATGGTTGTAATGAAGTTTCGGGAATTTGTTTTGTAGGGCTTCTTTAAGGGTAGAACAAATGGCATATTAAATTCCTCAACCATCACAAATTAGGCGTGAGTCTTGGAGAATCTGGCCAAGGTGTCTAATTTAACCACTTGCCGACCGTCGTATGTACATATACGTCGGCAGAATGGCACGGACAGGCAAATGGGCGTATAGGTACGTCCCTTTAAATTTGCCGCCGCGCGTGACCCTGCTGTGAGCTCCGTGAGTGTGATACCTGCGATCAGCTCTCAAAGAGGAAGAGTTGTGCCTAGTGACAATGACCACAGCTCCCTGTAAATCGGGAGCGATGATCAGTGTCGTGTCACACATAGCACCTCCCCCCTACAGTTAGAATCACTCCCTAGGACACACTTAACCCCTGCAGTGCCCCCTCCTGGTTAACCCCTTCACTGCGACTCACATTTACACAGTAATCAATGCAGTTTTAATCACACTGATCGCTGTATAAAATGTGAATGGTCCCAAAATAGCGCTAAAAGTGTCCGATCTGTCCGCCATAATGTCACAGCCACGATAAAACAAAAAAAAAAAAAAAAAAAAAAAACGCTGTTCGCCTCCATTATTAGTAAAAAAAATAAATAAATAAATATGCGATAAAACTATCCCCCATTTTGTAGACGCTATAACTTTTGCGCAAACCAATCAAGTGCTTATTGCGATTTTATTTTGCCAAAAATATGTAGAATACAAAATCGGCCTAAACTGAGGAAAAAAAATGTTTTTATATATTTTTGGGGGATATTTTTAATAGCAAAAAGTAAAAAAATGCGTTTTTTTGTTTATAGCGCAAAAAATAAAAACCGCAGAGGTGATCAAATACCACCAAAAGAAAGCTCTAATTGTGGGGAAAAAAAGGACATCAATTTTGTTTGGGAGCACGACCGCGCAGTTGACAGTTAAAGCGACGCAATGCCGAATAGCAAAAAGTGCTCTGGTCTTTGGCCAGCCAAATGGTCCGGGGCTTAAGTGGTTAAGAGATCTGCACATGATGAATTAGACCCACCCATAAAACTACCGCCGTAGGCTTTAACCATTTCTTTTATATTAGGAACAACATTTTGTCACTGGAGTCTGCAGGACAGAAAAAATGTGTCTCCAAAGATTTCTCCATTGACATTTGGTGGGTATATGCGTTATGTGTCTTGCAAGAATCGTTCGAGTAACTTCATTGCTTTGAACTTTAACGTTCTTAAATTACATTTAAATCAAGCATAATATTATATACAGTATCTCACAAAAGTGAGTACACCCCTCACATTTTTGTAAATATTTTATTATATCTTTTCATGTGACAACACTGAAGAAATGACATTTTGCTACAATGTAAAGTAGTGAGTGTACAGCTTGTATAACAGTGTAAATTTGCTGCCCCCTCAAAACAACAACACAGCCATTAATGTATAAACCGCTGGCAAAAAAAGTGAGTACACCCCTAAGTGAAAATGTCCAAATTGGGCCCAAAGTGTCAATATTGTGTGGCCACCATTTTCCAGCACTACCTTAACCCACTTGGGCATGGAGTTCACCAGAGCCTCACAGGTTGCCAATGGAGTCCTCTTCCACTCCTCCATGACGACATTACAGAGCTGGTCGATGTTAGAGACCTTGCGCTCCTCCACCTTCCATTGAGGATGCCCCACAGATGCTCAATAGGGTTTAGGTCTGGAGACATGCTTGGCCAGTCCATCACCTTTACGCTCAGCTTCTTTAGCAAGGCAGTGGTGGTCTTGGAGGTGTGTTTGGAGTCGTTATGTTGGAATACTGCCCTGCGGCCCAGTGTCCAAAGGGAGGGGATCACGCTCTGCTTCAGTATGACACAGTACATGTTGGCATTCATGGTTCCCTCAATGAACTGTAGCTCCCCCAGTGCCAGCAGCACTCACGCAGCCCCAGACCATGACACTCCCACCACCATGCTTGACTGTAGGCAAGACACTTCTTTTTGTACTCTCACCTGGTTGTCGCCACACACGCTTGACACCATCTGAACCAAATAAGTTTATCTTGGTCTCATCAGACCACAGGACATGGTTCCAGTAACCCATGTCCTTAGTCTGCTTGTCTTCAGCTAACTGTTTGCGGACTTTCTTGTGCATCATCTTCAGAAGAGGCTTCCTTCTGGGACAACAGCCATGCAGACCAATTTGATGCAGTGTGCAGCGTATGGTCTGAGCATTGACAGGCTGACCTCCCACGTCTTCAACCTCTGCAGCAATGCTGGCAGCACTCATAGGTCTATTTCCCAAAGACAGCCCCTGGATATGATGCAGAGCATGTGCACTCAACTTCTTTGGTCGGCCATGGCAAGGCCTGTTCTGAGTGGAACCTGTCCTGTTTAACCGCTGTATGGTCTTGGCCATCGAGCTGCAGCTCAGTTTCAGGATCTTGGCAATCTTCTTATAGCCTAGGCCATCTTTATGTAGAGCAACAATTCTTTATTTCAGATCCTCAGAGAGTTCTTTGTCATGAGGTGCCATGTTGAACTTCCAGTGACCAGTATGAGAGAGTGAGAGCGATAACACCAAATTTAACACACCTGCTCCCCATTGACACCTTAGACCTTGTAACACTAACGAGTCACGTGACACCGGGGAGGGAAAATGGCTAATTGGGCCCAATTTGAACATTTTCACTTAGAGGTGTACTCACTTTTGTTGCCAGCGGTTTAGACATGAATGGCTGTGTGTTAAGCTATTTTGAGGGGACAGCAAATTTACACTGTTATACAAGCTGTACACTCACTACTTTACATTGTAGCAAAATGTAATTTCTTCACTGTTGTCACATGAAAAGATGTAATAAAATAATTACAAAAATGTGAGGGGTGTACTCACTTCTGTGAGATACTGTAATATATTATATATACGATTTTCCACATACGAAGTTAAAAAGAATTTGTGAGATGTCCTGGCATAAATATCTTAATTGTAACAATGCACATTATTCTCCATAGATTACACAAAATGCTTTAGGACCAAACATGGGATAGAATCTTCGAAAATTACATCTACACAGTAAAAAAATTTTAAATTCTGGATATTAAAATCTACAGATAAAAACTGATTATGACTTAAACGGTTTTAAAACAAAACATCTTGAATCTAGCAAGCATGTCTTATTTCAGTTTTTACATGGAAAGCAACACAAAGCAACATATTATGAAGGCAACATTCTGCAATGTTGTGATAAATAAAAGCGTTTAACTGTTGCAAACTTTCAGCCAATCATTGCGATGGTTAAAGCAATACAGCGCAAGTTCCTATATGCTCCCTGGTGTTCCTAATTTCATATTTTATTTAATGAGTAATGCAAACCTACCCATAAAAGACTAACAATATAAACCCAACCTTTATCCCTGCTGGCCATAGACAGAATGATTTTTCAGTTTGGGTGGTGCTTATTAAATTCTTAGAATTTGGTATAAAGGGATTAAAGGGAATGTTCACTCAATAACTGATCTCAATTTTAACTTGACACTGATAAGTTTAATTACCATAAAGCTTCCTAAAATTTGGGGAGAAACTTAAATCTAGTACACACTTTTTTTCATTCAACCCAGCCAGCTCAGCGTCAGTTGGAGCAGCTGTACCAACAATCCAACATTAGTACAGCAGTCTCCCTCACAATCTCCCCCGCTGAGCTGTTGTGTTCTCACAGGGGAGCCCCCCCCCCCCAGGACACTCCATTGGCTGAGAGCACTGATTGGAACAAGGTGGATAGAGATCAACATTTCAGTTAAAACTTTTTTTTGTGTTATATATAGTAGGGAAGCTTTAAAACCCCTATCAGATATCAGGCTATTGTCTGTTGTGCCCTGTTGGAGAGATTTCTTTCTTGGATTGGAAACGCAGCAAAAATTTTGAGAAAATCTTCGCAAAGTTAGAACTACTCCCATTTCAGACAGCTGTCATCAGAACATATGTCCCTTTTGGAGATTTCCACCAACTTTTTGTCTTGGTGAAAATGGTCACCATGACAAATAAAAGGGGTGAGGCCACAAAAAAACTTGGCAAAGGATCCATGTTTAGCTTTCACATATAAATTAAAGAGAAACTTTACCCAGTGTTGTAAAAAAATAAAAGCTTGGAGAGGTAAAGATAGTGACATTACCACCTTGCCTCTCCACTTCATCCAATTAGAGAATGCCTTCATATAATCAGAGATTGAATTCATTGAAAAAATACAAGGCTTTCTTTAAATGGCTGAAGTGCTGAGCAGACGACCCCCTTTGGGTTCTATGTAGAAGGGCAGGCTTTTGGTACTGGACCCCAAGCTGGACCATTGTAGCTATGTAATAAAACTCCAGCTTTAATGAAAGATCTGCCTGTGCATGGCCACCATAAAAAAAAAAAAAAACACTGTGTTAGTAAATATAACATGTATAAGCTAAAAGTAAAACTGATGGATAGCCTATCACTACTTATACAAGCAGGGGCAGTCATTACTTAAATATATGTTACAAAATATTTAATTTTGAGATGAAAACAAAAAACTTACTGTTCTACTGGTAACATCTGTGATACATACATGCTGTTATTCAGTTCATCTAGTGAAAATAGGGACATCTACAGTGGAAAAGATTTGAAATTAAAATCTCTTTTGCAGAGAATGCTATCTATGATTGCCTTCAAGGGTGTAACTATAGTCATAGTAGACCATGCAGCTGCTATGGGGCCCAAGCAGAAAAAGAGTAATGTCTTTGGCCCTATCACATACAGTTACGCCCCTGACTGCCTTATATGGTGGTGAGTGAAATCAGACCCGTGACCTGTAAGTCACAGCTTTCTGCTTACTGTGGGAGGTTCTGAGTAATGTGTCCAGACTAGCACTTTGAGTGGCTGGGGCATGCGTGGTTAGGTCACCTGTTCAATGAAGGATAATTGGAGACAAAGTGGGGTCTATTTGCTAAGGCAGTTCATGCTTCATCTGCTCATTCTGCCATCTGTCTCACAACATAGTAAATCATTTGTTCATAGTGTGCTGTAATATTTTTATTTTATTACAGAGGTGCCATTGCATGCATGATTACAGTTTGCTATATACACTAGATTACCAAAAGTATTGGGATGCCTGCCTTTACACGCACATGCACTTTAATGGCATCCCAGTCTTAGTCTGTAGGGTTCAATATGGAGTTGGCCCACCTTTTGCAGCTATAACAGCTTCAACTCTTCTGGGAAGGCTGTCCGCAAGGTTTAGGAGTATGTCTATGGGAATGTTTGACCATTCTTCTAGAAGCACATTTGTGAGGTCAGGCCCTGATGTGGACAAGAAGGTCTGGCTCGCAGTCTCTGCTCAAATTCATCCCAAAGATGATCTATTATCAGGTTGTCAGCACTCTGTTCAGGCCAGTTAAGTTCCTTCACCCCAAACTCGCTCATCCATGTCTTTATGGACCTTGCTGTGTGCACTGGTCCAAATAATTTGGTGGAGGGGGGATTATGGTGTGCGGTTGTTTTTCAGGGGTTGGGCTTGGCCCCTTAGTTCCAGTGAAGAGAACTCTTAAGGCGTCAGCATTACAAGACATTTTGGACAATTTCATGCTCCCAACTTTGTGGGAATAGTTTGGAGATGACCCCTTCCTGTTCCAACATGACTGCACACCAGTGCATGAAGCAAGGTCCATAAAGACATGGATGAGCGAGTTTGGGGTGGAGGAGCTTGACTGACCTGCACAGAGTCCTGTCCTCAACCTGATAGAATACCTTTGGGATGGATTAAAGTGAAGACTACGAGCCAGACCTTCTCGTCCACATAAGTGCCTGACCTCACAAATGCACTTCTGGAAGAATGGTCAAACGCTCCCATAGACACAATCCTAAACCTTGTGGAGAGCCTTCCCAGATGAGTTGAGGCTGTTATAGCTGAAAAGGGTGGACCAACTTAATATTGAACCCTACAGACTAAGACTGGGATGCCATCAAAGTTCATGTGCGTATAAAGGCAGGCGCCCCAATACTTTTTGTAATATAGTGTATATCAAATTATATATAAATATTTTTAAAGGAAACCTGTAGTGAAGGCTGCAATAGCTGACCTCACCTGCATGCTTGCTTCAGATCACCGTCTGAAGCCAGAGATGGTGAATCTACTAACATTTTCAGGTCAGAAATAGTAGCATGTCACCACAGGTTTTCAAACCGGTACCTTTACCTGCACACATTGATAATTATTCTTTGTACTGGATCCAATTTATATTAAAAGGCCACTAAACATACATTAACATATTTTTTATTAACCAATTTAACAGAGGTCTTCACAGCAAGGAAAAACATTTCACAGTTTCTGCCAATATAGTTGGACACAATAGTTTCAAACTTGATGTCAATTTTCTTTCTAGTAATCCTAAAGGAGAAAGCGACCAACTGTCAGTCTTCCTCCTTTTGCCTTCCATACCAGCTACCAGAAAAAGGTAAATAGGATTATTAATAAACCTCTATAGTCCCTAAAGGGTTAAGATTATATTTTTGTTGTCTGTCATTTGCCCAGCAATTCCAGACAATACAAAATTTGTAGATTTTTTTTTTAAATTATTATAAAAAAAAAAAAAAAAAAAAAAAACGGAAAGAAAAATTTGAACAGCTGCAAGCTGAGATGCACAATCATCATCTAATTTTCTGCATAATCATGGTTATATCTGTATATGTAGTGGTCTGTTAGCTGTTTATCAGAATTGAATTTTGAGAATGTTTTTAGGTTTAGTGGTCCTTTAATGCCAGTTTCTCTATCTGCCTTTTTTTTTCAGAACAAGTGACATCACTAAGATGTACTTTCTCACAAATCTTGTGAGAGACTACAAAATGGTTACATTCTTATCATAGGGCAAGGTACACTATAACAAACTCTCTCTACCCAGCCACAGACATGCAAAACTTCCCAGTAAGTTGTCCCTTTCTCAGGTGTCTCATTTGCCTGCTGAGGCAAAGCAAAAAGCAGAAGTCTGAAAGCTGCATCATAGAGACAACTAGGACAGCTTACACCTGTGTGAAGAGGCAACTTAACGTGAGAAAGCTCTGCAACTGATCAGAAATCCTATGTAATGTTCAGTTTCAAACTAACACAAATTGCACAAGTACACAGAATGCCAGTCTTAGCAAATAGACTCCTAATGGTAACATGCAAATCTGATATGAATTATGTTATAATGCTTGAATAATGAAAAATTGGAACAGGTTATCCTACTACTTCTTGATTTTATTGTGCTATACATTTAAATGGGAAATGCCTAATGTCTGAATGATAATATAGACATTGACTCCTATGTTGACCAACCAAACTGTAACTAGTTCTCACTGGTGTCTAATATGTTAAAATGACCCTGCTGACAGCTAAGGAGCAATAACGTTCTAATTTGCAAAATATACATCTATCTAAGCATCATGACACATTGATATGCCTGTGATCTTCAGGATCTCAGGCTTAAGTGTCTGTATATACCACAAACTTATATCCTCTCTAGGATAAATGTGGCTTTATAATTATAGCTTTCCTGTAATTAAAAAAAACACACATAGCTATATGAATTCTAATTACTAAGAATAATTAAAAATGATAATGCAACAGAAAAAAAAAAAAAAATCACACTTTGCATGTCACCTATTCTAAAGGTGCATAGAATTCTCTATTTTGTACAATATGGCAAGGATACTACATGTGAAAAAAAGCTATTTAAAGGGCCAAACCTGATTGGCTGTAGCAGCGAAGGGCACGCTGGTGGCGGGTGTTGTTGCTGCAGACACAGTGGTGGGCGTAGCACCGTGCATCATGGGTACTTTCAAGAGGGAACCATGGAAGCGACATACAGGAGGGTGGAGGGTTAATGGTAACCATAGCAACACATGGTGGATTGGAGGAGCGTGGTAGGTATCGCAGCAGCAAGCCATGTGACATCACCATGAAGGTTACACCAGGAGCAGCATGCAATCACAGTGCAAAGCAAAGACAGCATTATCAAAAAGAAAAGAAAAGAAAAAAATAAAAGAGAAAAAAAAGGGAAAAGCCAATTATAATTAAGGAAACGAAAACATTTTTAAACACAATACAGTTATAAGCACAGATATGATGTGTGTCATTCCTTACTGGGACTTTTCAAGACCGAAAATGAACAATCCTAAAGCAACAGCTCAACGTAGATCTAGCAGTCTTTACTTTCCAAAATACCTATGATATATTCTAGTCTACTATAGTGGAGATCTAAGGCAATTGTAAATTTGCACTTCTATCATAATCTTCCTGTCCATTTTAGGATTATCATACATCTGATGCTACTTTTGCTTCTGATTTATGTTAAAAAAGGACCACTTATAAAAAATGGATCAATCACATGTTGTGTCTCAAAGATCTGACAGCATGCTGGACCTCTGCATTAGGCTCTGTGTTGGTCACTCCATTCCTATATTTTACAAATGACTCCAATTCTACTAATGTATAGTCAAGGTTAAGACGTTTATCTTTACCCTTTTAACAAATTTTTTTTTTTTTTTTTTTCCCGGCAATGTCGAAATGAGTAAAACATATGTATTTATAAAGATATTACATTACCTACTCTAAAATGCGCTGTTGAGCTTTGTGAATCATGAAAATTGATGCCATGGAATTCTAAATGGCTTTTCATAAAGTGAGCTGATCTTTAAAGGTATATGAATGCAGCCAGCTTGTTTTAGAAGCTGTAAACTGACCCAGAATAAACATGCACCCCGTATGAACCCCAACTTGAATACTGGGATTAACGGAACTTGACCCAAACAGCAGTGATTTGCATACAGAAGTTATTCATAACAACCAAATCATTCAGCTTATTGAAGTGAGATAAAAAAAAAAAAAACACATTTCAATCAGATTGGTTCCCCTGGGATAATGCACCAAGCACTAGTCTTTTACCTTTATACCCAATTCTGCGTGTACCTTTTATTAAAGCAAAACATAAAAAAGCTGTGACATATGATTAATCTGGGCTTTTACATGGAAATAAAAGAGCAACTGACTGCAAAATTCAGCCATGCTAACTGCAGATGGGGAAAGGGTATGTAGCTTTGATATCAAGCTTTTCAGTTTTTATAAACTAAAAACTTCTTATGAAACACATATTGACATTTGCAGCATTGTAAATAGGAACATAATTTAACCACCTGGAGGCCACAACTAACAATGCAACCCGTGGAAGGAAAACCATCATAAAAAGGTGGGCCCAACTTTTCTGCAGGTCCACATAAACCACTAAACAAAATGTTCCTAAAAGGAAACATTCATTACAGTTTCTACCGAAATATAAGAAAACTGCAGAGCAGGTTTGGCTGTTTTTATACTAATTATAAGGATATGTTACTGGCAAAATATCCAGTGCCATATGGATATTACTAGAGTCAACGCAAGGCTCTGAAATAGTTCAAAGTGGAACTATGAGAATAACATAAAATGTAAAAGAATAAAACAAAAATTTGATGCAGTCTGCCATGTTAACATGTCAATTTTGGTTTTCCTGAGTTGCCTCTGTAACCCTTTTAATACCTGTTGACTCTGCTAGTACGTCTGACACTTTCCCACTTCCTTTAGGTAATGTTATTACCCTGTCGACAGAGCAGTCAGACTGATTTTTTGTAATCTAACTTTTATATAATCTCCAAACAAATTAAAGCCCAACTCCAGCCAACACTTTTTAGGCAGCTGCAGCAACAGGTTTCATTTTCCTCTGGAAAAAAAAAAAAAAAGGTTATGAAGTAACCCGCTCCCCCGGTGGTGTTAAATGGCCTAGCCTAGCCTTCCAACTGTTACTTTTTTGTACAGCTTGGTCTAAATGAAAAGGTAGTGGAAACTATGGACCTACTGGCTGGAGCAACAGGTAAGAAAACGATGTTACAGGGGGATTCAGAGATATAAAAAAACTAAGGCTATTAATAGACTGTTAAAGCTATTGGCAGACTACATCATATGTTATTTTAGACCACTAATAATAATGTTACACCTTGCATGTTTAACAGCAGCTGCCCCCCCCCCATAGTCCATTTAGCGATCCCAGTTACTCCTGTTGAACAGAGGCTGATACGGGTGGATAGAACACATTAATAATACAGACAGCTACTAACGGACAGTTAAAGGGAAAGAAATACCCTTAAAAAAGAAATACCTTTTTTATAATCTCCAGTCAAAACATTTTATAGAGTAGGGAGGAGTTAGGTTTGGATTGTAATTGTTATCATTGAGGAGACTGCCATGTCACTGGGAGAGAAAGGCGAAATCTTTCAAACAGGGACACCGACATAAAAATAACCCATTACAGCATGGTATGCAAGGGTTAAAATCGCTGCTCTTTGTGTCCCTGTTGGAGAGATTTTTTTTTTCGTTTTTCCTGCGCTGGTAACTGGAGAGAAAACCATACCGGTTAATATTGGAAAACCTGAAAAATGTTCTGATACTTCCCCACTCTGTTCAAAACTAAAATTGGTTTTAGCTGGAGTTCCACTTGCATGCACTAGGATTATTTGCCAAGCAGGGCTCAGATATCATCATTGTCTATGAGAGCAGATATACGACGAATGACGGTGAGAGGTTATAAAATATGCACGCTTTTACTTCTTACCTGTGGGGATAAACGCAGTTTGCTGCAACTGCATATTTGCTAGCGCCTGTTGGTAGTGGAAAACACTGGGGTTAAACATCGTGGTGGCCCCATTGCTTTTTTCAAGTGCTGGCCTCTTTGGTAAAGGTTGAAGTGCTCCAGGCTGCAGTGCCTGTGAATAGAGGAAGGAAATACAATAAAATTGGACACCAAGGAAGAACACATACTGCATGTAAAGTACAAAATCTGATACATCAGAAATCACCTGCAGTTGTATCAACTGCCAAAGACACGAAGTAAAAGCAACTGATGGCTTTAACCAGAGGAATTAAACCAAAATCACAAACATGTCTGAAGAGTATAGGAAGAAATGGACAAGATTCAGGAAACATAAGCATTTTAGACAGATAAGATTTAATGGAACAAGTCATTGTGGGCAACAGGATATTGTTAATATATTTGATTGTACAGCAAATTGGCCTGAGTCAGCTCTAATTAAAATAATATAGATAAATATTTTTTTTTCACTTGGACCATATTCACGTCTTTGTGTCAATGCACATGGGTAATTGTATATTGCACTAAGGTAGCCCACTCATTTCAAATGGGCCGTCAACACACTGCAACATAGGTATTAACACACCTTTTTTTTTTAAATGCCATACACTAAAACACCTGTGCATTGTGGTGCACCGAGGTTCTTTCAAATGAAAGAAACTACAGAGAACTGTATTTCCAGGTGCATTTTACAAAGATGCAACAGTGTGAACCTGCGCTAAATCTCACTTTTCAACAACCTCTTTGCTACCTTCCACAATCCATTTACTGTAATTTGCTGATCCTATGGTTACCATTTCTTTTTTGGTATACATCAGATCAAGCTGTTCTACCACTTTGTAATGAAACTTTTATAAAAAGGAGCCATTTGCAACTGTCAAGAACACAAAAGGCTCAGAAGAGTAAAAAACAAAACTGTACTGTAATATTTAAAACATTAAAATAAGCTAGTGTGCTTGCAGGACTACATACCAAAGACACCCTCCTGATAGAGACAGACTAACCAAGTAGCAGCATAAGAAAGAATGTATATATGTTGAGCAACTATAAT
The DNA here is from genome assembly GCF_042186555.1 of Aquarana catesbeiana. Classification (NCBI taxonomy): domain Eukaryota; kingdom Metazoa; phylum Chordata; class Amphibia; order Anura; family Ranidae; genus Aquarana; species Aquarana catesbeiana. The sequence continues at coordinate 114,888,735 of NC_133332.1, forward strand.
GACAAAGTCCATAAGGTTTTTTTGCATGGGGATCTCTGCAAACTGTCTGCCACTGCTCATGTTGCTTTCTTTAGTGTCAAGATTGCTAGGAAACTTAAAGGTGCCCACAGATGTCCATGAGCTGTCAGATGTGCACGCACAATCCAACCATCCCTAGCCACTTGCCCACCAGGCCAATTCTGACATTTCTCTCCTACATGTAAATATCATTTTTTTTCTAGAAAATTACACAGAACCCCCAAACATTATATATGTTTATTTAGCAGAGACCTTAGAGAATACAATGGCGGTCATTGTAACTTTTTATCTCGCACTGTATTTGCGCAGCAATTTTTCAAACGTGTTTTTTTGGAAAAAAAAAACAGTTTCATGCTTTAATAAAAAAACAAAAAACAGTAAATTTAGCCCAATTTTTTTGCATAATGTGAAAGATAAAGTTGCACCGAGTAAATAGATACCCAACATGTCATGCTTTAAAATTGCACACGCTCGTGGAATGGCGCCAAACTTCAGTACTTAAAAATCCCCATTGGCGATGCTTAAAAATTTTTTACTGGTTACATGTTTTGCGTTACAGAGGAGGTCTAGGGCTAGAATTATATTATTGCTCTCGCTCTAATGTTCGCTGCAACATCTCACATGTCTCACTGGTTTCATATGTGGGCGGGGCTTACGTATGCGTTCGCTTCTGCCTGCGAGCACACATGGACAGGGGCACTTTAAATTTTTTTTTTTTTTTTTTTTTAATTTTGAATTTGCCACTTTAAAAAAAAAAAAACAAAAAAACATTTTGATCACTTTTATTCCTATTACAAGGAACGTAAACATTCCTTGTAATAGGAATATGGCATGACAGGACCTCTTTACAGTGAGATCTGGGGTCAACAAGACCCCATATCTCACCTCTAGGCTGGGAAGCCAAAAATAAATAAATTAAAAAAACGATCACGGCTTCCCAGCCGAGGCAGCACTTTTTTAATGCAGAGGCCGAGCGTAACATCGCGCCCGGCCTCCGACGATCATAGAGACTCCGGCGACCATCTGGTCCAGGCGGAAATCTCTACGGTGGACATCTGGGGCCGGCGGATCCGTTCTCCGACTCACAGATCGCAGCGGTGAAAGTCAGTAGAAACACCGGAGGGCGGTGGGAGGCATCCCCTTCCGCCTCCCATAAGAACGATCAAGCGGCTGACCCGCTGCTATGATCGTTCTTATAGTGTAGGGAATCGCCGGCTGAAAATGGCAATATCTGAATGATGCCTGTAGCTGCAGGCATCATTTAGATATACCACCACAAAGCCCAGGACTTCTTTAGACGTCCAGCTGTCAGCAAGTGGCTAGACATGATCATTGTCTAAAGGGTTGACAAGCACAAACATACAGCTCTGCTGAACATTCAAGTCCTCATTCAAGAGTGAGGAGAATAGGGGATGAGATTTGGGGGGGGGGGGGGGGGGGGTAGTTGGAAGAGCCTGCCAGTCCCAGAGGTGAACAAAATGGATCGAGATCCTCTAACCTACCCAATCAACTGGTCCTCTGACAGGGTCTGACCTGTGATAAATTGCATGTGCAGGGGAGCGGCCTTTAGGGCACGGGCTCTGAAGGTCCGGCACTGTAGGATAGGGTAGGGCCCCACTGCCGCCATTTTTTATCTATACAGTGCTGGTTTTATATAATTTACATGTGAGTGTAATTCTTTTATAATAAATTTGTCATATATATTTTATACGGGATTACACTATGTGGCCTCTTTTTGTTTTTCCCTTTTCAATATAATCATTTTTACTGAGGATATCACCCTGGAGGCTCATACGGTTCCACCTTTCATCTTTGGATCCTTCTTCCATCTTCCATCGAAGTTCAGCAGCCGTTGATGACCAAAGCTTGTTTGACCCAATCAGACGTAGGTTTCATTGGGTCCAAAGGTTCCGGTAAGCCTTCTGATTGTTGGTGGGGGTATATCTTTGAATCATCCTTTTCCTTGCCTATGGATGTGTGCAACATGCAGTCACATATATATTGAAGACCAACATCATTTTGCCTGACATATTCCTTGAGGACTATTAGGACTTTTTTGCTTTCTATGCACCCTCTATGTCCTCCTCTGTGAAGGGTGTATGGGAGAAATCCATTTTTCATATATACAACACATGGTCGTTTTTTATTTTTCATTAGCTCTACACTATTTTTGTTTTTTTGAGGTCCGGCACTGTAAGCTGAACCTTCAGAGCGCATGCGCCGGTGAGGTCATAGGATGCATGCACTCTGAATATCTCCTAAACTGTGCAAGTTTATTATAGGCTTACCTGTAGGTACAAGTGGTGTAACAGAGTTTACTACCACTTTAATGTATATTGTTACTTTTACTTTCTGGATCTGTGAGCTATGGCTATATCACGATCAACCAAAAGATTGGCTTCTTATTGAGAAGTTCAACTCAGCTTAGGTAATCTAATTGTTTAACTAATGTGGACCTTGCTTTAAAATATAAGTCCACTTTGTTGTGAATAGGGATAAGCCAGATGTTGGAGTCGAACGTTAGTTCTATTCGAACATCGGTGTTTGCCAATCTGCCGAACACCATGCGGTGTTCGCAGTAAATTCGAAAGCTGCGGAACACTGTTAAAGTCTATGGGACACCAACATGAAAAACCAAAAGTGCTAATTATAAAGGCTTATAAGCAAGTTATTGCCATAAAAAGTGTATGGGGATCCAGGTCCTGCCCCAGGGGGCATAAGTCAATGCAAAAAAGTTTTTAAAACGGACGTTTTTCAGGAGCAGTGATTTTAATAACGCTTAACCACTTCAATACAGGACACTTATACACCTTCCTGCGCAGACCAATTTTCAGCTTTCATCGCTGTCGCATTTTAAATGACAATTTCGCGGTTATACAACACTGTACCCAAACTGAATTTTTATAATTTTGTTCCCACAAATAGAGCTTTCTTTTGGTGGCAAGTTCTCTCCTTCACTGATGAGCACTGACGGGGCTGCACTGACGGGCACTGATGAGGTGGCACTCATATGCGGCACTGATGGGTACACATAGGTGGCACTGATAGGTGGCACAGATGGGCACTGAAAGGCGACACGGATGGGCACTGATAGGCAGCACAGATGGGCACTGATAGGCAGCACGGATGGGCACCGATAGGCAGCACGGATGGGCACTGATAGGCAGCACGGATGGGCACTGATAGGCAGCACGGATGGGCACTGATAGGCAGCACGGATGGGCACTGATGTACACTAATTGACGGTACGGATGGATGCCAATCAGTGCCAAACAATGCCTGCCAATCAGTGATGCCCATTGTGGGCACTGATTGGCATCCATTGTGGGCACCGATTGGCATCCCTGGTGGTCTAGGGTGGCACACCTGTTGGTGACATCCCTGGTGATCCAGTGTGGACAACCTTGGGGGGGTTGCACTGATAATCATTACAGACCCCCCCCCCCCAATCAGAGGAGCAGCCGACAGACAGACACAAGTGAGGAAAAGCCAATCAACGGATCTTCCCGTTTACACTCTGATCAGCCGTGATTGGACACGGCTGATTACGTGGTAAAGAGTCTCCCTGTCAGAGACTCTTTACCTAGATCAGTGTTGCGGTATGTCAGATTGACACACCGCAACAACGATTGCCGCTTGATATCCTTGCGACGTCAATATGACGTCCGGTCAGGATATTGAAACCACTTTGCCGCTGTAATTTTGCTATATGGCAGGCGGCAAGTGGTTAAAGTGAAACAATACAAATGAAATATTCCTTTAAATATCTTGCCTGGGGGGTGTCCTTAGTATGCCTGTAAAGTAGCGCATCTTTCCCGTGTTTAGAACACCACCACAGCAAAATTACATTTCTAAAAGGAAAATAAAAAAAATCAAATTTAAAACGGTTTGCAGCTGTAATGAAATGCCGCATCCTGGCCACATAGATAAAAATCATTGAAAAAACGGCATGGTTACCGGTCCTGGTGAGTGTTATTTGGGGTGGGGATACATATAGTGGTGACTAGGAGAGATGAGCCATTGACCACTTAGGCTCTGAGGAAAAGGGTGCGCCCTTGAAACGCGTCAGCCATTCGGGATATCATCTGATCCCCTAAACATCAGGTCTGGGTTGCAGGTGTCTTGAGACGCAGTCTCACCAATTGACAAGCCTCCTTTACATGCTCGTTTGTGAGTATAAACATTGTTTTTATGCTTTTAATAAAATTCTACCATTGGTAATGCACAAGGTCGGTGCACCCTCCTTTGTTTTAGTTTTCAAGAATACCCATTGTTCTGAGGAGGGCTGCAAGACTGCCTAAATCTGAGGAGGGCTGCAAGGCTGCCTAAATCTAAAGAGTTGGTCGCACCACTTAATTATAGACTAAGCACCCAAGCGCAGGAGATTATTATTTGTTTTACATTTACAAAACGGACATGGTTCATCTATATAGCTAAAAACAAGCAAATTGTCTTTGTCCACTGTTCAGCTATCAAGAAACACTACCCTCTGAAATACTGTATTTCGGAAAGTGTGGGGGCGAAGGGAGTGAAGTTTGATGTAGTCACACAAGGAAGGACCCTAAAGCGGCTAAAGTTTTTGGCCCTGCAGGGTCAGAATAAGTGGCAAGTTATGCTGGTTGAATCCAGTGGTGAAAGCATCTGTCTAACAGCAATCCAGTGCCAGGCTCCATGTTGTCTAGTGTAACTACTAGCTAATGAGCAACAACTGTTAATTGCTAGGAAACCTATATTTGAACAAAAAGACAAAACTGACACATCTAAATCTGGAAAATGCTGTTGGAAACCCTGCTTAAAACAATTCCTCAATGCCATCTGCTTTGCCAGCTGATCATCTCAAGTCTGCTACTAATACAATTGCCTAAAAAAAAACAAAAAAAAAAAAAAAACACACACATTCACAACTGACTCATGACCATTAAAGTGTCTGCAATTCTGGCAATCACCACACCTGTCTCTTACAGTCATCCAGCAATGTCCTATGTATACAATATCCAGCAATGCTGGACTGGTTATAGAAAAGCCTAAAGGTTTTGATAAAACCTTGAGGGAATGTAATGGACTCTTTGGGTCCTGTGCTTATTGTGGAATTCCATCCTCCGTTTGTGGCTTTTATCGTTTCTCTCGCTCTGTTTCATTTCTGTTTCACTGCCCATTCATATTGCCCCTTCCCTTGTGGTTTTCAGGGCATTGTTGACTGTTTATCTGTGATTTTTTTTTTTTTTTTACTGCGATGTTGCTCTGTACAAACATATGTGACTGTTTTAGACAGCTAAACATCAGTTAAAACACAGAAGGGTAGATTTACTAATACCGGTGCACTCAGAAATTGGTGTGCATGGTAGCCAGCTTCTAACCTCAGCTTGTTTAATTAAAAGGTTAAGTTCACCTTTGGGAACATGTTACATGTTCCACCCATTTTTAGGGTGGAACATGTTTCCCATTGCTGCAGCAACTGCTGGCTACCCACCCTTCCTGTGGCAGCAATACGGGAAGAATTTTCCTGTACTAGCTGTCACTTTTTAAAATTATCGTCCACACGCAGCTCTGTGTTGAATGAACTACAAGTTCCGACATCCTTTGCAGTTGTCGGCTTGTAGTTCTCAACTACCACAGTGCCGTGGAGCACTGTGGTAGTTCACTGATTTATTCCTGTCAGATTGTATCTGACTGCCTGTACGGGTACACAGATATATTGACAGATCTGAAGGCACCAGTGATCTGCTGATCACTGGCCCAATTCTTTACGGGCTCCAAAAGAAATAAAAAAATAAATACACTTTTTTTACCTGCAAAAAAAATTGCATTTATAATTTTTTCTAAAAAGGTGAACATATCCTTTAAGCTTTGCCAATAAAACCTAGAGGCTGATTTGTTTTAATGCAGAAGTGAGCCTGATTTTGCACTCTCAAGCTTTAGTGAATAAATCCCAGAGGGACAAATTTATAGAGGTAATGCTTAGTTTGACCATCTTTTACTGTTTATTTGCTGCACAATTACCGGTCGGGTTGTTTGACCTAGTTATAAACCACATGTACTAGATCAAGTTGCCATTTCTACAAATATAGATTTCCCATTCTTCCTTTGGATAACCAGTTTTCAGCAACATTCATAATGTAAAAAATTAAACTAACGTTACAGCTGCTGTGCTCAATCAACTTTTTGATTTTTGCTGTTCTAAGGAGGCAAATCATTTTATTGACGATTCCCCTGATGCTTCCTAAGGCCCACTAAAAATGTGTTTTAAAAATCATCAACTTCTTCCCTATGCTGACCTTTGTATGCATTTACTACACTATGGACAGCCTGCAAATGAGGATTGCAGATGAACCTAGACAACTGGATTTTCTGTGTTGGGAAAAGCGCTTGTTATCTACATCTTTGGACTCCAAAACCCTTGCCTTTGTTGGTTGTCTTTTGACCCAGGCATGTGAAATATGAAAATAGGAAGTGATACAAAGAAATAGGAGGGCAGAGTGGGACAACAATGCAGTAAGTTGAAGAGATGAATTGCCAATAACACGCACAAAGACCGCCAAAGTGGGAAAACAGAAAAGCATAAGAAGCAAAAAAAAAAGGAGACAGACTGAGATTAATGGGCTATAATATCACAAAAGCCTTGACTAAAATAGAGTACACATAGGCAATTTTTAACATTAGTTTGTAAAACAATAGTTTGACAAACATTCACAAAGCTTTCAAAAACGCTAGCCAGCTTTCAGTTATAAATTTGCCTTGTAAGTATTATTGTTTTCATCCTATTACAAATGTAAAAATTGTCAGTTTTGTTGTGTAAAAGTTTTTTTCTGTTCCTAATCTTTTTGGAATTGCTCTGACATAAGTCCAAGAAAATAAACTTATGTAAATTAAGGTATGCATACATTTAAAATGGATTTCAGTACATAAGATAGTAAAAAGTATTGGCTATCTTCTAATTCATACCCTTAAATTATAAATGAGAAAAAACTTTAATGGCTCTTGTCCCCTAGCAATGAGCCACATATCTTTTTGCAATATCTAGTCCATATTTTTGTGGAAAAGTCCAGGAATTTTGTGCTTTTCATAGATTCCAAATACTCTATATATGAAATATACCGGAAACCATGATATTCAAAGTAGACTAGTGGTGTAAATTTCAAATTGACTATATAAATGAATAAAACTGTAATCAACTGATATAGGGCTTTATGTATTCATCTGGAAGAAAAATGTCTATAGCAACCAAATCAGTAATTGAGGTTTAACTTTTTTATACAAATCTATTAGGTATCATTTTGCCTGGTTTGGGCACCTTGCTACAAAAGATGAAGCAGACTTTAGGCAATGTCTGGCTAGAACGCCTAACCTTTGTAAGACAATATGACATGACAGAGTTAAAATAAATATTGTCTTATGACTTGGTGGGTGGCTAGTCTCTGAAAATTAAGCATTTGATGGCAGAAGAGCTAGAAATAACCCTGACCATATTACATTCTAAAGGAGTATCCACTACAAAGCAATTTACAATGTTTTTTACAATTTTTTTTGCTTTATCCAGCCAGAATTGAAGTTTTGAAGTTTGAACAAAGTTTTGCTCAAAGTTTCTAGCCTAACAAGATCTGCTAAGATGTGCGACAGGACAATGCTATGTCATATTGGAAAATTGTAGTTTGAGGGCAGTTTTGCAGGCGAGACTGGATTGCAGGATCATACAAGGGTTTAGGGGTCACCTAGGGTTCTCACCCATACGGGACGGGACATGTGTCATATAGAGAAAACAAGATTATTGATTTTCTCATGGCTTGGTAAATCCTGGTTTGGGTCCTGGAATTCAGAGACTTCATGGAGGACTTGGGAAGGATCGTTGATCCAGAGTGGGAGACTTTTTGTGGGCAACCAGCTCCCACCGATTATGCAACCATGCACAATGTCTTTCAGCTTGGAATTAACTGTACTTTAGGACCCATCCTGTGCAGCAGGAGGCTCTGCCCAGGAGTCAGTACAGCTGAAAGCAACTGATGTCCGTGCATACGCACTGTAACTGAAAGCGGATAGGCATTCATTTATGGAAAAGAAATACTGAAAAACCCCTGTGGGGGTAACCCATGTGTTTTGAACTTTATTTAAATAAAAGTGGGCCAGGAAAGCCCTAAAAAGATTTTTTGCAATTGGACAGTGTCCTTAACGTGCTACAAGTGGACAGTGTCCTAATGTGCTACTTTGAACTAATCTTCCCACAAAAGGTACAAACATCCTTTTGGTTACACAATTTAGAGGCGGATACCCAATCCCCTCTCTCAAGCTTGAGTTAATATTACCACATAAAATTAAAAAAAATTGAAATTGCGCTATAGGGTAAAAAATAAACAGCTAGTGCCTCTACCCATACAAGTTGGAATAAATAGAAATAATTTATTATTTGTAATACTACCACAGTATTTGCTTTCAACTGTGAAATTTTATGCTGCTATCCCTTAGTGCAACTATAGAAGCATTTTAATGTTTTTTAAAACAAACATTTTCTAAAAACAGATCATTTTTGCTAGTTTTTGTCTCCGTATATCTGCATTTGTGCCCATACATGACATGATCCTGTGGCCCACAAACAGACCCATTACCCATTTTTACACTGATGTACTGAACATGTACAAGTCACACACTAGGGCACTTGAATTGCTTTTCCTGTGGATGGATAACACTTCAATTAAAAACTTTTCCATGATCTGTTTTCAATGCATCGTTTTTAAAACGCCCAGTTACTAATCAAAAAAAGTAAAATCAGAACGTAGGACCTGTAATAAAAACACAGAACAGCTACCTGAAAGAAAGCCAGGCACAAATGAAACTAAGAGCTGGTAGTCTGACTACTTGATTGGAGAATTAGCAAAAATTAAATTTCTGCTCCAAGACTTTATACTGCTTTTCTTTGGTGTACATACCACACCTTTCAGCAGCTAAGTGTGTTCAATAACACTTCAGCATCTCAAAGGATAAACCCACTTGTGGCCACTTGGTACATGAACAGCACATAGTGATGAGGGATAAATAAGTTATGTTATATATACAAAGGGATGCACTTCAAAAAGAGGAGTAGTTGTTGGCATGAGTTAAAGCAATGCAAAACTAAAACCATTACAGGGGTGAAAATCTGGTTTGCAGCTCAATGATTCAAAACAGATTAGGCTGTAAGTATATTGCAAATTTAATTATGGTGCACATGTAGCCATGTAACATAGAACTTTAAATATATGTATGTATGTATATACATACATACACACATGCAAGATTACAGTCAACATTAAAGCTCAACTTCAGGCAAAACATTGTTTGAACAGTGAGGAAGGTTTATAACTGTTGGGTTGACATATTATATTACCTGTAAACTATTTTAGCTGTGTGACATCAGGGCAAGAAATAAAGAGAACAAGGGCTACTAGAAACAACTAGGTTCAGACAGCAATAAAAACCCAGCTGAGGCTCTATCCCTTCCCTACTCTTCTATTAAAATATTTTTGTTGCCGTCTCAGTCCACACTGCAGAAACGTCACACCACTTTCTGTCTGTCAAACTCCGTTTCTCTGAGACAGAAAGTAAGGAGACATTTCTCCAAAAGGGAAACTACAATAAAAACCTGACATTTTACCCTTCCAGACCCCATTAATGCCAACAAATAGATTGTCAGAAGCATTGGCTTTAATTATGCCTCATGCATGATACACCCTCATCACTAAACCAAATATGGTGTCCACCTCCTTCACACCAAATTACATGCTGTGCTTCCACTCTGCAGAGAAGACCAATGATGAGAATAAACCCTCTCTATTCAGTTTTAGATGTCCATCTTTCGAGCCAAGATGTTCTTTTGTATTTCTCAATGCCAACTGATCTGCCAAAAATGTCTGTGGTGTAAGAACAAATAGTGTTCAGGAAAACATGAGCGCCTTCAGAGATGCACTTAAAAACCTAAATAGAATATGAAACATGCCTCTAAATGAAGCACAGTTCTCCATCTAAACAAAAAATAGGCAAACAATTCAACTGCGCTTATGCAATCGTCCAAGGCACAAAAATTATATGCATCCCATTTAAAATAATGAAAGTTATGTCAAGAGAACACTTAAAAAAAGATACGTTCCGATTGGTTCTTATGGATTACTGCGGTTTATATTTTATACTGCTCATTAAAATGCCTTATTTTAGAACACTAAAATATTGCATTGCAAAAGAAGTCTTAATCATTGTGTTTATCACATTCTTTCAGTGGAATATTTTATTTTCAGTTTCAACTATAAGAAAAATAGCAACATATTTAATATGGGATGTATTACAGCTGCTCAATTAAGCTATTTCAGTTTTATGTGGGTGTAGGTGGGTTGAATCACCCTCTAGCTTCTGCTAACACTTGAGGACCCTAAACAAAAAAATCTTTACACAGAAGTATCCTGGTCTGCCAAATTATCATGTCATTGTGAGGGCAATCATGGGAATCTAACCCCTCAATCTGAATTCCATGTAATCTAAAATAAACTCAGAATTTAGGCAAGACCACCTTGTATTGCTACAGTAGGCAAGTAGATCTGGGAACACAGGCGAAAATGTCTGATCTGGCTCTGTCAAGCCTCGTACACACGATCGGATTTTCCGCAGACAAAACCTCAGACTTTTGTCCGAAGGCGTGTGCCTGGATTTTGTCTTGCATACAAACGGCAAGGAATTGTCAACCAACAAACCAAGAACGTAGTGACGTACTACGTGGTTTTTCAGCTCTTTGGTGCCACCCTTTTGGCTCCTTCTGCTAATTTTGTGTTAGTAGAAGTTTGTGAGTGTTGATTACCGCTTTACATTTTGCACTTTTCATTTAGTTTCTGAATGGCCGTTCGTCAACCAGACATGTTGCGAAATCAGAGGAGAGAACGTGTTATTTATTATTGGCCTTGGAGTTATTGCTTTGACCCAAGTCCAGGAACAGGAGGAAGAGGATTTCTTGGACCAAAAATTGGTTGCTTTATTAATTGTGACCAATTATGTCATATGCCTTTGCTGCGGGAGCTCCAGGAGAACAATCCAGATGATTTTTGGAATTATCTCCAGATGACGGACCCCTGCTTTCGTCAACTCTTGGCATTGTAGACCCCCTATATTAAGAAGCAGGACACATGCAGGAGGCTTTTATTTTATTTTTTGGTTGAATAATAATGTTTTGATTTATTTTTTCTATATTTTTGGATGCATAGAATGCACTTTTGGTTAAGTTCTATTGGCAGATAGCATATCTAATGTTATTTGTTTTCTTCTTTTAATGCAAAATAAAAAAAATGTCAATTCTCCATTACAAACGCTAGCTTACAAGACCGACCGCTTCTGGCTCGTCCTTGCATCCGAGCATGCATGTTTGTACTTTGGACTTTTGTCTGAAGGACTTGTGTACAAGCGCTCGGAATATCCAACAATTGTCCGCAGGAAATCAACAACTATTGTCTGATGAAGCGTACAAACGGTCGGATTTTCCACCAACAGCCTGTCATCACACATTTCCTGTCGGAAAATCCAATCGTGTGTATGTGGCTTTATACTCACCACGCCGACAGCCCACATCTTAAACCTTTGCACCATTCCAGTGCTGCAGCCTCTGCCAGATTATTTAGCATTCAACACTTCTGGAAGTCCCAAAGCCTATGCCACACAATGTGGTTGCATCTTCCTAACCTTATGTCACTGCTGTATCCTGTAGTGACACAGCTTATGGAAGAGTGCACAGTGAGGGAAACAGGCATCAAATGCTCCCAGAAGTGTTAAATGCTTAAAGAGGAACTTCAGTCATTTTTTTCAACTTTCCAACTATTAAATCTTTTGCCCTTGTTGTTTTAACTTTGGATAGTAAAACTTTTTTTCTGCAAGTCAGTCCCTTATACAGCCCACTTCTTGTTTCTTGTCTGGAAAAAAGCCTAGGCTTATGACATCATGCACATCTCTCTCTCTCCTGAGTTTGCTAGGAAGTGAGGGGGTGAGTCATAAGAGGGCCAATGAGAGTTGCAGAGCTGGAGGCGTGCCTCTGTGTGTCTGTGTAAATCCAGGAAGTGAACAGGCAGCAGCTTCAGATGCCCAGGTAAAATGGATGCAGCCAGACTAAGTGGAGGGAGATTTCTGCAGCATATTTGGCAAGTGCAGAATAACAGTATATATAAAATAATATGCAAAGTGGTTGGAGGGAAGCTTCAAAATGGCAAAGATGTTTTTATTACAAATTATGTGAGCAGACTGCAGTTCCTCTTTAAGAGACTGGCACAGGCTGCAGCGGTGAAATAGAGCAAAAGCAGGAGACACAGGACACCGGAGTATATTCCTTCCTATTGCAAGTAGCCACCAGTTTTTTAGGGGCCAGATAATGTATGCAATATGTACACCGATGAAAACTAATGTTCGAGAACATCTGACGAAAACTAAATATGTTTTGGCTGAAGTTGAGCTTTAACACTTTGAACACAGAGATATGTTTTTTTTTTACCAGTGTCCCTTTTACAGGTTATGCGCTACAGAACACGAGTCACACAGAGAGCATCCAATATTGCTCTAGGACAGTGATGGCGAACCTTGGCACCCCAGATGTTTTGGAACTACATTTCCCATGATGCTCATGCACTCTGCAGTGTAGCTGAGCATCAAGGGAAATGTAGTTCCAAAACATCTGGGGTACCAAGGTTCACCATCACTGTTCTAGGATCTCATATATACCAGGGACAGATCATCAACAAGGCAATGTAGAAGGAAGCATAGAGCACAGTGGATTTTCAGGGGCTCCAGCTACAATCTCAAGGCTTCTGCTGTGAGCCAGCCTGTTTACCAATCTTTCACATCACAAGGATGGACTTGTAGGCAGATAGTGTCTGATATGCTATGCCAGAACAGCCAATGCAAATGCTGCAGCCTCTCTGTGTATATTGCAACGCCTATTAATGTCAAATCGAAGGGGGCCTTGCCTAGAGCCCCCTCTGCCTTAATCAGTCTCTGATGTAAATCAATATAACAACACTCCTTGTAAAATAAAATTCACAGGTAATAATTTTGTATAAGGCATGTCACAAATTAGGACAATAGAAGTGTTACCATTAACACAAACATTGGCTGCAAACCAGGAGACATCAATGAATGTATGAGAACAGATATTCATGTATGCAATTTGTAGGAATAGGAATACATGCACTTGTCAATGGTTACATGCAAAGCAAGAAGGTCAAAGGTCCAAGTACCAGGTCAAGGGTGGCCTTGCGGGGTCGCTTCAGTGATGTAACAGCTGGCTGAGTCTTAATTAGCAGGCAGGGAGCACATGATGGGCAATGGGCCAATAGTGATCAAGCACAACAACAAAAAAACAGCAAGCAGAGGTGCGTCATAAGAAGAGCGACATTGTGGACAGGTGAAAAGAAGAAAAAAAGAATGCATTATACAATGTATTAAAAACTAAGCATGCGTTGAATGGCGACTATTGTTAATGCAATATATTAAAACAAAACAAGCTTTATTTTATACAAAAAAGCAGCAACCAATGACATCATTTTTCTCGCCTTATTTCATAAGACGGTGGTAAATGGGGTGATTATTAGTGAATTGAGTCATCTATGCTTTTGATTTTAATCAATCAATACTGCTGCCATGTAGGCCTTGGTCAGGCAAGCTGGAAATACAGCTGACCATTCTATAACCTCTTGTGAAAATCATTATCTTTATTAAATGTGACACCCAGTAGTCAATAGGTTGTATTAATGGTGCGAATTGGACTTGAGTAAATAATGGTTGCTGCTTTAGAATGTGCAAAAATCAATTTATACAGATGCATAACAACTAAAAGCATTTAAACTGCAGAGGGTTATATTTCATGTGAATGAATGGAATACACACAATGCATGTTACATATGTATCCAAATTCTAGATATTTTTTCATAACATACTTGCACAAGATCAAAGTGCATGGTGCAATTATATGTTCTTATAAAATATAATAAAACAGTAAAAATGATCACTGTCAATCTGCTGACCCCTGGACTCACTTACTGGAAAAATTAAAAGGAGAACTGCAGGGTGAACCACAAAATGGACTGTAATTTCAAGCAATGTTAAAGCTGAACTCTGATGTGATAAAAGCACAAAACTAATGCAGCTCTGTAATTAATACATCATTACTATTATTTTTTTTATGTAAGCAGTATACAGTTATGCTCATAAGTTTACATACCCTGGCAGAATTTATGATTTCTTGGCCATTTTTCAGAGAATATGAATGATAACACAAAAACATTTTTCACTCATGGTTGGTGTTTGGGTGAAGCCATTTATTATCAATCAACTGTGTTTACTCTTTTAATCATGACAACAGAAACTATCCAAATGACCCCGATCAAAAAAAGTTTACATACCCTGGTGATTTTGGCCTTATAACATGCACACAAGTTGACACAAAGGGGTTTGAATGGCTATTAAAGGTAACCATCCTCAACTGTGATCCGTTTGCTTGTAATTAGTGTGTGTGTATATAAAAGGTCAATGAGTTTCTGGACTTCTGACATACCCTTGCATCTTTCATCCAGTGCTGCACTGAGGTTTCTGGATTCTGTGTCATGGGGTAAGCAAAAGAATTGTCAAATGATCTGCGGGAAATGGTAGTTGAACTGTATAAAAAAAGGAAAGGGCTATAAAAAGATATCCAAGGAATTGAGAATGCCAATCAGCAGTGTTCAAACTCTAAGCAAGAAGTGGAAAATGAGGGGTTCTGTTGAAACTAAACCATGGTCAGGTAGACCAACTAAAATGTCAGCCACAACTGCCAGGAAAATTGTTCGGGATGCAAAGAAAAACCCACAAATAACTTCAGATGAAATACATAGTGTGGCTGTTTCAAGATGCACAATAAGGAGGCACTTGAAGAAAGATGGGCTGCATGGTCGAGTCCACAGAAGAAAGCCATTACAACGCAAATGTCACAAATATCCCGCTTACAATACGCCAAATAGCACAGAGACAAGCCTCAAACCTTCTGGCACAAAGTAATTTGGAGTGATGAGACCAAAATTGAGCTTTTTGGCCACAACCATAAACGCTACGTTTGGAGAGGAGTCAACAAGGCCTATGATGAAAGGTACACCATTCCTACTGTGAACCATGGAGGCTGATGTTTTGGGGAATGTGTGAGCTACAAAGGCACAGGAAATTTGGTCAAAATCGATAGCAAGATGAATGCAGTATGTTATCAAAAAATACTGGAGGAACATTTACATTCATCAGCCAGAAAGCTGCGCGTGGGACGTACTTAGACATTCCAACATGACAATGATCCAAAACACAAGGCCAAGTCGACCTGTCTTGGCTACAGCAGAATAATCAGGGTTCTGGAGTGGCCATCTCAGTCTCCTGACCTCAATATCATTGAGCCACTCTGGGGAGATCTCAAAACATGCAGTTCACGCAAGACAGCCCAAGAATTTACAGGAACTGGAGGCTGCCAAGAGGAATGGGCAGCGTTAACATCTGAGAAGATAAAAAGCCTCATCCACAAATACCACAAAAGACTTCAAGCTGTCATTGATGTTAAAGGGGGCAATACACGGTATTAAAGTGGTGTTCCGGCCGAAATTATACTTTTTAAATAAAAATACCCCTATAATGCACAAGCTTAATGTATTCTCGTAAAGTTAGTCTGTAAACTAAGGTCTGTTTTGTTAGTCTATAGCAGTAGTTTGATATTTTATAAATTTATAGCAGGCCGTGGCCATCTTAAGTGTGGGCATCTGAAGCCAGACTGTATTTCTTCCTGCATCCCATCCTTGCAGATCTGGCACATGCTCAGTGCAGCACAAGCAGTGTAATAGGTTTCCGGTCAGGTTTCCATAGCAACGGCAGTGTCAGAGGAAGTTGCTGCCCCTTCCCAGAAGGCATTGCAAACAGGAAATGATGCGATGGGCCACGGCCAGGGAGAAGGAAGTGAAAATGAATACAGCAGATATACAGTAGGTGCTGAGAAAAAAAAAAAAAAAAAATCCAATTCGTTTACAGTGCACAGTTTAGTGAGGGATGCTGAAGAGTTGTAAAAGTGGGTGAAACTCCACTTTAAGGACTGGGGTATGTAAACTTTTGATCAGGGTAATTTGGCTAGTTTCTGTTGTCATTGTGATTCAAAAAGAGTAAAGAGTTGATTGATAATAAATGGATTCAGCCAAACACTAACCATGAGTGAAAGAAAAGTTTTTGTGTTATTCATATTCTCTAAAAAATGGCCAAGAAATCATCAATTCTGCCAGGGTATGTAAACTTATGATCACAACTGTAAGTACTTGAATTTGGACCAGTATCAGACTCATGCCCTGTACAGCAGCACTCAGACTTAGAGTGAGAGGAGAAGCACAAACAGCATTAGGCCCCTTTTACACAATCTGATCAATGTTTTCAGGCAGACCCAATTTGACTATCTGACCTGGGATGGTAAAAAACAGATGATGGATGGGGATCCGTTCCCCATCCGTCTGGCAGATCAGATGACAGTCGGATGGAAAATGGATAGGAGGTCCATTTCCACCTAAATGCCCCATAGAGGAGAGCGGGCAGTGTCTGCTCCGGACCTGTAATCTGCCTGCTCAGTGGGGATCAGCAGAGACATACTCCACTGAGCAGGTTGATGCGCTGGACGGTGTCCGCCCTGTGTGAAAGGGGCCTTAGTTGTGCTGCAGTGTTCATGTACATCCTGATAGAAGCTGAGAGATGAGCTCAACAGTCTGCTGCTTCTTCTTTCACTCTCCAATCACTGGCTTGAGGAGAGCACTGCCTAGAAGAATGAGGCCTGCTTTGCCAGACAGGGATCTGCTGTGCGGCACAGCTACATAAACCTCAGACCTGTATGGACAGAAGTACAACTCCTTTGTCAACTAAAACCATTCCCATGTGTGTATTTCATAAGTATATTTAGCTGTTTGTCTGGAGTTCAGCTTTAAGTTTTAACCACTGGGTATTTTGTCCAAGCTCCACATAGGTACTTGAACAGCAAACACATAAATTCACTTGCATTGGTTGTACAAGGACGTGTTCACTGCTGAATGAGACTGTAAGCAAATACTGGTGATGTCAAATTATTGTGCTGTTGACAGCCTTGCGGGGACATTTTAGGACAAAATTTGATATGCAGCAGTGAATACAAAAACTGACACATGTATACACCCATTTTAAAGCTTACTGTTTTGTATTGGGAGGTGAAATATGTGCATGATGCACCAAGGTGGCAATAAAAACTTAAATGCTCAAAAAAAAGCTATTCATAAAGCCACTCTTTCAGGCTGGGTTCACACTATAGAACACAGCCGCTCACAGCAGGAGTCCGGTGCATCTCCATTCACCGTATCGGGTCTGATTTTAGCCCAAATTTTTGGCTGAATTCAGACCTGAAAACGGACCAAAAGACGCACAGGGCTCCTGTGCAATTCGCACTGGAGCCGCTGGGGAGATGTGTGAACTGGCTTCATAGAGAGCCGGTTACAATCTCCTGTTACTCGAATTGGATGTGGGCAAATCCGCACCCAATTCGCAATAGTGTGAATCCAGCCTCACTTTTACAGAACGCTGAGCTGTGGGAAAAGCATGGAATATGCATGCATGAGTAGAGAATGAAGTAATTTGTAAAGTGGCTGAGGCCCCACTTCCAATTCTCAGTACATCCTGCCATCTACAGCCTAAAAAGTAGGCATTGTTTTTCCAAACGAAGTACTGCTTGTAAATGTCTCAAAGACACTGAGTATAGGGATGTTTATAACTAAAAGTGAACTAACCCTTTAAATTAAGCCTATTCATTTTCACCACAAAATTATATCACTATTTTAGAGCTGCCGTGTGACCCATGTGTGAGAAAATGGCAGTTTACAGCAGAAACTTGCTAAGCTAGATATTTAGCTTTAAAGGCGATCTACACCCAAAACTGTATTTTAAAATTTCACCAGAAAATGTTAAAAATGTCAGGGGTTTTTTTTTGCCTTCCTTATCTGTCCAGAATGCACTGCAGGTAGTTAGAAAAAATCTCTACAAAGTGAGGGGCTATCCCCTTAGGCCTTGTTCACATAAGGTGTATCAATGCGTAGCCTGTGAAAGGGCAGTGTTTACCAGCACATGGATGCACAAGTGTTCCATCCATCTCCATCAAGGCAGTCCCATTATTGTCTATTGGGACAAAGTGGTTGCACGGAGACAGCCGCTGCACCCAATATGAAATACTGTTCGCATTTGGGGTCGTGCACCCACACAGATGTCAAACCCTCATCAGAAAATCCCTGATCAGGGGCTTCAGATTCTTCTTCTTCCTCAGAGTCCTGAGAAAGGAGAGATCTCGGAGGTTCAGACCTCCTCTTAAGGCTTCTGGAAGAGGCAGAGCCCTCCTGGGAAGAGGAACTCTCCTTACTAGTATGCGGTTCAGGTTCCCTGCGGGAAGTCTGAAAAGCCATAAGTGTAGACAGCATCTCAGTTTGAACTGTAAGAAATTCTCTCATAACCTGAGATGTTTCCTTCCCTTTAAGCCTCTCAATACATTTTAAGCAAAAGGGTTTTGAATGGTCCAGGGGTAATTTCTCATTGCAGTTCCCGCATCTTTTAGCGTGGGCAGAGGATTTAACAGGACGGCTGGCAACCCCATGGGCAGTGGCGTCCTCCCCTGAAATAAAAGATACACAGGCACAAGATTAAAAACGGCACTGTGTCACACAGAGGAAAGAGCCGGGATACCCTCCCCTATCAAAACCTCTGGAGACCGGTCTGACTCACCCCCTGTGGTCTCCTCCATGGCCATGGATCCTGCGGGCCTCTCCTCGCGCTCCATTGCTGCCAGTGTCAATATAACAGATAGCCTAGCTGCACAGGAGAAGTGGGCGTCTGCTCCTCCTGGTTAAATCCTTTTATTTTGTATGAGGACAGCGTCCTCCTCCTCCTCGGATGCCGCTGCCATTTTGCCGGAGAGCAGAACCGGAAATGACGCGGGCCGCAATAAGCTCTCTTCCGGCGCTGTCATTCCTCCACCAGACACTGAGGAGATGGTGCAGCGTGCCCTCAGCTTAAACGAATGGCGCCATCTCCTGTTACCAGCCCGCGCGATCCCTGCGGAGAAGAGGTAGCTAGTAATGCACACGGCATACCAGCCGCCCGCCTTCCCCCAGCACTGTCTCCGTTATATGAGGGCGATAACCGCACAGCCCTGAGAGGGGGCGACACATTGCATAGATCGAAGGATCCCAGGACTCCTTTTCTGAACGGCCACTGCACAGGTAAGGAGGGGAGACAGGATAATGGCCCCTGAAGTTCTGGGTACACCACTGTACCCAGGGTCCTTCAGTCCTTAGAGGGGCTCTTCCCAATGCTGCCCCCCCTAAGGGAAATGGATGGGGAAACCCCCCCCCCAGGAAGGATACAGAAATCCTACTGGACCCAGAAGCTTCCCAAGCCCCAGGCTTCGGGTCCTAGGAAAAAAAAAAAAAAAAACAAGGGTTTCGCTGTGGGGAAACACAATCAAAAACTGAGGAGCACAGGGAGGAGCGGGGGTTTTTAACCACTTTGATTGATTGTGTTTCCTGTCAGGTGAGACCAGTCATCTCTCAGGGTGCCGTCCTGGAAGACGACTTGAGAAAAAAAAGTTTTGTTTATAGTTCTACCTTCACAATTTTTAGACCCTAGTAATCCTTGTCCCGTACCTTAGGTTTAGAAATTATGGGACAGAGACCCGGATTCTTCAAGCTACAGTAGCACTTAAAACATTACATTTATTTAAACATATCTTACAAAACTATAGGTGGATTGGGGCCAATAGTCAGGTTGATGATAGGTAA
Organism: Aquarana catesbeiana; assembly: GCF_042186555.1. Lineage (NCBI taxonomy): Eukaryota > Metazoa > Chordata > Amphibia > Anura > Ranidae > Aquarana > Aquarana catesbeiana. The sequence goes on from NC_133332.1 coordinate 114,908,573, forward strand.
ATTTACAGTCATGTTGACATAAATAGAAGATCTAGTAATGAGAATTTGGCAGGGGTCCGGATTTTGTTTGCCCACTTACCAAGTTTGAAATACATGTCAATGGTACTCCACTGACTACAATGTAGTAATATAGACTACAGTTCAGGGGCTGCTTTCAACCTGTTTTGCACCAGGTTGCATTACTTCAGGTTCAGCCGGTCCTATTGGGGGTGGGGGGGTGCTGGGAGTTTGGATTGCAGGAAAAGCAGGTGAAACACAGCCTTTTCTTGTCAAACTATGCATTTTGCATGGAAATGGCTGTTTCATATGAACACCTGTTGTCTTATACAATAACGCAGTTGAGCAAAATGTGCAAAAGCAGAGCAAAAAAGTTCATTTACACCAAAATTACCACTTTTTTCCAGTTGTGGGTGAAGTAGCCCACCAAGTCTTTTACAACTTTCTAGAATAGGGTAGCTATTCAGCCGAGTTTCTGTTGTTGTCACCAGCTCAGCTGGGTTCTCAATATAATAGTAATATACAGTATAAGTGGAGAGAGAGAGAAAGTCTCAGCCACATGTCCTGTCCATGCTACTAATACCAGATCAAGAGGATTATGCAAGTATTTCTAGGTTTCACTGAAGCTGCCCATAGATTCTTGAGTGTATTGCTGAATCCTTGTGACAGAGCGGTTGATTTACTAAAGGCAAATAGACTGTGTACTTTTGAAAGTGCAGTTGCACTCTGCAAGTGCAGTTGCTCCAGAGCTTAGTAAATGTGGTAAAGCTTCACTTTACAAAGAACACCCAATCACATGCAAGGAAAGTAAAACACTGCATTTTGGCTTGTACATTATTGGATGATGGATATCAGCAGAGCTCTGCCTCATTTACAAAGCTCTGGAGCAACTTGCTTTTGCAGAGTGAGACTGCACTTTCAAAAGTGCACAGTCCATTTCCCTTTAGTAAATCAACCCAGAGTATCTCTGCCCTATTACTATCTCACATACATAGTGCCAGATAACTAGGCCTGTGTTCCAAACTGGCTGGGTAACAGCTGGAGGGTTTTTTCATCACCGCAGACTGTCTTCAAGTTTCCGACACAAAGACAGACACAGCATTGTCCTCAGGGGCTCCTGCAACTGGACGTTGCTGCAACATTCATCTGGAGGTATCTCTATAAATACCCAGGTGTATGTAACACAATTCCAGAAGGACTCCTATTGGGCCCTTTGCTGATATCTCTGCGTACATTAAGGCTGCATATTCACACTACAGCGCTTTGATTTGGGGGCAGATTTGCAGCGGATCTGCCCGTGAATTGACAGCGCTGAGGTGTGAATGACAAAAATGTGGGACTCGAATTCAAGATGCCATTCATTTAAATGACACTTCAAATTGCGGCGCTGGTCTGCCACGATTGTCGCGCGATAAAACAAGCTGCAATCGTGGTAACCCGCATTGCATGTCGCCAAAAAATAGCCACACACACACCACGATTTAAGGCGTCATTCAAATGAGTGGCATCTCAAATGCGAGTCCCGTGTTTTGTCATTCACACCTTGGCGCTGTCAAATCGTGCTCAGAACCGCGGCAAATCTACCTGCGATTCAAAACACTGTAGTGTGAATGCAGCCTTAATGTGTGTGCCGTTATTAATCTTTTCCTATATAAAGCTTGATTTCTATACTGTTGTGCATTTATACACTTATGGTTATTGTTATATTTCCTATTTGCTGTAGTTCTGCTTTTAATTACTTTGATCAGATTACTGGTTAATTTCCCAGGAAGGGAATCCCCTCTGTTTTGAGGCCTTGTCGTGAGTAGAGGCACGGCCACTATTCCACTTATTGAAGGTTCTGGTATCCTTCGTTTCCATAATTGGACAGATATATTTTAAGCAAAACTGCTAAATACACAGTTGAAATACATATTTTGACAACCTTAACTTGCCAGGGGATTTGTAAGTTTGTACAGGCAGTCTTGTGGTTTATGCACATTTTGCACATTGGTGATACATGTAGTTCATGATGAGGGATTTCATCTTTCTGGTTCACCACTGCAGCTTCCTATGCCACCTCTCCACCTGCAGCCTCCTCTTTGCATATTCTATCAGCATTGCATCTAGTGACTATAGGCTGTTCTAGGGAGTAGAGATGAGTTTGGGGTTCTTCAGACAGTTCTAACCCACATGAGATGCTGAGCGAGGAATGACCCAGCCCACAACTCATTGGTGTACAAAAAAGGAGTTTGGGCTAGAGGTCTTTTCAGAAGACACCCAAACTAATTTCTACAAAAGACCAGTAATGCTAATCCAAGAGTTAACAGAGTGATCTGAAAACAAAGGTATATGTATTACTAGAAAGTATGCAGTACATATGTATTTTAAGGAATAATTTAGCAGTTTGACCATAATTCTACTGGAGACATTTATAAAACATGTACAGGCTGGAAACCAGGTAATTTCTGCTCTTTACAAAAATACACAAAGTTGCCAGATAGGCCTCTTTCACATGGATGCTGTTGACTTGTGATCTGCAGTAAAAAAAAAAATGTTAGCAGCAGCTGGCCTGTGGTTAGCAAGAGATCAGGAAGTGACATCCTCATTTTAACAGGGATTTCATGCTAAAAACTCTTTACTGCACTGCAACCACATTTATTAAATGCTGTTGCAATGCAATTGCAGCATCGTGCCATTTAAGTCTAGGGGGCGCCTTGGCGACATGTCTGGCTTTTTTGCAGCAACACAAAACCTCACAGCCACAAAATTGTGTATGGGCCATCCAACGGCCTTTGTTGGGTTTTGATAGGTGGCTGAAGTGCATTAAAAACACACCTTCATCGCATGGTTTTTCCACACTGACAATGCCCATTTAAAAGAGGCCTGGGCAGTGCAAAAAAAAAACTCAAAAAATGTACACTTTAGAAGTATACAAAGAACAGAAAAGACAGTTTTCAGTCTGCAAAAGTGTTATAGCAAGTGTAAGAGTAATTTCTAAAAAAAAAAAAAAAAAAAAGTGAAGAAAAATTTCTCCATTGCTAGGACCATTAAATTCCAGTTGTCACTTTAAATATCAGCAAAAGAGAAGTTTCTTGGTCCTCTACTTTTTATTAAACCTGCCCCAGTGTTTCTTCAGTAAGCAATTTCAGACATGAGTAGCAGTGTAATAACTGCAGGCCCTGCAATGGGTTAAGTACATGATAATTAGCCCCCAGACAGCAAGACTCCAGAGAAAGACTAGGCAGGCCCTTACCATAGCAGCTGCGGCTGTTTGGTTCACCTGGTGCTGAGCTGCCTTTATTTTGGCTTGCAGGTGTGCAGGGGGGTGAAAGTACTTGCATTTTTCCCTAGAGCATCTGCCTTTGATGTAATCCATGCAAACCGTTACAGTATTCTCGTTGGTGTCAATCATGGCAATATCTATTGGGTGGGCATAGCGGCAGTCATTTTCTCCTCGGGTACAATTCCCACGCTGGAATTCTCTGCAAACCTGGACAGGAGAAAAAAAAAAAAAAAAGTGTCTTTAATATGACAATTATAGAGAGATGTGCATTTTGTTCCACTGAATACATATGACACACCACAGTCATTGTTTCAGGTTGATATGTGGATATTAAATTAACAGGACCTTCTCCACCAGTAATATACACACAGGCTGTTGGCCAATCAGGGTTCTATGGATTTGTACAGCACTGCACATACCATCCAATCTATGAAGTTCCATATGCGGGTGCTTGGATCAGGGATTCAAATGATTAACGCCTGAAAGTACACCGCCATTTTTGCTCAGAAAGCATGGCATATTTGTTTTTAAGACCTGCATATACTTTAACACAACCCATTATCAAGCTTTAAAGTCACCCATCCATTTTAAATGGCCTGGATGCATTAAAAAAGCCAAACTCATGGCAAAATAAGAAGTTACTTTTGCATTTGAGCTTCCACTCCATTGCAAAAGTTAGGCATTTCTTTTGGCCTAGAGGGAACAGGAAAAGCAGTTTACTTCCTTATCCCAAGCTCCCACAGGCCTATTCTAGCTGCACGACCTGTCACCAGAGGCTGCTTCTCCGCATCACACGGATGTCACCATGTATAATGCAGGACCATTGGTGCTGCATTCTAAGCGAGGACGCAGAGGGTAGGCCTACAATCTGAAGTGTCAGAAAGAGGAGAAGAGCACTGGCTGCTGGGGGAATGAAAGGTTAGGTAAATAAAACCGCTTGTGTTCCAGCATTTATTCCAGGGCACATACTGGTCAGTAAGGATAAGCTCAGGCGTGTTCACAACTGCACGTGCAGAGCCCACCAGGAAGTCGGCACTGCATAGCACTAATCACAGACAGTGAGAAATGTTCCTGATCTGCGGCTGCAGAGATCAGGAACTGTCTCACTGCTTGTGATAAGAGCTCCACAGTGCCGACTTCCTGGTGGGCTCTGCACGTGCGGTTGCGAACATGCCTGAGCTTATCCTTACTGGCTAGCTGTGATGCACACACCTCCGTTATTAGTAGGGTCACTCAGATTACTGCCTCAGGTCAGATTTACTCCTTTCTAGGTCAGCTCGCAGAGGTCAGATGTTCGTTCACTGTTCAAAGGAGGATGATGAACAGGTGACATTGAAAGTTGCAATGCTGAACATTTAGGGCAAGGTGTCAGTCTCCCCTGATCCCAGAACCCCAGGCAAGGTATATCACCGACGTGGGTTCCCTCAACAACTCTCCTCTCCACCAGAGCTCAGTTGCTCTAACAGAGTAGGGATGTCTAATATGGGAGGGGAGCTGTAATATCATCCACCTGGTTAAACTTCAATTCCTGCAATAGAGAGGTGGCAAGCAGGAATGGGGATCTATGGGTATATTAGAGACGTGCAGTCGGAGGCAGAGTCTCACCTGCCATGAACATAAAAAAAAATGATCGGACTGAGGGTCATAGCTCGGCAACCTGGGGTCACAGAGATTTTGGGGGTTGGGTAGCTGAAGTCCTACCCCACTACTGGTCAAAATTTGGGGATCATGCCACCTATAGTTCTGGAGATACGGGGCTCCTTGAGCAGCCTGTCAGAAGCTGCATACAGAGCGGCCAGTTTAAATACAAGCTGGCACACATACAGTTAAGAGGGAGAATAAGAATCTGCTGCCTGCTGAAAAGGTACTGTTTTAATCAAGCTAAATCATATATTATGCTATATGTTATAACATAATAATTATTTATCTATTTACTGCAAAATTACTGGTTTGAACTTATAACTTCAAACTTCAGTAATTTGTCTGTTAAGCCACCTGCTTGAGTACAGTTTTTTAAAATATAGTAAAATTACCCTAAAAACAATATATAATAATTATTTGTATAATACTTATGGTAAATTAACCTCTTGCCACCTAGGCCAATTCTGACATTTCTCTCCTACAGGTAAAAATCATAATTTTTTTGCTAGAAAATTACTCAGAACCCCCAAACATTATATAATATATATATATATATATATATATATATTTTTTTTTTTATTATTTTATATATAAAAAACACAAGGGGTTGTAAACCCTTGCGTTTTTTCACCTTACCCACTTGCCGACCGCCACAAGCCGATGTACGTCCAAAGTTTGTCCGCGGATAAAGTTGTTATGGCAGCAGCTAGCTGCCATAACCCCGGTATCCCCGTTTTTGTGCGGCGGTCGGCTTTCAGATACAAGTGGTCTCTGCGGCGGATCCGCCGCGAGATCACTTTTAAATTGGTGGTGGGAGAGGGCCCTCGGTAGCGGCGGAGGTGATTGCGTCCTTCTCAGTGCTGTGCCTGGAGACGAGTGAGGCTAAGATGGCGCCCACTCGTCTCAATGACACTGCTGGGCGGAAGCGACATCAAAACGTCACTTCCGCCCATACGTCTTAAAGGCACATTTTTTTCAATGTCATTTTTTTAAATGACTTTTTTTTTGTATTGCATTTTAGTGTAAATATGAGATCTGAGGTCTTTTTGACCCAGATCTCATATTTAAGAGGTCCTGTCATGCTTTTTTCTATTACAAGGGATGTTTACATTCATTGTAATAGGAATAAAAGTGACAATTTTTTATTTTTTTTTTTTAAAACAGTGCAATAAATAAATAAAATAATGTAAAAAAAAAAATAAATAAATAAACCCTGTCCCGACGAGCTCGTGCGCAGAAGCGAATGCATAGGTGAGTAGCACCCGCATATGAAAAAACAGTGGTCAAACCACACATGTGAGGTATCGCCACAATCGTTCGAGCGAGAGCAATAATTCTAGCCCTAGACCGCCTCTAACACAAAACATGCAACCTGTAGAATTTTTTAAACGTCGCCTACGGAGATTTTTAAGGGTTAAAGTTTGACTCCATTCCACGAGCGGGCGCAATTTTGAAGCATGACATGTTGGGTATCAATTTACTCGGCGTAACATTATCTTTCACAATATAAAAAAAAAATTGGGCTAACTTTACTGTTGTCATATTTTTTTATGCAAAAAAAATGAATTTTTTCCAAAAAAAGCGCGCTTGTAAGACCGCTGCGCAAATACGCTGAAAAAAAGTATTGCAATGACCGTCATTTCATTCTCTAGGGTGTTAGAAAAAAAACAAACAATATATAATGTTTGGGGGTTCTAAGCAATTTTCTAGCAAAAAAAAACTGTTTTAAACATGTAAACACCTAAATTCCAAAACGAGGTTGGTCCTTAAGTGGTTAATGCATCCTATGCATTAAGGTGAAAAAACACCTGGCAGTGACCAGCCCCCCAGTTTTACTTACTCGAGCCCTGGAACTTCACCCAACGGGGACGCGCTGTCCCTCTGCCCCGGGGTTTTCGGCTCTTGATTGGATAGATAGGAGCGCAGCCATTGGCTCCCGCTGCTGTCAATAAAATCCAATAACACGGGTGCCAGGGCCAAGTCCTACATTCGGCGGCTATAGCCGCGGAATGCTGGACTCGGGAGCGTGCCCGCAAGGTAACCCCCCAGGAGAGCGTGTATCTGATGTGGGGAGGAGCCCAGAGAGCGCCGAGAAACCCCAGAAGGAGGATGATCGGGGCCACTCTGTGCAAAATGAGCTGCACAGTGGAGGTAAGTATGAAATGTATGTTATTTTTTTTTAAACGGAGCTTTACAATCACTTTAAGTTAGCATGATTATTTGTAGAATGTGAAAGATGATGTTACGCCAAGTAAATAGATACCCAACATATCACGCTTTAAAGTTGCGCACACTCGTGGAATGGCAACAAACTTCGTTACTTAAAAAACTCCATAGGCATTAACGATTTATAGGTTAGATGTTAAGAGTTTACAGATGAAGTCTAGTGCTAGAATTATTGCTCTCTCTAACGTTCATGGCGTATATAACCTGTGTGCATCTGGCTCTGATACTAGCCAGTGCCTCACCAGCCACTGACCTCACTGCACGTCCCTGGGGTATATCTTTCTGGGTAGTGGACTATCAGGAGGTACCGTCACTCTGCCATGAATGTGTCTCTAATAACTACACATATCATCTGTCTATAGCATAGAAAGTGTGTGTAAGCCACAAGATAAGTAGCTTAAACTGTAAACATACTATATACATATTTCATATATGAGATACTGGTGGTTTTCTTGGCATTTTGCTTTTCAACCCTATAGAAGCTGTGTGCCTTTTCCTGTGGCCTCTATGTCTTGGCAAGACTACCCCTTAATATTTTTCTTCCAACAGGACATGTTTCCACTAATGGTGATGTTGTTTCTGTGACTAACGTTTATTTAATACCAATAGCAAAAACAAACAGAAAAATAACAAGAAATTTTTTTTCCTTTTTTTTTTTTTTTTTGGTACGGAGCAATCAGAAGTTTTATTGCCGGAAAACGGCAAATAGTTAAATTTAGCTTAAAGCGATTTGCCATGTGCTTTATACCCAAAGACATTTTTATTTTCCTTCCTTCTTAATACAGGAACAAAATGTCCTGGAAAGTGCAACACCAAAAAATCTGCCACCTTTTCACTGAACACGCTTACAATCCCTATACGCCCCTATTTGCTGGGTGTGCCCATAATGAGGAGCTATGGAGCATTTTCCCCGGGGTAGAGAGGCCACAAAACAAATATGAAGTTATAAGTCTTACATTTTCTATACTAAAGTCCGACAACACTGCCAAGAGCAGTGGATGATGAGAAATATAAATGGGCTTTTCAAAGTAATTCTGTAAAATGGTGAGCCTGTAAGCCGTTAATTCAAATCCATTTCAGACACCATCCTGCCATAACAATATAGACTACACTACTGCACAAAATGCGGATTGATCCAGCAGTGGCCCCTCTCCCCACAATGTTCTAGCTGTAAACTTACACAGCTTTTGGAAACCGATTTGTAAACTTCAGCAGTTTATAATTTAGGTAGTAATTTTTACATTGATCCAGTTTGGCTAAAGTATGAATATATGCCATATTTTTGGGATCCCTGTGGAACCCCCGTGGGTATCGCTACTACAGTGATTGGTGGGCATCGCTACTACAGTGATTGGCGTTAGCTCTTTGATCCATTTAGGGAACACTTTGCATTTTCTCAACACATGCAAAGTGCTCTCTGATTGGACAAGATGGACCTTGTGATTGCGTCTACACCTTGTCCAATCAGAGAATGTTTTGTGGGATCCCACAGGTATGGCACATACATACTTACAGACTGAACCAATGTAAAATGTACCATACCTACACTTCAGCTTTAAAGTAAACCTGGCTGAATCATTGCAGATATAGCCATCGGATTAACATGGTAGTCAGTCAACTAGCATTGTCTGAAGGTCAACAATGACGCATTGGGATATAAATGAAAACAGATGATATTTATGTGCCCAAGCTGAGTTAGTATGTAGCAGTCTTAGGCTACATAAACATGGGCAGTTAGGGGCATACGAAATATTCCTGCAGCTGGAACCACACATGTATGGGAACAGCTGCGGCTGGGAAGCCTGTACAAAGCAATGACAGGTTGATAGAAGCCATGGCTATCTACGACTGTTTGCATGTATTCACATATTCAGTGGTTACCTGCAGTTAGGGACAGATGATCGTCCATGGATGTCTTCACCACCAATCATCTGTCTCTAACTGCAGGTAATCTCTGGAGGTGTGAATACAGAATAATGTAGCCTACATGCTGAACTAAAGTTTGCTGCGTGGGGGGGGGAGGGGGGGGGGGGGTTGGGGGGGCTGTTGCCTTAATGTGCCAGTATGCACAGCATACCATGATACTCTCCTAGGTGACATGACATTTTTCAGTATATTGTAGTGTGCAGCTCTTACAGCATGTTCTCAAGTATAATATTTCTTAGTACATCTTTACACTGACTGAAGTTCACTTTTAGTATCAAAAGTTACAGTTTTAAGTTTTTTAAATATATCTATCCATCTAGTGCAGTCATTACATAGATGACATTTGAGAAAAGCAAGGAAAATGGATAAATAATTTTGTATTGATTTTCACTTCTTATCCCATCATTTCCTACAAGACAGTCATTTACCACTTTTATTTCATTAAATGTCAACTAATAAAACAGGCCTTCCTCTGCCTGGCTTCTGGGAGCCATTAAAGGGAATAGAATTCTGTGGCTGTGAAAATGTCATGCACATGTTATGTACTGCATTCTATTAGTTGTTATTCTGGACCTGGAAAAAAAAGCAGACTGGCTGTAATGCCGAATCCTAAAAATGTGATTCATATACATGTGCTTTGTTTCAGGAAAACCAAGGGACAGCAGTCAAGTGCAGCATACTCCTGCATAAGATGTAGGTAATCACAGTATGTAGCTGCTAGAGTGTCATTAAAAAAGGAAAGCTCATCTCTGGGGAAAGGAAAAAAAAGTCTTCCTTGCAGAGGGCTGCCCCTGCACTGCAAGGGTTAAATTCTTGTTTACATCTAGGGGTACTGGAAAAAGCAGTTTTACCTGCCTTATCTCTTGCTCCCCAGCAGTAGGCACTCCCCTCTCCTCTGGTGGTGGACTGCTCCTTGGTATATTCATGTTCAGTACAAGGCTATAGGCCCTGTATTGTACTTGATATCAGAGGACTTGTGACTGCATGGGCATATATAAGAAGAGGTTGACCATTTTAGCAGTACTGTCTGTGGGAAGGGAGGATCGATGAAGTAAAAAAGTTTTCTGGTACCCTAGACCAAAACAAGCATTTAACCCTTGCAGCAGAGTCCAGCATGGATGGTGTTTGTTTTCCCTGGAGTTCAGCTTTAAACTTCTCTATCATAAGAATTTCCAGAAATGACACTGGTGTCACAGAGCACCAAAGGTGAGCACAAATGAGACCAGTAGAATCAGTTTACCTTCAGAGTCTGCACAAGCTGGTAGGGAAAGGGAAGGAGGGGCACAAGTCCCTTCTTTGATTCATTCACTTGTGTATGTAAATTAAAGTTTGAGCTATTGAGCTCTGTAAACATTTTGTGTGGGAAAGAAGGTAAGACTAACCTGGCAAACAGGAGAAAAGGAGCCCAGAGCTCCACCTGCTGGCTGTAAATGTAAGTATGAAATATTAATATACAATATTTCATATTTACCTGGTGTAAAATTATAAAACATGTTAAGATATTTTAGGAAGGAAAAAAAAAAATGAAAGAAAGAATAAATGGACCAAGAAAGAAAGAATGGAAAGATAAAGAAAAAAATGAAGAAAGAAATCCAAAGATAATAACACATTTAATCCAGTAATGTATTAACAAATGATATGTATTTTATATCCATCTAGTATAAATACCATAATATGTCTTTATATTAACTTCATGTAATCTACTTTAGAACAGTATTCTCCTTGGTAGGGGCAGGGTAAGTATTGTAAGGCAATCTTGGCTTTGTTGTTTTGCTCAGTACAGTCGAACACTGAAGATGCTTAGAGGAGAGCAGATGATTTCATCAATCTGCTGGTTTCACATTCATTGTCCACACAGCACATTGGGAGAAGAAATGTGACTAAGGGCCACTTTCGCATCTGAGCATGCATTAATGCAACACTCAGATGTAATGTACAAAAAAAATGCATGCACCATTTTTGTGACACAGTGAACTACAAAATATACCTTGCTTTACAGTACACTGCAATGCAGATATATTGGACTGCCATTCAGAATTAATGGCACTGCAGTTTACTAATGCACATAATGTACATCGCCACACATCATACACACACATTACCACAATGCAGCAGTGTGAACCAGACAGCTAGGCGCACACCTAACTGCTAAGGAGTGGTGCGTTAAAACACAAAAGTTTTTCCACATAATACCTGCCATCAAACCTGCACTTTTTTGACAGCATATCACACTACTATGCACTTTAGCACTTGGCTGGGTTTTTTACTGCTGTGCAGTGTGCCTTTTTCAGCAGGGTGCATTAGGACGACATTCAAAAACAATGCATCGCACCATCACAAGCAGTGCATGGTGCCTCCCGTTGTGGTAATGAACAAGGGAATGGGCATGTTCCCAAATGGGATAATGAGAATGGGGCCTAAGGCTATGCTTTCCATGAGCACAATTTGTTTATCTGTGGTGTTGAAGTGGCCTCATGCCTGTCTTGAGAGAAACAGCTGATAGGAAGAGTATGAAATCTAGTGGTGATCACATTGTTCGTCTGTGATCGACTGGCACTGCGTCCTGTTCTCTCCCCTTTCTGAAGATTACAAGTGGAACACTCTACATTGCACAGCTGATAGCACGCCCCGAGTGCAACTGTGTTGGCAATTTGCTCGGGTCCTGCAGTCTACAGGTATAACTTTAATCATGTTTGCTACATTGACTTATAAGGGTGAGCCTTATTACCGTGATTTTAGGAAGAAAATAGTGTTAAGCTGTGCACATGAAGGACACTGGCAGTTATGAGTAATATGGGACACTTAATTGGGTTCCTGAAATTGTGATTTTTTTTTTTGCCTGAAGTTTGGCTTTAAATCTCCTCCATCTAAAGCTCTGTATACATAGATTATTTTAATTCAGGTTCCCCCTTACCACACTATAAAGTGCGAATGGGTCAATTATGTTCTGAGAGCCGCAGCCGGTACCTAACAGAATACCTGATAGTATGTCAGGTGTCCGGCAGAAGGGGACCGACGGGGCCACTCACCTACATTTTTATAGTGAGTATGCCGCTTTAGTGTAGAGATCTGACTTCAGAACTGTAACAGGCTCCAGAGGAACACCAATAAAAGTTCTGTACAGATACATAAAACTTTAAAAATGTCAACGTTTAAATATTCATAATACAGGAGAAAGCCTAACAAGTGTTCTCCGGTTCTCTAATCTAGCCTATTTAAAATTTTACACTGCAATGTGACCATGGACAAAATTACCCACAGAGTTATGCAATTAGTCACTTCAAGAAATCAAGTTAGGTAGAAGTAGGAAGCTATTTAAATGCAATTTATATGCACAGGATGAGTTTCTATCTTTACCACGGCAAACCACCTACCTCAAGTTTGTCTGTGCGCACCAGTTTCTGACCAGCAGAGCCACCGGGAACTGTAACCCCTGGATTCCCCGAAACCAGGACAGGCGTATTTTGTAAGAGCTCAGCGGGAACCAGGCCCATTCCTGGAGAGACATGACTCAAGTATGGGCTAAAAGCCATGGATGGGCTTGTTGCAAGTGATGGAGTCACAGGGAATGTGGTCTGTGGGAGGAAAACAAAGAAAAGGCAATATGGTATTAAACCATGTTCAGATAATATGTAGAATAATCTAATGACCTAATACTTCTTTTAAGGAGACATTACCACTAACGAACAGGGATAGCAGAATTTTCAGTAGTAGTAATACACTTATTACGATTTTGCTGCAATGTTGTCACCCATTCCTATGTAATCATGAGTTGGACTACAAGTAACCATGCTAATGCCCTGTCCGCTGTAGTCACTGCGATAAACCAATTATGTTAAGCCATTGCTGGAGCATGCACACATCTACAGGAAGTTCCTACAAAGAGTCTACATCAGGGATATACAATTAGCGGACCTCCAGCTGTTGCAAAACTACAAGTCCCATCATGCCTCTGCCTCTGGGTGTCATGCTTGTGGCTGTCAGAGTCTTGCTATGCCTCATGGGACTTGTAGTTCTGCAACAGCTGGAGGCTCGATAATTGCATATCCCTGTTATACATGGTGTGCACAGAGAGAAAACATGAACAAAGGAAGGGGAAAACCTGGTATTTTTTTTTTTTTACATAAAAAAGGACAACATGAATCTCTTTTACTTATATTGAGCTGCAAAATAAAGCCAGCTCAATGTACATGAGATATCAATATTCAAAGACCTGTAAATATACTGCATCTCATTTCCACTGCTAAAAAACAATTCTGACTATTTTATTCCCTTTAATTTTCATACTAAATGGGCATGGAGTAGCCAAGCTGACCTGGTTTGTATCATCGCAGTGCTTACCCACTTACAATGTCTAGATAAGTTACCCCTGTAATAGGGAGAACAGGGGGTGTATAAATGACAGGGAGAAGAGACAGTTAATGGCTGTTCAATGCTGCCTTTTGCACAGCCTGGATGGTGAAAAATCTGGTGCAGCACTGCATGGTAGTCAATCCGCTTCTAAATTCAGCTTGTTCAATTAAGCTTTGACCAAAAAACCTGGAAGCGGATTGGTTTTTATGCAGAGCTGCACCACATTTTGCACTCTCTAGTTTTAATAAATGAACCCCGAAAAAATTGAACAGGAGATCCAGGATGAAAGTCACCTACCTTTCTACTAACCCACTCCAAAGCTTAAACCGGAACACTAGTTTCCATTATTTTGCTGGCTTACACCATCAAATTTGCAATTTTTTATATATATATATATATATATATATATATATATATATATATATATATATATATATATATATATATATATATATATATATATATATATATATATATATATATATATATATATATATATATATCACATACATGTGGTAAAGGAAGACTTAATCTCCAGGATCTCTCTCTGTCTCATATAAATATATATATATATATATATATATATATATATATATATATATACACACACACACACACACACACACACACACACACATATACATATATATATATATATATATATATATATATATATATATATATATATATATATATATATATATATATATATACACACACACACACACACACACACTCTCACTCGGTTACTACTACCAACTGGCTCTAATGGAGAGAATTCTTCAGCCTAAGACAGAGAGCAATAAAAACCCAACAGAGGCTTTAACCCCATTAAAAAAAGTACATTTGGGCTAAAGTTGGTTCACACTGACAGCAGCTTTGAAATTGCACTACTTCAGCCATTATTTCAAAGCCGCCGGTCAGTGTGATTTCATGTGCGGCTTGTGACATCTGTGCAACTTCGTGCACAGGCGTCAATGCTTGTCGCACATGAAATAGCCAAAAATACTACAGCGAATTGGTTGACAATAATAAAGGTAACTCCTGGTAAAATGTGTCTGGAAATACAAGGTTTAACCTGAATCATGTTGCTGTCCTTATTACAGACAAATACATCTGTCAGATCACACGGGAAGCCACCCGGCAAATCACATGATGATCACATGCATTGTGTTCCTGGGAGTATAGAGCATGTGTTAACAGCCCACAGACATTTTCTGAAAATGGCATTCAATGCAGAACCTTTAATAATGCAGAAGCTGATTAAGTGAACTAAAAGGAGAATCTATGATGCTACTTAAACACTGCAGCCCATGGCAAAATACACTGGTAATGGATCAAAACTCATTTACTAATATACATTTTTGTTTGCCATCTATATATTCTTTTTATCATCTGCTGAGTAATGTACAAATTACGCCGTGTGAACCTTCACACTCGTGCATGCGTTTTTCTGCAGTATGTGAAGCTACTGTATGTGTGCTTTGGGGTGCCATTTGAAAATAACAGCACTACAACACACCTGTGTTAATATGGGTTTTGGCCATAAACTGTAATACGTACATTTTACCACATATTCCCCTAACACACTAGTGTTAAGCTACCCTTTGTCATCTTATGCCTAGCTTCAATAAATGAAGAATCTACAGGATGCATTATTGACTTCACCATTGAATTGGATGGATTTCCCCTGTGGCTTTATACCAGCACTTTGTAAAGCATTATGAACATACTACTAAATGCAACTATACTGTTTGTGTGCCACTTAAATTATAACTAATAGAAATTTGTTTTTAGATTTGATAGAGCGGTAAGGGGTCAGAACCACTGTCAGGTTTTATCGCTGTCTGTGATGCTGTTAAGAAGATCGCTCTTCTTTATTTGTCCTGGTCACCAATGTCACTAGGAATTAAAGTGTTGCCATCAGAGAAGGAATACAGGGGAACATATTCTAATGGGGATTCTTGTTATTTGACAACTGTCCTAATGGGGATACCACCTCTTAACAGAAAGATATCCTCTCCTGTTGAGTCTGAAGGACAGAAAGTAAATCTCCCTGAAACACAGACACTCTCCCCTACGCTAAATAAATAAATACATTAATTAAAAAAAAAAAAAAAAAAAAAAGAAAAAGCAGGTTGATGCTGGAAGTCACTTTCCTGGTGCCAACGTGGCACATACTACCACATGTATGCTGCCGTGGATTGACGCCAGAAAAGGAAAATTACAGTAGGTATTTGATACAATTTTCCTGGCACTGACATGGTAGCATACATGTGGTTATATGCTGCCATAGAATGGCACCTGGAAAATTAAGAAGGGACAATTTTAGATTATAATCTTGCTGAAGAATAAATAACTATGCATGGCTCAGATGGTGCAACTCACTACACTGTCGGCCAATCAGGAGGAAGAGATTAGGCTTCATTACCTGCTGCCTTTGAAGGGGAGAAAGCCTCTACATATGTGGAAAGTCTGAGACAAGATCAAGTGTGGCTTTGGCACAGTCTTCCAAAAAAATTTACAGTATTTACAGAACCAGATAAGACCTGATATTTGTTTAGTGACTTTGATGTTGTCAAATTCATAAAGATAAGCAGGCTTAGAAGGCCAAGTCTTATTAATGGACAAGAATGACTCTGCCAAAAAAAAGTTCTACCACCAACAGAGGCCGAACTGCAATGGGAGGAAAAAAAAAAAAAAAAAAAAAAAAAAAAAAAAAAGGATGTAAAAGGAGGCAGCAAGGATAGGATGTAGAAATTGGAAAGCAATTGCCTACAACCAAGAGGAACAGCAGGAACTCTTGAAAGTTCACCCTAGAGCAGTGATGGCGAACCTTGGCACACCAGATGTTTTGCAACTACATTTCCCGTGATACTCATGCACTCTGCAGTGTAGTTGAGCATCATGCGAAATGTAGTTCCAAAACATCTGGGGTGCCCAAGTTCGCCATTACTGCCCTAGAGTCTATAATGCCTATAAAGCATGGAGGATAGGTTCTTAGCTGAACCTTCATGTCTGTAATATAAATTATATATATATATATATATATATATATATATATATATATATATATATATATATATATATATATATATATATATTGGCCCTACCATTAAGAGTTAAAGAATGCGAGATGGCCTCAACAGCAAAAGGCTTAAGCTATCTGTAGACTACTGAAGCAGAGTACAAGCTTTTATCATGATGTATATGAAAAATCCATTCTTAATAAGATGCATATTCTGGTTTAATTCAACAGAGATTGTAAGGTTAAAACCACCGCCATCATGTATGCACATTACGGAAAGTGAAACTTGCTAACGCAAAATGCAGGATTTCTGGTGTACATTAAATTAACTCAACAGCTGCTAATTACAGAAGCTCTGTACATGTAACTTTTCACTTAGTGACATTATGTTAAATTACCATTACTTTCCTGGATCCCTCTCAGTCTCTGATGATGAGCTCTGAGTGCAAGTCTTTAAAAATAATAGACAACTTAGAGAAAGGTTTGAGGTTAAGTGGCATCCGTGCACATGATTATTCATGACCAGTACAGATGCAGCGTTCAGAATGTTACTATCCCCCCCCCCCCCTTATTGATTAGTCAGTATTTAAATGTTGTGTGTCACCTCAGTACAATCTGCAAAGACTGTATAAATGTGACATTTTTAGAACAAAAAATATTTCTGATGCGTTAAGACGGAAGAAAAGAAAACTAGACAAAACTGGAGTTGCTGCCAATAGGTACTCTAATGTAAGTTGTATAGACGATACTCTTTTCTTGTTTAAGAGATTTAAAGCCGTTTGACACTTTTGCAATCCCTTGCATTCCATTATGCCTGTGCATTACCACACAATATGTTGCCCGATAACATGCATTGTATGGAGGTAGCTCAGTCTTGCTGCTAAAATTGCTATGGAGTCATATCTAGAAGTAGCGATTGATCACTAAACAGATGGCACTAAAGGCTCTGAAGTATAGTGCACAAGTAGCATATAGTAATGATCTCGCTTGACTGCATAAGGCCCCAAACATGTGATTGATTGCTATTGCATGCTACTTATGTAGTTTACTCTGCAATTGCAAAACATGTTCGGGTGCCATTCATTTTCAAAAGGCACTTAAAAAGCGGTGTGGTTTTGCTGCGATTATTGCACAGCAATTGCGGTAAACCGCAACACAGGAAGCTTCTTTTGGACGTCAAGCTTTGTGAGTTGAGGTTTTCCGCAAGGTTTATCGTGACAAGACCGCACCACATTTTAGGTGCCATTTGCCACCCGAACATGCGGTTTGCGATTGCAGTGCTTTTTAAGATCGCAGGCAGAATCGCAAAGATTTTGACAGAGATTCCAAAACGTGAACGGAGCCTAAAACTGAACACCAGAAAACCTAAAAGTCCTCCCTTGCAGTTGGGTTGCACCAACACTGCAAGGATTAACTGCTCCCTTAGGTCTAGGGGGCTTGGTAAAGCAGTTTTATTTACCCAATCCCCCAATCTTGCAGGCTCCTCTGTGCAGCTAGAACGATCCCTGCAGACTTCTTTTCCTTTTATGCTTGGGCGCTCCAAGGCCCTCTGACATCATCAAGACCAATGTAGAGCCCTGCACTGGACGTGAGGATGCTGAGGGGAAATTTCCCTTCACTTAAAGTGTAAAAAAATACATACACATTTCCTGGGTTTTACAAATTTATAGACCCTGCAAGTACTGAGAAATACCTGTTGGTCTGTAGAAATCAGACACACCTTGCACTCAGTACACAGCACAACCCTAAACCCTGCATTCTGTACATAGCGTACCCCTGATCCCTGCACTTTGCGCATAATGCACTCCTAAACCCCGCACTCTGTCCATAGCGCAATCCTAAACTACACTCTGTACATACAGCACTCTTCAACCCTACACTATGTAGCGCACCCCAGATACAACCGGAGGGCAATCATACTGCTGATGTGGCCTGCGATGAAATGGACTTTGACACCTCTGCTCTAGAGGTTTGAAAGGGGGAGGAGTTTATCACAACTATGAAGATACTGGTACACAGAATTAAACGAAAGCATAAACTAGTTAGGATGCATACTCTGTAACAAAGTGGTATTTTCTATGAAACCTTTTGTGCTGGGAAACAAGCAGGAGTGATAAGAGATTTCACAAGGTATTCAAAACACATGACAGAAACCACAAAACCCAGTAGATCTGTCCTATTTCCATATTAAATAGAATTGGGAACAGTTGTGAAACTCATGATCTTCTGTCACTGTCATTGTTAGCAGCTAAGCTAGAGAAATAGCACACTATAGCAGTTATTACAAAAAATATAAATAGCTCATGGCACCAATATATGTTTTAAAAAAAAATTGATTTAGGTAAAGTTAATGGACGCAAAAGTGGCACCAGATCATTTATTTGCGGAATAGATCATTTATCAGGAGTTCAAGCTCTAAAGTTGAATATTCTGCATCAGTTAGTGGGCAGGAGCTGGTAGCAAGTGTACTCAAACCCAGACTTGCACCAATCAGCTGCTGTGTTGCTGGATCATTAACAGCTGCTTAACTGGAAGAAGCAGTCCTGGCATGAAAACTATGACTCATCTCAGCATCTTCAAGATCGATCTACAAGATATATTGTACACTGTTTAAGTCACTGTATATTTTTAGTTTATGTTCTAACAGGCCTAAAGACTCAAAATATGACTAGGCAGGACATCCGTTCTGGTTACTCCTGCTGACCCTACCAGTCCTTCTGCTCTCCTATTTTAAACTGACTATGCCACGTATGGAAGCACATCCATCTCAGCATTGTCAGTTTTCTTCTTAGCATTCTACTTGGGAGCACAGCCAGCCAGTAACCAAAATGGTCAGACTTGTGCCGACATGCTTCCCTGCACAGCTAATTACTGCGAAAATCTGTGTACCGCTCTATTTCTGCCTCCTGGGAACGTCTTCTGCACAGCTCTTTAGTGGGAAGATCAGTGTACTGCTGTTTCTCTGCCTTCTGCTGACAAGTCACAAGATGAGTGGCTGCAGCAAAGGTTGATCTATGTCAAACATTAATGGGCATCGTCAAAAACAACACAGGCACCAGGAGTTGCACGAGTACCATCTCTTAGCCAGGATATTAGTCCAGGAAGTGCAAGCTCAAACACAAGAACAAATGGAGTGGGGAGTTCAGATTAAGAGTCGCTAAAATTGTCATTGGGTACACTGGCTCCAGTTCAGCAGTATTCGACAAAACTGAGACCACCCTCAGGAACAGGGAAAGGACCCAGAGTAGAGAATTCACACACAAAATCTAATGAGAGCACAAAACAAATGTCCAAGGTAATTTAATGATAACATTGATTCAAAGCAGAAGCCAACACATTTCAGGGGCCAAACATACTCGCGCTTCACCTGGGCTACTTGTTTTGTAGGGGCCTTATTCTATGATTTAATGTTAGCGTTAAATTACTTTGGACATTTGTCGCTCTCATTGGATTATATGTATACAGGAAGTAGAAGAGGACCCTGGAGGATGCCAAAACAAAGATGGAGCCCTACTCCCAGAGAGAAAAACAGATGGAGATATTAGGGCATCTTTCACTTAGGCGGACCAATCGGGTCCACCTGTCAGTTTTATTTTTTTAGGTGGACCAGATTGAACCATCCATTGCCCTCTATGGAGCAGCAGACGTAAACAGACATGTTTACATTTGCCGACTTCTGATCCTACCTGCTGAAAACTGAGGAATGGGGGATCTGTTCCCCATCCATCTGGCAGACTGGATAGCGGTCGGATGTAAACTGACACCCCATAGAGGACAGTCGGCTGTTTCCAACGTCACTCTGCACAAGCGGAGCAGAACCAAATTTGTCATTCGCCTGCTTAGCAGAGATCAGCAGACAGATTCCCCACTGAGCAGGCGGATCCACTGGCATAGTCTGCCCGTGTGAAAGAGCCCTACAGCATAAAGAATTGATCTCTGAAATATGGGAGAGGCAAGTGTAAGGCTATAAACCACCCTTGCCTTTTTGGCTAAGCTGCAAAATTCCACTCCCTGCAACTTTAGTATACGCCCCCCCCCCCTCCTCCTCCTCTGCAGCCTGTCGGAAAATTCCTATACATTCTTATAAGGCTGAAGCACATGGTGCAGTGTGTAGTTTAAGAAGGCATAGTGAGACCAGAAAAAAGCTGCAGTGAGCCCAATTTTACTTCAGGGTTAATTGTAATTTACAGCATCACTTTTTACCTTCTCCAAATTCAGAGACAGAACGTTCATGGAGTTCTTTAAAGTCTCTAAAAATTAAGTAACAAAATCAGTGCATGTAGTATAAATTCCGCAGAGGGACATAACAGGTGAGTTACTTACAATTGGCTGTAGCTGGGCGCCGGGGAGCATGAACTGCATCTGCTGTGCAATCATGGCAGCAGCTGTCTTTTGCTGTATAAGGTTATTTCGTCCATTGATTTCTAGCTGTGTTTTTAAGTGCGGCGGAGGGTGTAGATATTTACAGTTTTCTCTTGTACACCGGCCCTGGGGAAACAAAAGGAAGACAACAATATCTTTAAGTTATGATATGTGACCATAACAAAGTTGTATATCTACAAAAATGGCTGTGTACTATTCAACTCCACAAATGTACAATAAAGACGATAAACTTTTTACAGATATATCCAGACCCTCACTAGACTACACTGGCATATGTATAGCAGTTGGTTAGAACAAACGTCTACCATTGCCTGTATCTGTCTGACCCTTTTTTGACAATAAAGATGACATTGAGATAATTTGGAGTTCCAGTGTGCAACCAATTCCTTGTCTTATATGTATAGCAGTACCCATCAATGGCGGCCGCTCCATTAGGGGCACCCAGCCCTGCAGGGGGCTGAACGCATGAATTTCAATGGGTTTTTTTTTTTTTTTTTTGAAGCACATGATTAATTGGCTTCAAAAAAGGGTGAGCTTGGGGTGCAGAGCACTGCTCCCTGAGCCCACCCAGTTGTGTGACATTAGCAAATTAATATTCGCTAAGGTCTTCCTGTTTCTCCTCCTGGATAATAAGGAAGTGGGTCCTGAGACCTGATTGGCCAGGGAGTATTAGGACTCCCGGCGAGTGAGGGGGCCAGGTTTGTTTTACACTAGAGTGCAGCACATTGAGGTGATTTCAAAAGCTCTATATTCCTTTTTTTGCATGATTTAGGGGTACCTGAAAAATTATCTGTTTATTTTTTTTTTTAGGCAACCCCACTGAAATCTATGGAGCCAAAAAAAAAAAAAAAAAAAAAAAAAAAAAAAAAAAAAAAAAAAAAAAACATTCAAATCTGCCTGAAAAGAAGCTATTGTATTTTTGTCTAGTGATAGGCGCAGGAGTGTTCGCGTGGGAAGACAGCTTCTAACTACAAAACACTCAGGTGTCAATGCAGTTTTTGTAAATTTATCCAAAGAAGGTTTTTCATTTCAAATAAGAGGCAGAAACGCTAACCACTTGAGCTCCCGGAAGGTTTTACCCCCTTTACTACCAGGCCATTTTTTTTTTTATATTCGGCACTGTGCTACTTTACTGGCAATTGCTATGTCATGCAACACTGGTTATAAATGAAATTTATACAATTCCTTCTGCACAAATAGGGCTTTTTTGGTGGTATTTGATATTTTTTCTATTATATAAAAGAAAAAAGATCAAAATGTTTTGTTTTTTTTTTTTTAAATATTTTCTACTTTCGGTTATAAAACATATCAACTATCAAAAAGTCTAAATTTCTTCATAATTTAAAGCCAAAATGTATTCTGCTACATGTCTTTGGTACAAAAAAACAAAAACAAAAAAAAAAAGAAATTACCAATAAGTGTATATTAACTGGTTTGTGAGAAAGTTGTAGCATCTACAAACTACGGAATATATACTTGAAAATTGATGAATCCTGATGTACTGACAGCTGATCTAATTTCTTGAGGCCCTTGACCACTTAAGGACCGAGCCAATACACTTTTTTTAATTAAAAAATAAGACAACAGTAAAGTTAGCCCAATTTTGTTGTGAAAGACAATGTTACGCCGAGTAAATTGATACCCAACATGTCACGCTTCAAAATTGCGCCCGCTCGTGGAATGGCGACAAACTTTTACCCTTAAAAATCTCCATAGGCGACGTTTAAAAAATTCTACCGGTTGCATGTTTTAAGTTACAGAGGAGGTCTAGGGCTAGAATTATTGCTCTCGCTCTACCGATCGCGGCGATACCTCACATGTGTGGCTTGAACACAGTTTTCATATGTGGGCGCTACTCACTTATGAGTTTGCTTCTGCACGCAAGCTCGTTGCTCGCTGCACGCCTTTAAAATTTTTTATTTTTTTTTTATTTTACCTTTTATTTTTTATTTTTACACTGTTTAAAAAAAAAAAATTGTCACTTTTATTCCTATTACAAGGAATGTAAACATCCCTTGTAATAGAAAAAAGCATGACAGGACCTTTAAATATGAGATCTGGGGTGAAAAAGACCTCAGATCTCATACGTAGACTAAAATGCATTTAAAAAAAAAAAAAAAAAAATTGTCATTTAAAAAAATAAATCAGAATCGGAAGTTACGTTTTGATATCGTTTTTGCCCTGCAGTGTCATGGAGACGGGTGGGGGCCATCTTCCCCTCACTCGTCTCCATGTCAGCCCAGGGGACAGACGTGATTGCCTCCGCTGCTGCCGATGGCTCCGGTAAGAGGCGGAGGGCACCGGATCGTGGCGGGGGTGCCCTTCTCCCGCCACCGATAAAAGTGATCTTGCGGCGAATCCGCCGCAGAGACCACTTTTATCTTGTAGCAGACTACCCGCTGAAGACGGGGATACTGGGGTTATGGCAGCTAGCTGCCGCCATAACAACGATATCCTCCTTCAGCCGCCATGTAATGACGGCGGGCGGTCCATAAGTGGTTAAAACGCCAGGATAGTACAAATAACCCCAAATGACCTCTTTTTGGAAAGTAGACAGTCTGAGGTATTTAGTAAGAGGCATGGTGAGGTTCTTGAAGTTGTAATTTTTTGGGAAAGGAATAGTGATCTGTGATTGGCTTCAGCTAAATCACATGGTACAGGGTGCTGTGATTGGCCGAGGTACCATTTAATAGCTGTGGGCCAATCAAATCATCACTGTATAGGAAGCACAGACGTTATGAATGACAATCATTCATATCGACTTTGTTGTCATTGTGATACATGATCCCCGGGCCGCTCGAAGTGCCTGGTATCAGGAGCTGCAATCTGCTGTGTCCATCGGTGGACACAGCGGTCACGGCGTGCTGCATGCCCCAGGTTGGATGACGTACATGTATGTGATCCAGCTTGTCCATGCCAGTCACCTGCACTAAGTGTACTGTGGGTGGTCAGTAAGCGGTTAAAATAGAACTTTACTCTCTCAATCAACATTAACTATTTTTAATCAATATGCTGCTAGCCCTAGTACATAGATAGAAAGGTAGATTTTCCTTTTTTGTTGTTTACATTCCTTCACTTTCACTTGTTTCCTGGTTTGTGGCCAAAATAATGCACTATATCCCAGGAGTCTTAATAAGCATTTTCTCCCCCCTTTCAGCTGGAGGAGGCTCTTTCTGAGCTAAGCACACCCTCCTGCCTGCATGCCTGAGCTAAGGGCAGATGGATTCCAGGAAGTAAATGCTACATAAATCATCTGCCCTTACTCAAGATGGGCGCAACTAGAAATGCTAGGGGTGGGGGTGGGGGGGGGGGTGATTTCTCAGCAAAATAAGGGATCGAGACATAGATGGATGGATGAGTTTGTTTTGAATACTAAAAATGAAATAATTACAATTTTCTGTTAGTGGGGCTCAGATATAGTTAAGTTCCTCTTTAATAAAGTTGTTCCTTTGAAAAATTTGAGAGGAAGGAGAGACCTTGACATTACTAGAGTTGCTGAATGATACAATTCATATGCAGGAAAAAACCCGATCAACCTTAGAATTCTAAGGCAAAAGCCTTCACCTACAACTTAGCCTCCACATCTAGAAACACAATAAATAGCAGGATTCAGGCTGGCATTAATGCAATAATACCTAGAACGGTTGTTATCATCATTATGTTATGCTCAGAGAGACTAACAGAAGAAGCATAAAATGACAGGCTTCCTACAGTCAATATTCTCTGCTTGATTATAGGCTGTGCCGGGTTTGTGTCCCAGAAATAAAGGGTTTCCTTTCAAACACCACAAAAGACAGCTTTCAACTCGCCTGCCCCTCCCCAGCACCAGGTCTTGGCTGTGCCTTTTCTTGTAGCCAGAGCTGTCAAGTTCTATGAAATAATTGGTTGGCATCTGATGTTGGCCTGGATGTACAAACCGGCACTTGGGCGCACAATGGCACTTCTGTTTTATATGTCAGTGTCCTGGAAAAGTAACAAGGAACAAGAGCATAACCTCGGAGATGTTCAAAGGCTGCTGCTTTACTCTCTGCTCCAATGATGAAGTGTTATAAATGTATCAGTAAATATAGGAAAATGGTCAAAACGTCCAACATCGCCTTCAAAGTGCTTTAAAAGGCCATTTAGGCAGATTACACAAACATTGACAATCAAATGTTTTTCTGACCATTGAGTGGAAAGGTTCAAAGCAACAACCCAGTGGTATCACTGTTAGACTTCCATGGGGCATTCTCCAGTCAATGTTGAAAATAGAAGCGTATCAAAACCCAAAAGAAAAAAAAAAAAAGAAAAAAAAAAAATTGGCAACTTCCTAGTTCATAAGTTTGGTGGCTGCATTTTGTTTTTTTTTGTTTTTTAAAGTGGAGTTCCACCCACTTTCACAACTCTTCAGCATCCCTCACTAAACTGTGCACTGTAAACTAATTGGATATATTTTTTTTTTTTTCTCGGCACTTACTGTATATCTGCTATATTCATTTTTCGCTTCCTCTTCCCTGGCCGCGGCATTATTTCCTGTTTGCAATGCCTTCTGGGAAGGGGCGGCAACTTCCTCTGACACTGCCGTTGCTATGGAAACCTAACCTGAAACCTATTACACTGCTTGTGCTGCACTGAGCATGTGCGAGATCTGCAAGGATGAGATCCAGGAAGAAATACAGTCTGGCTTCAGATGCCCACACTTAAAATGGCCACGGCCTTCGGTAAGTTTATAAAATAACAGACTACTGCTATAAACTAACAAAACAGACCTTAATTTACAGACTAACTTTACTAGAATACATTAAGTTTCTGTATTATAAGGGTATTTTTATTTAAAAAGTATCATTTCGGCCGGAACACCACTTTAAGCGTTTTTTTTCCTTTAATTTTCACCTGGTGACCCAGGCCTGTAACTTTTCAATTTCCTTAAGGCTGCTTTCACACTGGGGCGGTAGGGGGTGTCGGCGGTAAAACAGCGCTATTTATAGCGCTGCTTTACCGCGGTATTCGGCCGCTAGCGGTGCGGTTTTAACCCCCCGCTGGCGGCCAAAAAAGGGTTAAAACCGCTCGTATAGCGCGGCTATAGCCGCGCTGTCCCTTTGATTTCAATGGGCAGGAGCGGTTTAGGAGCGGTGAATACACCGCTCCTTCACCGCTCCAAAGATGCGGCTGGCAGGAGTTTTTTTCTTCTCCTGTCAGCGCACCGCTTCAGTGTGAAAGCCCTCGGGCTTTCACACTGAACAAACAGCAGCGGCTGTTTTGGGTCGGTTTGTAGGCGCTATTTTTAGCACAATAACGCCTGCAAACCGCCCCAGTGTGAAAGGGTGGTTCAAGCTGTCCAGCAAAAGTGGCAATTAGCGGGTTAAGACAAACCATTTAACACTGACAGGAGTGCTTGCAATAGTCAGCTTTTATTCCTTTATGTATGGAAAACCTTTTACCTAAAAAGTGAAAAAAACTGTTGTTGTGTTTGGCTTTAATTTGTTAGTCTCCCCAGACTGACAATGCTGTTGTCCAAAAGGTGTCTCCATTGCTCCTCCACCCAGAGTGGAGACACCCCAAGACAGTAAAGCCCCTTTCACACTGCTCTGTAGCAAAATCGTGGTAAAACCTCAATTTTGCTGCGTTTCAGACGAGTTTACCCTGCGTTTTTGGGACAACTGTGAAAAATGGACATGTGCCTCAAAAAGGCAAATAGCGGGTTCCTTTTTTACCACGATTTCTCTTCATTTCAATGGGAAGCTGCGTTTTTGATGCATTTTTAAAAACGCACAGAAGATGCAGCATGCAGGACTTTTCAAAACGCACTGCACCCACGGCGTAGTGGTGTGAAAAGTCCTATAGGAGAAACATTGGATCAGTATGAAAGGGCCCTAAGTGTGCTACTTGCTGGATTACAGAGTGAAGTAAAGGGAGGAAACAAAGAAAAAGAATGCAGCCACATTTAATGACTGGTAAGCAACAATTTTTTTATTTTTAGGGATACTTGAAATGGAGACAGCCAACTCACTCACATATTGCTTTCACTTGTTACTTGCAGTTGCTCATTAACCACTTCATTACTGGACACTGTCACCCCCTTCCTGCCCAAGCCAAGTTTCAGATTTCAGTGCTGTCACAATTTGAATGACAATTAATCAGTCATGCAACACTAATATAGTTTTTATCATTTGAGACAGACAGTCTTTTCTTCTGGTGGTATGTAATCACCACTGGCTTTATTTTTTGTTAAATTTTGTTTCTGTTATAGATATTTGCAAATAAATAATGTTCATAAGTTTAGGCCAAAATGTATTCTGTGGTGGACACAGCGGATGACAAATCGCACTGCAGAGCAACCACTAGGGAGCGCAAGAGGCGTGACTCATGGGAGGACGTCATACAACGGTTTTGCCATCATTTGTGTCTGTAGACCAGGCAGGAAGCAGTTCAGGAACAGAGGTAGTGTTTTAAATTAGCTATTGGCTTATTTTAGGAGATAATGCACCTTTATTCAGCAATCTACCAACTAATCTCAGATCATTTCTAAGCAATTTAAAGAATGGACTATCAATTTGATTGTTTGCTAAATTACAACCAGGGTCTGACTGAGCGTAAATGACAATCCCTGCATACATAAGAATCCAACCCAAATTTCTGCACATGACCAAACTCTGCAGAGCCTGGAAATAGAATGTTTATATAAATGACGTCAACATGGGAAACAGTCTGCAAAATGAAGAAATTAATTTTACAAGTTAAAAAAGGATGGGCTAGAGCTGGTCATATTATTGAATAGGGGTTCTATGTGGATCACAATCTTCCTTTTAAAACATTTTAGCTGTGTTCTGTTCTTCTAATTTTGTTTCTTTATGTATTCTTAAACCTCATAACAGGTTTTTCATAAAAAACAAAAAAAAAATGTAAATCAATACATCAAAATCAGCATGCAGAGTTTTTAATTCTGAGAATTGGGAGCAGACTAGATGCCTCTGGCATTGTGTCATTGCCAAAGGAAATGGTGCTCCGAAAAAAAAGAAAAAGCCCTCACGTGCAATGCAGGACCAGTGGCCACCACTGGTCCTGCACTGTATGTGATTATCTCTAAAGCAAACCCAATTTCAAATGTAGGAGAGAACACTGGAGCTCTGGCTACCATAGAATAAGTGTTCCTCAGTAGTATTATATCCCCCTAGACCAGGGGGCTTGATAAAAAGTTGTGGGGTTCCCCTAACAGTAAAATTATTTTTGTAGTGTGGGTTATCAGCACCCAAGGCAAGGCAAGTAATTTGCGCCCCTAACCCATGAACATTTTCCCGTGAACGCTCCCTGAGTCCCTTCCACTCGTACAGTATTAAAGCCCCTTATGGTACATTTTAGGATGTACCACTCTTTGTTCTCCTTTCTTTCCCTTTCTTGTTCCTGCTTATTATTTCTCTCCCTCTTCTTTGTTCCTCCCCCTCGTTAGAGCTTACAATCTATGGAGGGCCAAGTGATACAAAAAGGTAATAATTTTGGGGGATGAAGAAAATAAAAGTGCAGTTGTTAAGAGAAGCCTATCCTGCCCTCACCTAAGAGAAAAGTTTTCAGGGATAACCTAAAGGTGAATAGAGTTGGAGATAGACAGATTGGGGTTGGGAATTCCAAAAGATGGGAGAGGCTCAGGAGAAGTCCTGGAGGCAAGTATGGGAGGAGGATATATTGTATATTTTTTAAGTTTTGTGACACATCAAATGTTGGTTTGACAGATCTACCAAAGCTTCAAGATCCTTTTCACTCAGGGCCCAATCGCACCAGAAACTGCACATTACTGCATTTTTGGCTGCATGCTTAAATGCATTTGAAGCGTGTTTGAAGCGTGCTCGACACGCATTTAAATTTTGCACTGCACTTAGCACAGCATTTGCAATGCATTTTTCTATACGTTTTTGGGCCTGGCTTTCTTGGCTTAATGGGGCACGGTGCGAGGCATTTGACGGTCCTTACATTGGAAGCATTTAACATGCAGAAACCCCACATTTTCACTAGATGAACTTATAAAACAAAGAACACCCAGTTGTATAAAACTGAATGTCACTGTCTTTAAAATACCACAAGGTGCGATTCATACAACTACAGCAAAAGAAAATATATCACCAGCTTTTTTTCACCTAAAAAAAAAACTGCAATGCAGATAAGCTCTCTATGTAAAAAGTAGCGCGGTGTAAAGAAAACGTACTGGAGGATTCTCCATATTCCAAGTACCGAGTACCACAAGAGAATAAAAGCTACTAACTATCACACGAATGAGCATAATATACATCTCCAAGAAAACACTGATATCCCTCAAGTCTGGTCTGCCATAGGTACAACAGCACAGAACGTCGTATACTGACATGTGCATGAACACAAGACTAGTTGAACACATCTCATTTCTACATTGTTTTTAAAGGTTCTCTCTCTCTCTCTCTCTCTCCTTTCAAATTAGGCCTCATGTACACTGCTGCTGGTAAACGGACGTTTAGGAGCAGTTGGGCTTTTTTTCAGCTGCCCCTGAACTCTTCTCGGATATCTCATCAGTACATGTACACAGGGTCATTTATAGTCATTTCTAGTCAGTTGAGTTTAGAAGCATTTTTTGGAAAGCAAAAAAAAAAAATATATGTGTTCAGGACAGATGTTTAGAGGCATTTGCAATGCCAAAGTCTTGTAACAGCTTGTAAACGTGTGTAAACGCGGTAACTCTCCTTTAGTTTACAGTTTTTGTTTTTTTAAAACAGTCAAAAATGAAAAAACGCTTTTAAAACGCAAATGCGGCATGTAAACGCAACAAAACGTTTTTAACCGTCGTTTACAATTGGTCAAGTTAAATCATTCAGGAGTTGTAAAACGTCCCGTGTACATTAAGCCTTAGGGTTTCTGTTGTAAGAATGAAAAAGTATTTTGTCTGTGTAACACTATCACTGCACAGCAGGTCTTACATATTACAAACTGATCATGTGATCTTCTTTGCTTTTATCAGCAACTACTGTATGTAGTTTAAAGCTCTACCTATATAATCCATTCTATTTATATGCAGTCATGTAAGCTCTTGCACTATATAGCTGCTGGTAAATCTAAAGAAGATTGTACATTCAGATTGTAACTTGGCGTGGTCAGCTTCAAGACTAAAATGTTATCTATGTTGAATGTGAATTATTACTTTAAACCACCCAAAGCAACCATTTCCATCCCAGTTCACAAATATATGGTAAATCGCAGCTTAAATACTTACCATATTTGAAAAGCACTGCTTCACAATCTCTCCAATGCTGGTCATGTGACCCAATGCCTAAGCTACGGATCTCTGATAGGGAGTAATAAGGGGAAAGTACAATGGGATTATAACAAAGTGTATAATCCAATTTTTTATATAGGTGCTAAAGAAATATGTAATGTTGAGTGCTCCTGTCATACAGGAGTGCTAGGGGGTTCTCTGGATCTAAATTTAAGACAAAGCCCTATGGAGGAGACAAGTGTAAAGGCTAGCTGGAGGCTGGCCTGTATTTGTGGGAGGAGGCTGAGAGGGCTACTTAAGCCTCCTCCTCCATCAGGCCAGGGCTTGTCTGCGTCTCTGGGTTCAATAGGGGGTGGGGCCTACAGGTCACTTCCGGGTCGGCTGCAACATGGTGGCGGTGCTTCACCAGGAAGTTCGCCGGTCCACCCATCTGGCCCCCCCTCGGCACCCACATTACGGGTCCCTGCTTCTTCTGGTTGTTTCAGCGAGGGGGGTGCTCGGCCGCCTGCCCCGACTCCTCTCCCTGTCATACAGCTCCACGAGGGAGCCACTTGCTGGCTAGCTACTCTCTCCCCTTACCTGCTTGCTCCGGGGGGGGGGGGGGGGGGAGCCGCCCGGTTTTTGGGGGGGATGTCCAGCTAGCTGCCTGCTCCTCTCTGCATACGGTGCCACGGGGGGCGCTTCTCCTGGCGTTTATGTTGGGGGGAGGGAGGTGGGCCGTCCAGCCATCTATCCACCCTCCTCCCCCTCGGCTGCAGCAATCTGGTGCGGCCCGCCCGCTTCTTTCGGTGATCATGGCGGGGAAAGGGAGGGGGGGCCGTTCACCCTCCTTCAGCTGTAGCAATCAGGTGCGGCCCGCCTGCTTCTCCCGGTGATTATACCGGGGCAAGGGAGGGGGGTCATCCATCCATCCGTCACCCTTCTTCCTCCTCCGGCTGCAGCTGGTCGGGTGCTGCCCGCCCACTTCTCCCGGCGCTCGTGGGGGGGGGCAGGGGCATCTGTCCATCAACGTAGCTGCCGCCCGCTTCTCCCTGTCCCTGTACAGGTGCCTGCCAGAGCTGTGGGGGCCTCCCGCTTCTCCCGGGGGGTCCAGCCATCATCCACGGCTCCATCTGGTCAGCGTGCTGCCTGCCCGCCGGCTTCTCCTGGCTCCCATGGGGGGGTGTCCATCCATCCATCCACAATCCTGCATAGTCGGGGGGGCCACCGCCCGCTTCTTCCTTCCATCCCTCTGTTCCGACAGGCCGCCCGCTTCTCCCGGCACTCACACCACGGGGGGGGGGGTTGTGCCTTCTGTCCGGTCGTCCATCCTTCAAGCACCCACTTTCCCCACAGACCCATCTGTCCGGGGTGCTGCCCGCCCACTTCTCCCGGCTCTCATGCCGGGGAGAGGGGGGGCGCGTCTGTCCATTCTCCACCCACCCACTTGCCCGCCAGTTCACCTCCCTGGTACCACGCCGCGCATCGTGGAGGGGACGACCGCACGTCTCCCAGTTTTTCATGGCAGGGGGTGGCGCTCGCCCCCCGCTAACCACCCGTTATTCATGTGGGGGGGCATCCTCGCACGCCTCCCGGGCATCTACCGCTTCAGTCACAAGTGTTCATAGCGTGGCATTTCGGCCCCAGTTTTTTGTCATAGTGTTTCTGTTTAAGCGTTTAGTCGCAGCACTTGTTTTTCCGTTATGGCGTTTTTCTGTCATTAACATTTCCTGCCTTAGCATTTCTGGCGTAGCGTTCAGCATTTCTGTCGTAGCATTTGGCATTTCTGTCGTAGCATTTCAGCATTTCTGTCACAGCGTTTCAGCATTTCTGTCACAGCGTTTCAGCATTTGTCACAGCGTCCAGCATTTGTCACAGCGTCCAGCATTTGTCACAGCGTTCTGCCCAGCATTTCTGTCATAGTGTTTAGCATTTCTGTCATAGCGGTCTGCCCAGCATTACTGTCATAAGCGTCCAGCATTTCTGTTATAGCATTCAGCATTTCTGTCATAGCGTTCAGCATTACTGGCTTAACGTTCTGCCCTAGCATTGCTGTCATAGCATTCAGCATTTCCATTGCCACGTGCTGCCCTAGCATTCACGTCTCAGCATTCTGCAATAGCATTTCCATTTCTGTGTTCTGCTCTAGCTTTTCTGTCAGTGCATTCTGCCCCGGCATTTCTGTCTCGGCGTGCAGTCTCGGCATTTCTGTCATAGCGGTTCTGCCCCAGGATTTCTGTATAGCATTCTGGCTCAGGATTTCTGTCATGGCATCTCTGCCCCAGGATTTCTGTCATGGCATTTTTTTCTTATTCGGTCATGGTGTTTTCTGTCATAGTGTTCTGCCCCAGCATTTCTGGATCAGCGTTCAGGCTCAATTTCTTCTGTCTCGGCATTTCCGTCATAGCGTTTCTGCCCCAGGGTTTCTGTCGTGGCATTTCTGCCCCAGGGTTTCTGTCGTGGCATTTCTGCCCCAGGGTTTCTGTCGTGGCATTTCTGCCCCAGGGTTTCTGTCGTGGCATTTCTGCCCCAGGGTTTCTGTCGTGGCATTTCTGCCCCAGGGTTTCTGTCGTGGCATTTCTGCCCCAGGGTTTCTGTCGTGGCATTTCTGCCCCAGGGTTTCTGTCGTTACATTTCTGCCCCAGGGTTTCTGTCGTCACGTTTCTGTCTCAGCATTTTGTTCAGCATTTCTGTCAGAGCTTTTTCTGTCATAGCGTTGTTGTCCTTGTGTTTCTGCCCCGTTTCTGCTTCAGTGTTCAGCCTCAGCATTTCTCAGAGGGGCATTTGTTGTTCAGTCACGGCATATACTCCGGTAGCTGTTTCATCTTCGTTGTTTGTCATGTCTCATCGTTTTTGTTCATGGTTGTGCCTGCGTCAGGTAGCTAGGGCTCACATGTCAGGATCTGTCACGTCTACAGATCCATATGGGCTGAGGTTTCGTTTGTTAATGATTGTTGACCACAATCTTCTCGCCCGTATAACATACGTCATACGATGGACGTTCATTCACCACACCTGTACGATTACCCACCACGGTCTGTGGGTACACCAGCCCTGAGTTTTCAGTCAATTACCTTGTTGGTCCTTAAGTGGTGGGTTTGGGCAAACGTCGTCATGATTCTGGGTTCCACGCTCGGCTCGGATCTTGTTTAGGATGTGGCTTGGAAGACTGCTCTGGGACATCAGTCCAGTCATCTTTTCCGTTCCCCAGCCGGTCCCAGGTAGGGGGGTTTCAGTCACTTTGGGTATGACTGTTTTCATGGCATGGGACGTATTTCCCTGGGGTGGAGTCTGGCCCTCCTTCCTCGGTTCTGTTTTAGACTAGGTTGTCGGGTCACAGGCTGAAGCACGACCCGATCGCTTCAGGTGGGACCAGTATTCTGTATCTGGCATGGTTTCTCCATGTTGTCAATACTTACTGCCATAGTGCATGGGCCTCATCCACCTTCTCCATCACATCCTTCAGGTATTTAGCATTTTGAACTCCTACCAGTTGTTCTTTGGCATTCACCCTCGCACTTCCCTATACCAGTATGGCCAGGCCAGGGCTTGGGAGGGGATTCACTGAGCACTTCTCTGGTGTCCGTTTGAAGTTTCGATCTTCTCGGCCATTCATTTTGCTGGGGCTCCTCGGGGCAGCTATTGCTCCCCTTCCCCCACGCATCCTCATTCACAAGCAGTTCATTCTCATTTCTGGGTCGTCTCGGACTTCAGGCTCTGTCCGATCGTTCACGGGACGTTTAGTTGGGTTCTGGGTAGCTTCGCAGGTCTGTAGGGGGTTTTGTCTCACCAAATCGGGGGGGGGGGGTGTTTTCTCCGGTCATAGGGGACACTTTTCGGATATACTGTTGCCATCCGGGCGCACGCTACTACTCTCGATTGATTGTTACCTTCCCTTCTTCACCTAAATTTGTGTCTTTTTGCCCTCTTTTCAGGCATACTGACCAGTCAGGCCAAGGCACACCTCAGGCCTTGATGCTTAGGAGTATCACTTTCTCACTCGAAGACTCTGACTACAAGTCACTGTTCTAGCAAAGTATAAAAATGTCAGCTTGAGCTACCCTGTTTCCCCGAAAATAAGACCTAGCGTGATTGTCGGTGATGGCTGCAATATAAGCCCTACCCCCCAAATAAGCCCTAGTTAAAGTCCTTGTAGGTCTTATTTTCAGGGTAGGGCTTATTTTCAGGGAAACAGGGTAGGGCTTATTTGGGGGGTAGGGCTTATATTGCAGCCATCACTGACAATCACGCTAGGTCTTATTTTGGGGGAAACAGGGTATTGAGCGCCTTAACGGGCTTTTTCCCCCCAATTGGACAGAAAAGTAAACTGGAAAGCATGGGAAAAAGCCTATAACTGCACATGCTGCCCGAATATGCAAGTACAAAATAGAATATTAATTATTTAAATGTAACATATAAAAACACACACACAGTTTAGCCATTACTTTATGACCTCCCATCTAATATTGAATAGGTCCCCCTTTTGCTACCAAAACAGCTCTGACCCGTCACAGCATGGACGCCACTAGGCCTTTAGAGGGTATGCTGTGGCATCTGGCACCAAGCTGTCAGTAGCAGATCCTT
Organism: Aquarana catesbeiana; assembly: GCF_042186555.1. Classification (NCBI taxonomy): domain Eukaryota; kingdom Metazoa; phylum Chordata; class Amphibia; order Anura; family Ranidae; genus Aquarana; species Aquarana catesbeiana. Next base: position 114,943,169 of record NC_133332.1, read on the forward strand.
CAAGTCCTAGAAGTTGTGAGTTGGGACCTCCATGGATCAGATCTATTTCCAACACATCCCACAGATGCTCAGTAGTGGATTGAGATCTGAAGAATCTGGAGGCAACACCTCAAACTTGTTCCTCAAACCATTTTTTGCAGCGTGGAGAGTGCATTATCCTACTGAAAGAGGCCACTGGCATCAGGGTATACCAGTTCCTCGGAAGGGTGTACTTGGTCAGCAACAATGTTCAGGTAGGTGGTACGTGTCAAGTAACATCCACTGGCAGGACCCAAGGTTTCCCAGAAGAACATTTTCCCAAAGCATCACACTACCTCTGCCAGCTTGTCTTCTTCCCATACTGCATCCTGGTGCCATCACTTCCCCACGTAAGCAACATATACGCACCCAGCCATCCGCATGATGTAAAAGAAAATGTGATTCATCCAACTAGGCCACCTTCTTCCATTACTTCATGGTCCAGTTCTGATGCTCACTTGTCCATTGTAGGATCTTTTGGCTGTGGACATAGGTCAGTATCGGCACTTTGACCAGTCTGCGGCTACAGCCACATACACAACAACTTCAAGGACAACATGTTTTCTTGCTGCTGAAATTCTTTGCTTGGTTCATACCAGTCGCTGAGATTCTTTATTACATAGCTCTTGGACACATAGGGGGTTATTTAAAAATGTTTTCACACACCTTTCAGCCAGGATATACAAGATTTTAAACTTTAATTCAATTTGAAATATTGTGTGAAAGTTGTGTGAATCTCATGGAAAAGCATTTATAGACAGACTGCACAGGGGTCGATTTGTTGAAGGAATAGAATTAAATTGTAAGTGAGCACACATGTTGGAAAGTGAGTGTTTCCTTTGCAAAATACATAATAGATTAGTAAATAGGGTGAACCTTTGTGCACTTTGCATACGCAATTACACGGGAAATTCTTACATTGACTTTTTTTTAGGTTTGAAGTGCTCCTCTCCACATTCTTCTTTGACTTGACCTAGGAAATGCAACCTTCACCTTTTCTAAAAGAAAAAAAGAACGAAACTGCTGCATTTTCAAGGTTTGAACATGATGTTGAAGCAGATGGCCTGCTTACACTGCAAGTTATTATTAGATAGACTATTAGTGCTAATAAGGTCATACAGAGTTTACTATATGCACACTCACTGTATGTGAGGGATAAAGGCAGACATGTTTCTGCAAAATATATATCAAGGAAATTATGGACTGCACTCTCGATTCACAGTTCTAATGGCAGAAGAAAATAAGAGATCATGATTACTATTCTTCATATGACAGATGAAAATTCTCAGATATAATGATATATCTTTAAATCATGGTTTGGTTTTATGCTTTTAAGCGGAGACTGTCAAAAAAATAAACAAAATTCACAGCTGAAATGCAAATAGGAGTACGGTTTTACCTGCCAAAAAGATTTATAATCCTCTGTGGTCAGCGCTATAGTAGGTCCTGGACACACCCAGCTTGTGGGAAGCTCAATGAAAGGGAAGCAGTCCACTGATAAGTGCTGGCCTTCCATCTCCCAGTACAGGGTATTGCAGTAGGCTGCTGAGCTCCAAACAGCTATATACAAAGCTTATATACATTAACGGTTTTCCCTGCTAAAAGAAACTCATATTTGCGTTTAGTCAGACATCCCGACACCACAGTCGGTTTGCTGACTTCTGTTTCCTTCATTGCACTTAGGCAATACTGTCACCAACCTGCCTCCAGCCTGTGATCGTATAATGTAGGAAAAGTAGCACTTTTATCTTTCCACAAATTGTAGACCTTCTCTTTCCCAATCTGTCTGGAGTTTATCTTCTTCTTCTGTTTGCTTCATGGGGTCTTTCTTCAGGTGTCCATATCACTGTATGCAAACACGGACACCTCTTATTGGTGGAGGTGACACTATCAGTGGCCAGGTCCACTCTCATAGGCTTCTGAGACAGAAGAACTCATGGTAAGTGGACTAGTGCCCTGCCTAGAGGATAATGAGCAGGGAAAAAAATAACTGCTTCCCCAGGGCATAAAATTTGCTTTGCTTTGCTCAGAGGGAGCAGTCACTTTGATCTATTACACCGCAGGATGGCTTAGGAAGAGGTTTTGCAATCAAGACTGATGAGTAATGCTAGATGCACACTATCTTCTTTTTTGTTCAACCCAGCGGGATAAACGAAAAACAAAAAAAAAAAAAAAAAAACTAAGAGCTCAAGAGGAGCTTGCTGTACTAACAATCCAACATTAGTACAGCAATCTCCTGGCTGGGCTACTGTGTTCTGACAGTGGGAACACCCCCCTGCCAGAACACACTCTCAGTCATTGGCCGAGAGCGCTGATCAGATGTGTAAAGGGGCTTAAGGTAAATGATGCACAAGTCACCATTTACATTTCATTTTTACCTGGAGTTGGGCTTAAAAATAGAAAGAAATAACGCATGTTTTAAACATTGACTCCCCACTGCTCTTGTATATAATTTGTAAGAAATCTCAATGGAAATACCTTGTTTAATCCCGTGCCCTCCCGTCTTGGCCTCCCCTTAAGTGTGCTTGTACGCTGCGGGGGCAGAAAGGTCTGTCTAGTCTCGTGACCACTGTGATTGGCCGTTACAGTGGAACATGCCCAAAAAACATCTGCCAATGACTGTAAGCACTGATCGGATGGACTGGCAGATGTTCTTTGGGCCTGCCCCTTTGACAGAATCCCGATGTTCGGCAGGTTTCTGTTGAACCGGCCGATACCAGCCAATATGTGGCCCATGTGTAAGGGGCTAAGGGGCTCAAGGTAAATCATGCACAATGCACCATTTACATTTTAACCCCTGGCCTCCCTTTACGCGGGCTTGTACACTGCAGGGGCAGAAAGGTCTGTCTGGCCATGTGACCAGTGATTGGCTGTCACAGTGGTCACATGACTGGGCGCTGGTCCAGTTTCCGAACATTTGTCAGATCAAGAGTGGTCTTTGACAGCTCAGTCTCTGTGCTGGTAGCAGGCAGTGTGTTCTCAGCAGAGAAACCTTTACCACCCATAGATGCATATCTGTGGAGTATGAGCGTTAAAGACCACCCTCTTTTCCGCAGCACATATGCATTACACAGGCGGCAAGTGGTTGATCATCCAAGTGCCCACCTTGGAAATTTTTGCCTTATCCAATTAAGCAGTGAGTGAAAAAATTATGTGCAAAGTTCAGTAACCCAACCACAATAACCAATCAGAATTCATCTTTAACTGATCAGCCATCTCATACTTAAATACTTAAAGAAAGATCACATAAGAAAGTCACCAGGGAGAGAATTTTCTCACAGCTGCCGTGTGACTCACTCAAAAAGTATTGAGTCTTTCAAGCACACAGCAAGTATATGCATGTTCTCATGTAGACGTGCTAACCTAATGTGATTGTACATCAAAACTTACTGTATATACAGAACTTTATTTCTCAAGCTGCCCTAAAAAACCATCAATTTCCTTTGCATCCATGAAAAAGAATTGCATATTACCTGGTGCTGCCTATGTGGTACACATTCATTTGTGGCTACAGGGACAATGCAGTCTACAATGCACAGAGCACAGCAGTCTCCACCAGAAGGATCTATCTGCATTTGGAGGGAAAGTGTACAATATTCCTGAAGCAGAAGCAGGTAGGATTTTGGCAAGTTCTGTTATCTTATTGGAGTATCTGGAATTTAAATACTGCTATTGGCCCTAAAGAATTTGATTTGGAAAGTGCTATAGTTTTACAGTTTAACAAACACACCTGTTCTTCCCTGGAGGTGCACAGCAGTCTGCTTCATACACTCAGGTAAGTAAATCATGGTCATAGAAACTTGCTCTGCAGCACACAACTGGTAACTTCATGAATGATAAAAAACACAATTTTATTCCGATGCAGGGGTGTTATTAAAAAAAGCTAGTATAGGTACCCCAAATATTATTATTATATTAATGAGGAGAGAGCGAGCATATCAAAGCGATGCATAAACTGTTGGCGCTATGTAAATCCTGTGCATCGCTTTGATATGCTCTCTCTCTCCTCACAGGACTCAGTGAGAGCAGTGGGAGCCATTGGCTCCTGCTGCTACCAATCAAATCCTGTGATGAGGTGTGGGGCAGGGCCAAGCCACACTATGTGTGCCAACAGATGCACACAGCCCTGCTTGGGATCACGCTTGCATATGTGCCACTATTGGGAGTGGCTTCTTATGGTGGCATACGAAGGAGGAACTGAGAGTGCCAATGGGGAACACCAGAAGAGGTGGATGGGGCTACTTTGTGCAAAACCAGTGCCCAGAGCAGGTAAGCAGAATATGTTTTTTTTTTTTTTTTTTTTTTTATAAATAGACAACCTTTACTATCACTGTAAGCCCATGTTCACATTGGGCTGATTTGGCATGCGATTTGACAAGTCAAATCGCATGCCAAATCGGCGGCTATTGCCAGCAATAGCATCGTCCGAATTGGTGCAAGGCCACACCAATTCACAAAAGTAGTCCTTACATTACTTTTGGCGACTTCGGGGGCAATTTCAATAGACATCTGTGCAGGGATTGATATGCAGGTAAAATTTTTTAACCCTCAGTCAGTGTGAACCTGGGCTAAGGTTAGGCAGATTACAATGACATCATTATAGTCATGTGTAGCCACAGTCTTATCAAAGGGTGTACTAAAACATAGCCAGGTTATGAGCAGAGAAAGGTAAATTTTAAACTTTTTATATGGTCAGCATATGATCGTGCTCCAACTTTCCAGGCCACAAGATATATCTGTTAAAATATCAAATGGCTGAGGTGAGATATGTGAACACTCAAGGGTGGCGCCTGCATGTGCATGACGGTTTTGTATGGTTCATTTCAATGTCTCCTGAAGGAATAGGAGGATTGGCACTCACCTAGGGTAGTGCCCTTTATCTGCCAGATTAAGGTGCAGACTAAGTGACCTACAGCGGGAAGTCTAAAAAGTTCCCATTGTCATTGATATTTTAGGCTGGACTGGGAAATGATCTATTGTCTATAGGATACAGACACCAACAGTTGTAGCTAAATAAAAGGAATGGTAACTGGACAGGTTAGTAAAACTATGGGGCGTACGGCAAGGCTCAACACACATTTCCATATTTACAAATTGGTGTGCCAGTAACAGAGCGCAAATCCCCTATTTACTATAGCGATCTCGGTGCACAGGAGAATGTAATCTGTGCACCACTATGGACATGGCGCACAGCATCTCCAAATCAATAGAGACAGAATATGGCTGTGCCAATATTATGGGGTGATGTGAGGAAGTTTAGTAACAACTGCCCAAGTAACAAATATGCCCAAAATAGAATGAGAAAGTAACTTTTTCAGAGAAAGCCTGCTGTGCCCGCAAGTACACTTAGAACTGTGCGAGATCAATGTAAGCAGTGCGCATGCGGCTGTTGCACTCCTTCACATGCATTTGTTCACGGCGTGGCCAAAATCTTGGTAAATGTTAAGCAACGTACATGCAATTGCACGGGTTGAACAGGCGCACCTCTAAACTTGGACACTTTTTTACGCTGGTTCACCTTTATGTATTTTTTTAAGGAGATTTGCACACGGGTCATGTTAGCATGTTACGTTGCCAACATGTGACATGCACCTCGCTCCTCTAGCTCCTCCTAAAAGGGCATTTAACCTTCCCCCTCTAATGCATACGATTTCCTTGGGCTAACTTTTGCTTTTAAAGGGGAACTCCACACTCCACTCTATTCTCCAAAGGCTGTGAGCTGCCTTCACCAATCCAAACCACATCCTTTTTCAGAGCACACAACAGGGCCAGCTAGGAAAGGGGTGAGAAGAGCGATCGCCCAACTCCCTCCTGAACCATACAAGGCCACATGCACTCAACATAGCTGGCTGCCTTTGGGGCATGTTGGGCTCAGCCCAATACCAACCACAAAGCACCTTGTATCCACTAGTTTAAAGGGGTTTTCCACATTCCGTAAAGCCCCCTGTCTGCAGTCCCCACAACCCCAGCCTAGGGTTGTGTGGAAGAGGCCCTTGTCCCCCTGAATATGGGAACAAGGTGATTGACTTTTGGGGTGCCCGAGGCCCTCTTGCCCCCAAGCATCCACCCCCCTCCTTTCATGGACTGGCTTGCTGTGTGTTTGGCTAAGGGTTTGTTAGTGTGTGTAGGGGCACAATATTTTTTTAGTTTGGTGTGGTATTTTTCACATGGGGTTCTCATTTGAAGCCTCAACAGACCCAAATGGCCTTGTATGTATTGGGGGGGGGGGGGGGGCTATTTTTGTTTTGGGTTAAAATATTGCAGCTGGCACTTCTCCTAGTTTCATTTTTGGGGTTGTCCAAATTGGTGACATTGATATATGTCCCTCAGGGTGGGACCTGAGCCCCCATATCGAATTTTAAGGCTAATAACTAGAATATAAGCCAGCCAAGTGGGGACTTGCAAAATGAACAAGTCAGTTCCCAAAATGCAGTGGTATTTGTTGTATAACTTTTGCCCATGTTAGGCTCTTTGATTGCGCTCTTTGATGCTAGAGTGCAATTTACCTAATGGGGAAACTATTTAGATTGACCTGTGTGTCCCCAAGGAAATACATTGATAGGTTTTTACCCTCACTTCCTGTTTGTCTATGTGGCCGGATGTGAATAAATTTGAAGGAGAAACTGGCAGAATTTGGGAGGTGTCTTCACCTTATCAGTGGTGCAGACATCCTCAAAAAATGACAAGACATCTAATCCCTCTGCACTCTATCCCCAAGCAAATATAAGAAAGGATTTCATCAAGTTTAACTTTGCAAGGACACATTAATAAGTTCAACTGTGATGCATGTCAATGGCCCATTTAGACCTTATTTAATATTTAAAACACCAGTTGCCTTTCACTATAAACATTTGTTAGTCCAGTCCTGGAAATCTGCATCTGCTTTACTATTAATTTCCATAAAAATTGGGTTCCTGCAGCTAGATGCGCCAAATGCATCTAGATGCGCAACTGCTGTGTGTGTGGAGGTATGTACCCGTGGCACATATCTGGTTCCCGGAAGCGGTGGCCAGCACACAGGAATGACATCACGCCTCTCCAGGAAGTTGCTTGTACTGCTGCTAATTTCTGCCCACCACCATGCCCCGCTCACTGTTCTGAGAAAGAGATGATCCTTATTTGCAAATTAAGATCATTTTTGATTTTTACATGGGGGCAATGTATATTGCTTCCTGCTGCAGTGTGTGTATATCTATATAGGTTCTTGTGTCCACCAGCAGAGAGAAGTTGGGTAGATGCCACATTCCCACTTCTGGAGGCATAATAATGGTCTAGCACAGGGTTTTCAAACTACAGCCCTCCAGTTGGTCAGGAACTACAATTCTCATCATGCCTAGCCATGTCTGAACATCAGAGTTTTACAATGCCTCATGGGATGTGTAGTTCCACAACAGCTGGAGAGACGTAGTTTGAAAATTCCTGATCACTCTAGCAAGTTTTGAAAAAAGGTGGTTTTTCATGTGTCTTGTATAATGTCCAAGAAATATCGTTAGGAAAATACAAGTGGGTCATGGCACATCTACATTCCCAATTTGGCGCTTAAGATGGTCATGCACTATGCAATCCGATTGGCCAATCTCTGTAAAACTTGATATTTAGGCAAAATAGGTAATAGGTAGACGCACTTGAACAACGAATTCAAAATATAGGAAATCAAACAGGCTCTTGCACTAAATCTAATTTATTTAAGATCTAACTGACTGCAGTGAATGGTCACCTTTAAAGACCAAGATCTGAAAATATTTATTGGGTTTAGAAACACTTCTCTGTTCTTTATAATGTATTGAAGGATTTGGGTAAAAGAAAAAAAAAAAAAAAAAAAAAAAACACATTTCAAAGATATATTAGAAGTGATAGGAATGAGATTAGCATTAGCAAAGGGTTAATTAACTGAGAACGCCTACTAACAAGACACATTCAATGAGGTGAAATCAACCAATTGTATTGGGTGTGCGCTATTATCAATGAGAAAACCGCAGTTATCCTACCTAGCGCTAGTTGCAGTTTACATATGCGGGTATTTATCGTTATTTGCGCTTCAATGTGCGCCAATTCGCACATTCAATTAATGACTTTTATAGCGCACCAATTAATGTATGAACTGGTGCAGTGCCTTCTTAGTACCCCCCCCCCCATGTCAGATTGTCATTACTTCCTTTGCAATAAGGTATCTTGCAGCACAGTGCCTGAAATGTGAGGCTTGTAAACCTTTGTCTACGAACTCTGCATTCTTTTTCTCTTTTCAGAAGCTGTTGATGCCCCTCAGAACTGCATCCGGTTTAATTTATATAATTGCCAAAAACCATTTTCATTGTGCATCCCTATTACCAGATTTTATTTTTTTTTTTAGTTTTAGAAGCCACATTTTTAAAACCGCTTAAAAAACAAACTTAAAAATTTGGCACATTTTATATTTTTCTACATTTAATATATACTGTATTTTAAGACAATTGTACAGCTTTAATAGAACACGATAACCCACAAACACTTCTGCAGTCCCATGAATCATACAACTGATCGGTTACAGAACTGGTGTAAAGTGGTATATACACAAGGTACCATAGGTTCCCATTGTGAATGCCGTAACTTAGATCTATATTGACCTGAAATTACCTAAAGCCACTATTTCTATTTAAAAAGGACATTATAAAGGCATGTGTGTACCTTCCTTAGCATCACAAGCACAGAGAAGCTTTAGGGCTCATGCACACAGGACGATTAAACACCAGCGCAGAGAATTTTTTTGAGTAGCGTTAAGCCGCTTTTTTCCACATCCTAACCATTCTGTACTGAATTATATTGTTGCTGTATTGTCTCCCTTTTATATGGTAAAGTGTTGCGCAAAGTGTTGGTGCTATATAAATCCTGTATAATAATAATTTTTTGAGACTAAGCGTTTTAGCGTTATTACAGTAAAAACACTCCCTAAAACGCCTTAAAATGGCAAGCGCGGCTAAAAGCTTGTTACATTGTTAAGCCACGTTTTTCATTTTTACAGCCCCTGTGGACACACAAGCAGTCATTTTTTTACTGCCCCTAAATGCTAATGCCTTTGAACGTCTCTGAAAGTTTATGTGTGCAGACACATAGCCTAACATGGAGGAGGCAGTAAAACTAAAAAAAAAAAAAAAAAAAAAAAAAAAAAGAACCCCCCCAACATCAGATGCTCCTAAAAGCATCTGAAAAAACATCCTGTGTACATGAGCCCTTGATATCAAACGTCAATGTGAGCATTGAGGTTCAGCATCCTTTGCTGGACAGCCTTAGTTTCCAGTAGGACTTTTCAGGAGGGATTGGGCCAGCCATGATTTTGCCAATTAAATTAAGGTTAACATCAGTGTGTGACAGGTTTCGGGGGTCCAGTGACGTTAAGGCATGTAAATCCTGCTGATGTTGCTTGAACTTCATTTACACTGCATTTCTGGCCCATTTTCAACAGAAAATACATTGATTGAGCCCAGGTTCACACTGAGCTGTGGGAATGAAGCCGTGTAAGTTCAGCTGAACTTGCACAATTTCACTCCCGCATTTCAGTCCCGATTTCGGCCACGATTTCAGAGACATCTGTGCAGCTTTCTGCACAGATGTCAATATAAATCACAGCCCAAAATTGCAAAAAGTGGTACAGAAACTACTTTTTGAAATTGGTGTGGCACTGCAGATGCGGCATCGTACCGATTAGGACGGTGCCACTGACTGCAATTGCCACCAATTTGACATGTCAAAATGCTCCACTCTGAACCAGGGATAAGTGTCTTATAAACCTCGCTATACACAGCCTAAACTTTGAATGTTGGAAAATCTCTGTGTAAATAAGCATCAAGTGTTCCTACTTTTTTTTTTTTTTTTTTTTTTTTTTTTTTTACAGAAGACGACTGTTGCTGCATTGTGCTGCATTCACCTATTGGCTTATGGAGAACACTCCAGCATGTCTTGGTAGCATAATGATGTGGCTGAGGATAAGTAGCTATTTTACAGCTTTTAGTTTTATATTTTTAAGACATCTGCCCTTTTATGGAAGGGTTTATGGAAGTATGTCCAGTTTATATAATCTAAGAGAGAAGCCCAGGATTATACGCAATGCAATACATGTGCTTTTGCTTCTATTTAACATAGCCCAGATTATTTGTATAAATACTAATACACTGCATGGTACTACTATCTTGAGGGACTTTACCTAGTCTTTATCTCGTCTTAAAAAGAGGGGCCCACTATTTTTATATTTGCCCCAGCCTCACTCTTCCCAAATAATTACGGTTATACTTGGAATAAGAGTATGTTTGCTTTTTTCAAGCTATTTTCTGTCATTTTTCACCTGGTGATTCTCCACTTCCAGTAAGTAGGGTGAAAACACTCACTCTACTCTATCAGGACAACAGAAAAAGGGACAGGACTACCCAAGTATCCTCCTCTCCACAACATAGAATGGTGAGGTTCTATAGTCCTCAGAGATAACTGGGAACAATATAATTGATAAGAGTGCAGCAAAAGCAGAGAGCAGAGGGAGTCATCAGCTGAAAGCATTTCTGCAAAATCCCAATGGGTACCCTTGAGAAGAAAAGCTGCATGGCTCTGGGAATGGCTGGAGAGTGACAATCACTGGAACAGTAAAAGTTAAGAGAAGTACAGCCAAAGCTCGCTTGGCTATACTTCTCCTGTGGCTCACAGGAGTGCAGTCCGTTTTGCACTCTTGTGACCCGGTTTCAGAAGAGAGCTGGCTGAAGCCAATGGTGGCTGACGTCACAAAGCAGGTCCAGGCTGGGGAAAGATCGTGTCCATATGGTCAGGAACCACCCAGATGCCTGGACTGGCACCCAGCTCAGCGAGCCTCTGAGAGCCCTCCCCAGCCGCTCCCGGTACAGGCGTCCTTTATAAGTCCAAAAAAGATTCTGTGGTTGAGTCAAGGCTTGATAAACCACAATTGCCAATTACCATGGTAGCAACATTTGTAACAGTAATTAACTGACACTTGGGTACAATCCTTGACATTTTTATAACTTTTTTTAAAATAAATATTTGGGATCCATTTATTTAAAGTAGGTCTTTATAATTACCAAAAGGCAATGTTATTGGGTTGTTTCTAGGGTTTCTCATGTGCTTCATAATCAGTGATACTTATCAATAGTGTTCGTCTTAGGGATTGCCTTGATTAGTATTTTTAGTACGCTTAAAAACAAACTGTTGTTGCCTGGCGAAATGCCAACACTCAACCTCTTGTTTCTGCCCATATAAACAACACCTTTCCTAGCAAACGAGGTGATTTCTTGCTATATAAATAAAGGTACAACTCAGTGAAATTTAAGTCAGGAAGCAGTTTGATTTAAATTGTCAGCAAAATAACAGGATAGGCATCAGATAATCTTGACACATTTTGCACAACCATGCTTACTCAAAGGTGATAAACTGAACTGGATCTTTACTACAGTGTAGAATTTGAATCTAGTAGGTGCTGAGGATGGCTTTTATTTCAGGAAGTTAGGTGCTCACCGAAATTCTGGCAGGATTAACAGGTTACTTTCAAATGATACAGACCAAAAGAGCAATTAATAATTTTACAGTCACTTTAAGCACCTAACCATATGGATATTAGTTTATAGTCCTAGTTAAGGCAAGGTAATCTTTACATTTCTTTAAAGCCTTCTATTTTCTTTAATTCTGATGTGTAAATTATGTCCTACTAAAAAAAAGCAAAACGTATACCCCACTATGGAATGTACAGGGAGCTTTGCTACCGTATTGGAACAGTGACTATAAAACAGACCCAAATTCCGGTGTCATGACTCCGCACCCTCCTTCTGCTTTGTCATTCACAAAGCACAAATGTAGCATTAACACAGACTGTGCTTTGTGAATGGCAAAGTGGGAGGACACTTCACTGTCTGACGATCAATGGGAACAGGCTCTTACCACTATTTATAAAGGCTCTGTCATTGTTTCAACTCAAGAACATAATTTTAAGGTCTTCTCTTGCTGGTATTGAACCCCGCACCTACTTAGTAAAATGTATCTGACTGTTCTGGATCTCTGCAATGTAATCAAGCACCAGGAACAATGCCTCATATGGTGGGAGTCCAATGTGGTACAATCCTATTGGAAAGCAGTTTGTGAATGACAAAGTTGGGAAGCGGAGGCACAACACCACAGTGTCAGTAATAGAAAATCGCTCCGCTGCGGTTAGAAGCACTATGTAAGCACAGCTCACCAGGTGCTTCCCCACAGCAGCTAAGTTTTGGGCTTTAATTCATGGCATTTTATAAATTTATTGTTCCAGAATAATCAGCAGAAGCTACCTATCCCATGTTCTCGATCTCTGCACTTTTGAATAATGATTTTCAAATCCAGTCCCTGATAGTCATTGACTATTTATGTTTTTCAAATTTGTGGGTAGAAGTACAGTACGGTTATTTACTACCAGTTTGGAAGAAGTGCACTGCTTATCTAACTCTTTGAAAAATGCTGACAAACATTACTTGTTGATTGTTACCAAGACATGAATTGATAATACAGATTTAAAATGGTTACATTCTAAATTAAGATACATGCATTATTTCTGTTATACTATACAGGTCAATACTCTGATTTTGATGAGCTTTAGGACTTACAGTACTCTATGTATACAACATAGTTGCTGCCATGAAAATGAACAATGGTCCGACCAGTGACTGTGCAATAATGATAACATCTACACAATGGCAACTAAATCAACATTATTGATCTCTAAATGGATGTACTTATGATTCAAACACATACCAATCCATCATTTAATGGGAAAGCACAGTACTAAAAGCAAATCTACTTGTATAGGGCTACGTAAAATGCTTAAAAAATTTAACCTTAAATGGTGAGTCCATCCAAAAATGATACTTCCAGTAGGTGTTTGGTGGACATTTGCTCCCTCCAAAAAAAAAAAAAAAAAAAAAAAAAAATCTAGAAAACTCCCTAAAAAAGGAGTTCAACACTGGCCTTTGCAGCAAGGAGCACATGGAAGGGCGACATACTGTATGTCAAAAAATAAAGAAAAATCCCCAGCTCACTAAGGCCCCTTTCACACTGGCACCGTCAGTTTAGCCATGTTAAAAACGTATCAGTTCTTATCCGTTGCTTCATCCGTCAATCTCAGTTTTCATCCGTCTTCCGTTCATATCCGTTTTCATCCCTTAATGTACACGTCTACATCCATTTTTGTATCCGTTTACAGCAGTTTCTTTGCATTTAAGGAAATTACCCAGAAAGCCTTGCTCCACCCATCCTACATTGCCATGCGTGAACAATTTGCCGACTACTTTCTATCTCCATCAGCAGAAGTTTCATGGCAGTACATATTATATATCTATATCTATCTATATCTCTATCAGTGCAAATTTAAATTTATTAATTCATTAATTTGGGTATTTCATTGTGTTTTGATAGCATAAAAAGACACAAAAGCACATGATATGTTCAAAACAGTTTTAGTTTTATTATTCTGCATAACCCTTTTAAAATAAAGGTTTTTTCACTTTGTTTTTTTATTTGTCAAAGTATGAACTTTGAATTATTTCTTCAAAACAGATCTTAACTGATCGGACGTTGACGGACATTGTCAGTTAACGTCAGTTAATATCCGTTTTGACGGATCTGGACGTAGCTTTGTACGTAAAAAAAAAACAGATAAAAACGGAAGTGGAGGTTAACTGATGGTAACGGATGGTCATCCGTTTGCCCATAGGAATGCATTGTCGTCTGTCGACGGATGGAAGAAAAACGGATAGACGGTCCGTCCGTGTGAAAGGGGCCTTACTAGCCAGCCTGCAACAAACCAGAATTGACCTTGTCTAACAGTGCACATTAAAACTAAGAAGTTTAGTTTGCACACATCTGCAAATACATGCATAAGCTGCAGCAGCCACACCATGGCACCCCAGTGTACTGCAGTCCTAACTATAATTTTGAAAGTCTCCTGAGTTGAAGCACATATATAATAATGGATAGATTAAAGTGGGGTTCCACCCAAAAATACCTGAAAAATTCTAAAAAAAAAACCCAAAAAAACATTTGGATAATTTTTTTTTTTTTTTTTACTTGCCTCTAAATGCCTGTTGCTAGGTGGTCCCTCGTAGTCTGCCTCTTCCTTTGCCTGGGCTGGTGACATCACTTCCCCCTCGGCACAGGAAGGGCTCGGCTCTGCTCCCTCCCTCCTGTCAATCATCTGGGACCCATTACAGGTCCCAGGTGATCGAGCGGCCAATCACGGCGTGCAGCGCCGCTCGCGCATGCGCAGTGGGTGCCAGGCTGTGAAGCCACAGCCCGGCGCCCACAGTTGAAATGCCGGCGCCGACGAGCGGAGGGGGGGACAAGTGGGGCTTTGATCCCCTGCATCGCTGTACCCAGGGACAGGTAAGTGTCCAATTAAAAGTCAGCAGCTGCAGTATTTGTAGCTGCTGACTTTTAATTTTTTTTTTTTTTTAATGGAGCCCCTGGGTGGAACTCCTCTTTAAGGGCAGATATACCTGGAGGGAGCTCACCCCTCCTAAAAAGGTATAGGAACGCAATGGACACCCAGCGATAGCACAATGGCAGCAAGGTATCAAGTGAAATCCATATAGTTCCTGACTCTGCTCTCAAACACTGAGATCTTGTGACTCAAGTCTCAGAAAAGTTTGGGCCGTTTATTCTCCGGTATCCAACATCAGTTTTTGGTAGCCTAGAAGGAATTCATTTGTAGACGGGCACCACTAGCATTACATATTTAGAAGAAAATATAAAAAAAAAAGGACAGACTCATTTTATATAGTTTTATCTGAATTTTATCAAATTCCTTACAGACAGCCTTGAAGAGCATCCAATGTGGTTTCTGGGTAGTACTGCATCCTTTGATACATAGCTTATGGCTCATTCAAGGCTTATTCGGACCTTGGTGTCCTTGTGTGTTGCGTTAAGGTTTGCTTTTTGCGCATTAACATGCTTTGCACTAAGGCAGCCTGTTTCAATGAATAGGCTGGCAACACACCAAAACTTCCAAATATATACACTATTTTTGGCAATGTACCCTTAACACCCAGAAATGCACTACTTCACCATTTGTGGTGCATTGCCAAAAATGGTGCAGGTCCATTTTATGGGACTTTTGGTTCTTTGCCCGCCCATTCAATTGAAAAATTGCACATCAATGCATGTGCTTAACACAATGAAATAGGATGCCAAGGTATGGATGGGCTCTAAGCCTCCTGACAAATGATGCGTTTAAAGTAATACAATGTATGAGAGTTAAAGCTACATTGCATTAGTGCACTCAGGTGCCATTCAAAGTGAATGACACCACAATGCACTAACGAATGCAATGTGTGTTGACATGTGCTATAGTAATGTGCATGTTACAACAATGCACTACAGTGAAAAAGTGTGTTTTGGTCTAAACTCTGTTGGAACCTCCCTCTCATAATTGGGAGTGCGGTTTGAAAGGAAGAGGTGGAACCTTGTCCTTTAGTCTATAAGCTTGAGAAATTATCTGCCCGAGCTACAAAGAAATGGTGGAGAGAGAAGCTGGTTCCCCTTTACAGGGTCCTTCAGGAATGACAAAAAGAGGTAAACCAACACTACAGAAACTACAGGCAGGTAAAATTTGCTTCTAATGTACTGAAGACAGATGAAAAAACAAACAATGTCCTGTTTGACGTCAAAAAGGTCAAAACTACCTTAGCAAGGAATGAGACTCTAGACCTCAACACTACCTTGCCCTTGTATAGGACCAAATATGGTTCTTTACAGGACAAATCTGCCAGCTCAGATAAAAGCCTGGCAGAGGTGATGTGAACAAGGAACACAAGTGAGTGAAAAGGGAATTACCCCTAGTTCAAAAGGAAATTTCTGAAGTACCCATACAAATTTAGATTCCATGTCAAAAGGTGGTTGTACAAGAGGGATGGAATGAGTGACATCCAGTACAAAAGTTTTAACCAATGAATGTCTTTGGAATTGGTAAGGGTTGGGATTTTTACCCCTGATAGTACCCAAGACTAAATGCCGATTTGGATCTGATTGCAGAAAGGTTAGTATTCTTCCCACTGAGCATTTGCTGTGGAAAGAGAATCTTTTTTCCTCTCACAAAATGAAGTAAGCCTTTCATGTGTGGTGGTGTAGTTTTTATAGCTTTTAACAGTGTGAGAATTACCAAATCAGAAGGACCCTCGTTTTTTAAAATCTAGGCTTCAAAAGTATGTCATTAATGTCAGTGCCAATGAAGTAGGGTGGTAGACCAGTCGTTGAGATAAAAAGGTCAGGTCAATCTGGAGGAGCCCTTAGGGTGTCTGCCAGAAGATTGATCAGGTTGGAGTACCACATTAATCTGGGCCAGTTCTGAGCTATGAAGATCACTGGGATGCTCTTCATCTTGATCCTTTGGAATTGATGAGGAAGAAGTTTCAGAGGGGGTAAGGCATGGATCAGGCTGTATTGATCCTGTGGAACGACCAGAGCCTCCACTGCTTCTAACAGATGATCTCTGCATCTAGAGATGTCCAGTTTGTTGTTGAATCTGGAAGTGCACATTTAGCATCCTCCACCTGTGACCCAGGTTCTAAAACACTTCTGCTGTAGGGACCATTTCACCAGATCTAGGCACTGCTGGCTGAGGTAACCTGTCCATCAATTCACACCTGAAATGTGAATGGCAGACAGGGCAGTAACAAATCTGCCCAGGCTAGAGTTCTATCCACCTTTCTTGCATTGGGGAGACTTCTGGTTCCTCCCAAGTGGATGATAAAAACCACAGCAGTGGCATGGTTAGTTTGAATCAACTTCAGAATGTTGATCGGGAGAAGAGATTTTTCATTCAACCAAGTCCCCTGCACCAAAAAGGTGTCTAGGAATGTTGTGTGGTAAGGGTCTTGATGGACTTGAACAAAGAGAACTACCTTCAGATCTGCAATTCTGTATGAGAATTCTGGACTCTGGCAGCTCCTGGACTGCAGAGTACAAGAGCCTGGGAGCTGAGAGTTTGCAGTTTTTCTTGCAGAAGAATAATTCAAGCTTGAGCTGTGTAAATGATGAGACCCAGGTACTCTAAGCAATGAGACAGTTTCAGTGCTGATTTCTGAAGGTTCAGGATCCACCCATACAATTTTAGGCTTGGACTATTTGCATCACATTGTGGGTTAGAATTCTTTCCAGTTTGTGGTATTGTGGTAAAAGTTTTTACAGTCTTGGGGCCCTTCAGGGATCTTAAGAGGGTGCTCACTGTGTCAATAAGAACCATATCTGGGGGACTAGAAGCCTGGGAGCTATGGCAGCTGGCTTCAGCTACTCAGGAACAAATGAATTCATAAAGATTTGTGAGGTTCTTCATCAGATAGTCTCAGCAATGGATCGCTCGGAGGCTGCCATAGCTGCAGGCAAGTCTGGAAGTGAAGATGTAGAATTAGACTTATAAATTTAAACATAACTGCATAGATGTCGGTGTCAGCAGGACAGCTCTACTTGCACTTGGGAACCAACATGTGTTTAACACAGGCAACTTAACTGAGATGATTACATAAAAACCATGGGTACAAGCCAGCTGCTTACAGCAGAAGATGGTTAATGGCATAGGTGACCAGGCAGGTTACTGTAGGTGGCAGCAAGGACCAACTGAGGTAGAACTGTATGTTGAAAATAGAGACAATGGCAGAAAGCAGCTACTTCATGCTGAAAAAGCAAGAACACAGTATGCACACAACCATCCAGTTAGTGATTCAGCACTTAATTATCCAGGGTGTTAATGCTGTCAATAGAAGCCAAAGTAAAAGGTGGTATAATAATGGCTTTCAAAACTTGGTAATTCCCAATGCTTGGTGAACACATCATACTCATTAAGGAGTTTTCAGAGACTGGGTAACACCAGCGGCTGTGCCATGGCTCTGGACCTGGAAAGTGGTTAAGTTACAGTACACAGAGGTGAAAAGTGACACCTGCAGAACGCAGGGTCTGAAGGCAACATTCCAGGCAGACCCTGCAATTTTTAGTCCAGAAGGGAGGGAGTGTTACTGCCTTCAAAGCTGTTGCAGCGGATACGCCGATCCAGTTACATGCATAAAAAGCTCAACTGAGCAGACCAGATGAACGCTTGAAGAAAAAAAATAATCTTAAAGAGAAAAAACGACTGTAAAAAATTAAAATTTTCTCAATAGAGAAAAGATATGCATCCTCATAGGACACTAGCAAAAAACTGAAGCATGATGAGAGTGGAAGGGGTGATACCTGGCTGTTCAGTTTTTTTTTTGTTTGCCCATGTCCAATTCCTCCTGAAGGTGGCAGTATAACCCAAATGTTTCTTAATGAACAAGAAATAAACAATAAGATTATTAATTAGGTATAATACACAGGTGAGATCATTCTGGAGAGAGAACAAAATGTCTACCCTCCTCTAAGCTGAGGAGCCTGGACAATAGGCATAATTGGGCTCCTTCTACACAACTCTTACCATGCTCATAAAATAGCAGACAGAGAGCTATTGTACAATTTCAGAATTGTCAAAGAATGTGGAAAGTACCTTTCAGTCAGCACAACTCCTGGGAAGTGGGCAGACTGAAATTTATGAAGTTAAATATAGCAGATGCCTTACTTCACTCACTTGTACAAATTGTGGGTTAAGCTTTAAGCAAATATATTAAACCCTTCAAACTTGTATTTATAGCCTCAAGGACAGAGCCCCTGCTCTTGTTCATGCAGTTTTGCCATCAAAATTCTGGCAGGACAGCATGTTTGCTCACATTGGAGTTAAACTAGTATTGAAACATTATGTGTTGGTTTATGATGGGACAGGATTACATAGGGGTCTTGCCAGCCAAAAATGTAAAATGTGAATGACAATACCAAGTTTACAACTGCACACTTACAGGATATAGGTGCCGTTCATGCTTCACATTTCAAATATCAAATACATTTCAGCAAGAAAAAAAAAAAATTGTATTTGTTTATTTACAAATGGGTTTTCTCTGTATCTTTATTTTCTCCCACTCTGTATGCATTCCATTTTTGCAAATCAGCACCTACTTGATCTTGTTATGCTTGAACTCTGCTTATTTTCTACACTACCTTCAAATGGAGACCAAAAAAAAAAAAAAAAAAAGAGTGGATATTTATTCACTCATCTTGCTATAATTATCAGTGAGTTTTTTTTTCACTCTGTTCCCATAATTGTTTTACTTTGTGTTTATTCAAAAAACAAATAGACATAAAAAAAATTTATTGGGGTTGTTTTTTAGTGGACATACTTTGGCAGATCATCAGTACTGTGTGGGTGACAAAAGTAATTTAAGAGCTACATACACTAACGTAGCCCTTGAACAATTACATCACACCAAAATTAAAATTAGAGGGGGTAAATATCAGGTGCAAAAGCTGATGGTGGCCCATGTACACCTGATAATTTGAATGCATATGGGCAGTAATACCTCGCACACACAATGAGATTATCGGATGAACGACTAAAGCAGGGCTTGACAAATTTGCTTGGAATCTAGGAGCCAGCTAAAAAAGTTAGGAGCCGGGTTTTTTTAAACGACCGACAAAGCTTTATTTTCAATATAAAAAATAACTAATCTTAAATTTACACAGAAAGACCACCCCGCTAGAGGCCCGAATAGCGTCACTAAAACGACGGTAAAGCAGTGCTAAAAATAGTGCCGATTTACCGCCGACACCCCCCGCGGCTCGGTGTGAAAGGGCTCTAAGGGTCCGATCAGGTCCGCCTGAATAAAAGACAGGCGAACCTGATCAGACTGCCCGTGTGAAAGGGGCCAAGCAGGGAGATAACAAATTCATTTTAATTAGGAAAAAAATAAATAAACAGTTTTTATATAAATAAATAAAAATAAAAGTTATTACGAAAAAAAAAAAAATGCTATCCCCACATTCACTTCCTTCTCTTCTCCACTTTGGGAAGGAGATGGGCGGGCAGTGAAAACAGGCAGGTATTTCGCATTAGCATTGCATTAACATTGTTGGTTGTAATACCAACGGCCATCACAAGATGGAGCCAGATTCCAAAAGGACTCCAGAAGGACCGAGGAAGGCCGCAAAGCCGCGGCTTCAATTACCGGCTGGCGCGGCCCGACGCGATCACACGGGGGGGGGGGTCGGAGTCTGCACAGAGACAGGATACCCCAAGCTGTGCCGCCCCAGGCACCAGGTCGCTAATTCTAGTCGCAAATGCGACCTGGCGCCCGGGGTTTGTCGAGCCCTGGACTAAAGGTATGAAAATTCTCGTATGACAGAATAAAAATTCAGAAGTGATCTTGTGTATTGTACTGCATTTTCAGACGAAGACTGTACTGATTAACCACTTCAGCCCCGGAAGGATTTACCCCGTAATGACAGTCCATTTTTTGTGATACGGCACTGCGTTGTTTAATTGACAATTGAGAAAGAAAGAGGCTTCCATCATATCAAATGTAGAGTGTGGTGGTCCCATCCCTCACGTATTAGACCAAAGAAGAATACCCCCTTTAGTGGGACTTTAATAGACCACCAACTCTTAAGATAAAAAATATGTTTTTAATGGTATACAATAAAAAGACGTGAGAACGTCTACAACATACAAAAACACATTCCATACAGAAACAGAACAGAAGATATACAGATGAAAATGATCATGTTATATGTACTCTCCTAGGGGTGATGTACCCCGATACCCGACGCGTTTCCAGTATTCTGATACCTTCATCAGGGGTTTGAGAGTTGAAGATGTTTTACAAATGTATAAGTTCCAATGGAATGAATCTGTGTTCAGGCAGCACGATCGTTAGAGCCTATATCAGCACTGATATATGTCAGCCTATATCAGCACTGATATATGTCAGCCTATATCAGCACTGATATACGGAAGGCACCCACACATTGGACTTCCAGAGGATACATCCACTTTGGGACGGTTGGATACTCATCCACCCGTTATGCAGCCTATATTACATAGGCTCGAACGATCGTCTGCCCCAAGTAGATTCGCTCAATGTATATTGGGTCTGGCTTCCATGAAATACTTTATTTGACCTTGGTGTCCTGAGTGCTCCCTGAACACAGAATCATTCCATTGGAACTTATACATTTGTAAAACATCTTAAACTCTCAAACCCCTGATGAAGGTATCAGAATACTGGAAACGCGTCGGGTATCGGGGTACATCACCCCTAGGAGAGTACATATAACATGATCATTTTCATCTGTATATCTTCTGTTCTGTTTCTGTATGGAACGTCTTTTTATTGTATATCATTAAAAACTTTTTTATCTTAAGAGTTGATGGTCTATTAAAATCCCACTAAGGGGGGTATTCTTCTTTGGTTTAATTGACAATTGCGCGGGTTTGCGACATTGTACCCAAACAAAATTGATGTCCTTTTCCCACAAATAGAGCATTCTTTTGGTAGCATTTGATCACCTGTACGGTTTTTATTTTTTGCGCCAAAAAAAAAAAAAAAAAAAAAAAAAAAAAAAAAGGCGAAAATTTTTAAAATATATTTAATTAAAAAAAATAAATATATATATATCTATCTATCTATCTCTATATATATATATATTTTTTTTTTTATATTATACACATCCAAAAAGTAAAAAAATCTAATTTCTTCATCAGCTTAGGCAAATATATATTCTGCTACATATTTTTGGTAAAAAAAAATTCCAATAAGCGTATATTGACCGGTTTGCACACAAGTTATATAGTGTCTACAAAATAAAGGATAGATATAGGGACTTTTAATTTTTTTTTTTTTTACTGGTAATGGCGGCAACGTGCGCTTTTTAGTGGGACTGCAACATTGCGGCAGACAGATCTGACCCCAAGTGACACTTTTTGGGGACAAGTGACACCAATACAGTGATCAGTGCTAAAAAAAAAAAAAATGCACTGATCAATGTATGACACTGGCAGGGAAGGGGGCGATCAATGAGTTAACAATGTTCCCTGGGTGCGTTCTAACTGTGTGGGGGATGGGCTCACTGGGACAACACAGATCAGCTGCTCCTAGTAAATCGGGAACAGCGATCTCAGAGTTGTCCCCTGTCAGAACGGGGATCCACCTGGTTTACACAGGCATATCCCCGTTCTGCTTCTGTAACGCGACCGCTCGTTGCCAGCGGACATAGAGTCTGCCGGACACGTGCGCTCTTTCCCCTGGCGTGCAGCAGGCGCACACACTATCGCATGCATGGACCGATGTACAGGTACGAAGGTTTGCGCAGCCAAGGCGCCTTGATGCAGTATATCTGCAGAAGGCGGTTGGCAAGTGGTTAAACGAAAATCGTACAAGAAACATTTTCAGGTTTGTCCCTTCAGAGAAGATCGAATGAACTGTCATGATCGGCTCTGGAAAGCAGTGTACTAACCATTAGATTATCGTACGATTGATTCGAAAGCGGTATTTTTCGTCCGATTTTCTGATTGTGTGTACAGGCCTTAACAGTCAGGAACAAATGGACAAACTTGAATATTTGAGAATAGGTATCTGTACTGTAGATTTGATACAAATGTGAAAAATATCCCATGCTCCAGGTTTTTTTTTTTTTTTAACAGAATCCCATTAGAAGTGCACTGAGTTGTATATTCTTCAGGTAAAAAAAGCTTCCTGAAAGTAATTCATTTGTATCCACTGCAAAGACTGACTGCCTATTTTACAGATCACTCTAATCATTCAATAATAGCATCAACATTGGCCACATCTACAGAAAAAAAGTGCGTGTGGACATTTTTACATCACTTTCAATCAATTTTCTTGAGACTCAAAATAAATAAAAATAAATAAAATTAAGCAACTAAACAAGCTGGAAATGTTTTATTTATTTTCATTAGGGTTGTTGGGTATGTGTTCTATCAAAACAATCCTTCACCACGATGTATTATGATGTGAAGAAATGAAACAAAATTGGACAAATTAAAATAGACACATAACCAATGTTTTTTTGGTCATATTTCTCTTGTGGGTCACAAGAGTGCATCTGCTTTTCCACTGTGACCCAAAATCTGCCGACAGCGGGCTTTGACATCACAGAGCCATTCCAGACTCTGGAAGGATCCCAACAACAATGTGGGGATCCACTTAGCTATCTGATCTGCACTTGGCTCAGCTTCTCAATGTACTGCTAAGAGCCTGAGCCAGCTGCTTCTGCCCCCTCCCCAGCGTTTCAGTGAGCGCTGTAGGCACAGAGCAGACTGACAGTCACCCCTCTCTGCAGAGTGCAGACCGGGAACTGAGTGATCATTGGTCATGTGATTGCTCATATCTTGAGATTATAGCTGGTGGGGCACAGCAGCATCAGACCAATGCTGCAGCAGGAAACCACCATGATGGGCGATTGATGCTTAATGTGGTGTACATGCTACCATGGTCATAGATTAGGCATATTACCAGTTTCTGTTCAGTAGAATCTTGCTAAGGAACTCACATTTACTCTAAAAATAAGCAAATGGCCAATCCTTTCACTCATTCAGCGTAAAAAGACCAAAATGAGGTGGGTTCCTAAGAGTCCACATTAAAGACAGGATAACCACCTTGGCTATGTACAGTGTGGTGATTCAGCCCGACTATGTTTATCTATTACATTTCCATTTGTTAGGGGGATAGGAAGGGCCCCAGCTCAACATACTCCAACATATCCCAATGTTAACAAGATCCATATCTTGCTTCATAAAAAACAATGATTGGTTCAAGAAATTCCCCCAGGAAGAGCTGCAAAAAGAGTGCCAACATTGCATCATGCCAGCTGTAACCAATATTAACAGTTGGGGTTGTTCAGGAATTAGAACAGTTATATGAAAATTTGATAGAGGACCATTATAGTAAAAAATCCTGTATTGTAACTATTTTTTATTTTATTTCAAATGTCATTCATTCTACTTTTCTCCATATTTGCAAGCAGCTCAAGTTGTCCTGCAAAAGCGGCAGTTATAAAGGGGTTGGGAAAAAGCTTTTTAAGTATATGTGTAACCCTGACTTTCTAAAAACAACCCATTCCGTTAAAAAT
This sequence comes from Aquarana catesbeiana, assembly GCF_042186555.1. Lineage (NCBI taxonomy): Eukaryota > Metazoa > Chordata > Amphibia > Anura > Ranidae > Aquarana > Aquarana catesbeiana. The sequence goes on from NC_133332.1 coordinate 114,967,163, forward strand.
GGAAATGAAAGGCAAACATTTCTATATTTATACAAATAACATTATAAATACTTTTTGATTAGTGATCACACAATCTCTGTTCTCAGCTGCACAAGGGGTTTAGAGAGGTGGGGGCAGAGAAACAGCAGTAAGCTAATCTTCCCAGTGAATGGCTGTGCAGGGGGGCGTGTCAGCACAAGTTTGATCACTGTAGGACAGGCAGGTTGTTCTCCCAGCACAATCAGAAAACTGACCACAATGGAATGGATGTGCGCTCATGCTTAGCGTGCTCAGTTTGAAATAAGAAAGCAGAGGTCTGGCAGAATCATCAGGTATTTCACACAAAAGGAAGCAATACAAAGAGAACAGGATACTTTTTCATACAAGTAAATGGTACAACAGGCACATATCTGGAATATTAAATGTTGAGGTAACATTCTTTAACACTGGTAGGGGTCTATACAGTGGTTAGCTTTTCTATATAAAATGTATCCAGAAGAAAAAAAAAAAAAAAACTTGCTAAATAAAAAGTGCTTGCCTAAAATCAGTTTAAAATTTCCATCTATGACTACCAGTGGCAGGCCCATCCATTAGGGGCGCAGGGGTGCCGCCCCCTAATCCATACGTCTGGCTCCCAATCTACATGCAGGGTGCTGGACGCATGGATGTCTATGGGTTTTTTTTATTTTGGAAGCACATGATTAGAGCCTGAGGCTCTAATTGGCTTCGAAAAGGGTTGGGCTCAGGGCGCAGACCACTGCGCCCTGAGCCCACCCTGTTGCGTGACAATAGCGAATATAAGCCATTGTCTTCCTGCTACTCCTCCCGGCCAATTAGAAAGCGGATGAGACCCAAATGGCCGAGAGAAGCCACTATATTGGGTGGTACCAGGGAGGATGTCCGTGGAGATCTGGAGGAGGCCGTAATCATGGGAGGGAGCGATCTCGCCAGTGGCGGCCCGTGCATCCCTGCCGCAGCCTCCCTATCTATGCGCCAGGCCCTTTTCAGGACACTGGGTGCATGGATTCCTATGGCGGGGGTGTTTTTTCTTTCCCCAAGCACCTGATTAGAGCCAGAGGCTCGAATAGGCATAACAAAAAAAAAAAAAAAAAGAGGATGGGCTTGGGGCACAGAGACTGCACCCCGATCCCACCCAATTGTTAGACCATAGAGAATTAATTTTCGCTTTTTTCACACTACAGTGCCTCCCCGCCAATCAGGAGGCAGGTCAGTGAGACCTGTTTCCCGACTGGCCAAAGAGTCAGGCTATCCTATTGGATGCCCTTCGCTTTGGCGGAAGAGAAGACACAGGGCGGAGGAAACATGAGGAGCCGCTGCTGCCTGCACTGGGGAAGAGGACATCACAGATCAGTAAGTGCCGGACTTCTCTCAGGGGGCAGTGCTGTCAGTTTTCTATGCCCTGTCCTGCAATTCTGGGGCTCTATGCCCTGTCCCGCAATTCTGGGGCTCTATGCCCTGTCCCGCAATTCTGGGGCTCTATGCCCTGTCCCGCAATTCTGGGGCTCTATGCCCTGTCCCGCAATTCTGGGGCTCTATGCCCTGTCCCGCAATTCTGGGGCTCTATGCCCTGTCCCGCAATTCTGGGGCTCTATGCCCTGTCCCGCAATTCTGGGGCTCTATGCCCTGTCCCGCAATTCTGGGGCTCTATGCCCTGTCCCGCAATTCTGGGGCTCTATGCCCTGTCCTCTGATGTTGCAGAGAGGACTCCGAAATAGAATAAATTGTGTATTTAGGTGACTGTAAACCCAAAATCAAACTTTCAGTATGTCTGGCATCATGCCTCACTGTATACAGTTTTCTTAAGCAAATTATTTTTTGTAAATCCTTTGCAAAGCGCGTTACCTGAAGATCCTAGCGGTATCACCACGCTCTGTTGCAGTCTGACAACGCTAAACCACTGGTGTGCTCCTTCCCTTCAGCTGGCTGTTGGCCTGCTGATCTGATAGGCTGTCCAAGACAGGATGACAACACTGCTACAAAATTTAAAGCGGTGGGTTAATGTTGACAAACTTCACTGGGAAGTTATATCAGTGGCGGGGTCTCCAGGTAAGAAACAAATTAAAAGCAAAAAATATTTGCTTAAGAAAAATTAATACAGTTAGAAATAAACGCCAAAACATACTGAGGAAAACTTTTACATACATGGTTTCCAGAACAGGCATCAAACTCTTTTTTTTTTTTTTTTTTAATGATTAAATATACACATATATTTGCATGTGTATTTTTACGATCAAAAAACAATTTATATTTGTTATATACCATTGATATGTATTTTTATGTATCCTCCGTGTCATTAAACATGTTTTTTCAACACCATACCCCCTTAATGTCGAGAGTCTCAAAGTCCCAATCTCCTTTCTCTTTTTACTGAATCAGGGATGGAGGCACACTACATATGTGCCTCATTCAAAGTCCCAAACTTTCCCCCCTTTCTCTGTTCTACACATAACGAGTTGTCGTTAGGAGCACCTTCTTAAAAACTGACAGGACTAATCTGTGTACCTGTATACATGAGCACATACTGCAGGCAGTCTATGGGAGCTTGAATTATTGCTGGTTGGTAGGGGATCAAATACTTCTTTTACTTACTGAATTGCAACTCAATTTATAACATTTAAATTTAAATATGCCTATGATAAAAATTATAGACCCTTCATTTGAAAGTGGGCAAACTTACAAAATCTGCAGGGGATCAAATAATACATTTTCCCTGCTGTAACTGGTTGTGAAGCTGAACATAGCCCATACCTCGCCCTTTATGTTAGGGAAGATGTAAAGGCTGTGCCAAACCCAAACAGACCGGAATGATGAAAAAGACATTTCCACTATATAAAGCGATGTCAGCTGCCATTGCTATATTTCTAAGTAACAGTGAAGTTACACTTTATACAGTACATGCCATTTGCTTTCACTATGGCATACTTTTTTACCACACCCAACATTTTTCCATCAAATGTCACTGGCTTGTTAGTGAGGAAATGCCATTTTAAAAAGAATCATGACTGAATATTGATGCAGATATAATCAGAGGCAAACTTTAAAACTCCAAAATTAAATAGAAGCACTGGTTTCCCTTACCTTCAGCGAGTCAAAGCAAGCGATAACTCGTCCATTTTCCACATGGCAACTCCGTGATGGGTGAGCAAACTTGCATTCTGCATCAGACCTTGAACAAGTGCCTCTCTGAAATTCCCGACAGACTTCCAGCGTCAGCCATTTTGTGTCACGCACCAAGGAGACGTTAACAGCCATATTAAAAGACAGACCGCTGAGGCCAAGGAGAACACCTCCTATCGGTGACTACAATCGTTTTTTTCTTCTTTAACGAAGGGGTTGGGGAAAGGTGGAGTTCAAGTTTAAATGAATAAAAACTATTTTTTTTTTTTTTTTTTCGCTTTGGTTAAAAAAAATGTCAGCACTTAAGGTTTTATTTTTTTTTTTTTTTATACTTTTTTATTTAGTCAATTTGTATCTGTTGTCGAGACATGAATGAGACAAACATCCAACCATAAAATAGACGTTTTATCAGATAAATTGAAAATAAAAATAAATCTAATTAGAGACCAGCTCTTGAAAAGTGCAAAATGTCAAAGTTTGAATGTGTTGGCTTTGTCACTTCTGAAATCAGATCGAGTTAGACTGAGCCGACTTTTCAACAATTCTGTGCTCTTAGCTTAATGGTTCCAATTATGGTTGTGTAAAACTCAGCAGAAATTGGCAGAATTTCAGTTCCTCAGACAATCTGTGGCGTTTTATTTATTGTTACGATGAATAAAATAATGTTACAGTTGGGCACAGCCGTGACTGTTAATGAAAATTTGATGATTTCCGTATTCAAGGATTGAGTGCTGAAATTGTAATTATGAAGGTCAGTTGCCGTTTGGGTTGGCCTGCAAGCAACGGCAAATTAAAAAAAAAAAAAAAAAAAAAGAAGGGGGGGAAAAAAAAAAAAAAAAAAAAAAAAAAAAGAAAAAAAACAAAACAGAGGCAGCACTAGACAGAGATCCAAGCAGCGTTAGCTTCAGAAAAAAAAAGGCACGTTTCAGCAACCTGCAATAAAAGAGGAAATGAAATACATAATCAGAAAAAAAAATACAACCTTGTAATTTTCAATCACAAGCTTACACGATACAGCAAAAGAAAATGAGTTTTTGCAACAGGAAAAACCTTTTAGATAGTGACACTACGGCACAGTGCAATCAGCCATTGTGGATTGAAAAAAGGGGCCTTTCCCAATCGAATCTGCGCATGGTAAAACACAAGAGCCAATTACCTTCTCTGTAGCAATATAGGACTGGGCTGATGCCCAATAGCAGAGCTTGGTTTATGCTGTTCTGTTTTGGCATTGAATTTTTTTTTTTTTTTTTTATTGCTCGCTGCACAGTAAGAAAATGCCTTGCGCTTGACACAACAACTCACGGCACACGTGCGGCAGTTGTATTTTTTGGTTTTGTTTTTAGTTATTTACTTAAAAAAAAGACGTGTAAAAGTGAGAAGGGTCAGAATTTTACTATAAATGGAAAGCAGACAAGGAATCTGACAGTACGTATGTGCTGTATGAGCAGAATCTAGCCTCCAGCTGGTGGCTGTGTGCCACGGGTTGGGAGAACTAGACAAGCAGAGTTATGCTGGATAGACATTAACCCTTTTCCAACCAATGGCACGTTTCATTGCAGTCATAGACATTTCACCTACTAAGATACACATTTAAGATCATGATGCAGTCAGCCAAGCCATCTGTATAACAGAAGTAGACAAAAGTCTGTGATTGCTGCTTGTAGTGTTTTTTTTTTTTTTTTTTTTTTTTTTTTTTATGGACATAAATGTAACAACTGTATACTGGTACAATAGAATGTGCAAAATATCCACTAAGACCGCAAGCAAACTGCAAGGGTCTCTAACCTGTGACCAATCAGAATTTTTATTGTTAGAATTGTGATGGTTTGCCCTGGCTTTCACTTTGTATATCATTGCTCTTTTTGTAGCTATAATAAGTATTCCCAATACTGTACCAAATGTATTACAGAGTAGTTACAAAGGGTCATTTTATCCCAATTTTTTTTTTTTGACAGGTGCTAAAGGAATTAAATAACCTAAAAAGGGGTCTTAAATCTCTCAGGGACTCCACTAGTGAAGTCCTTATGCTAGAGTATTCATGCTCATTACCACCACCCTTTAGGATGGGGTTCCACTCTCCATTTTGGATTTCTCATTTAACTATATCATACAGGATGCAGCAAGTAACTAGGGCTGCAACTAATGATTATTTTCATAATTGATTAGTTGGCCGATTGTCTCGATTAATCGATTAATAACCTAAAAAGTGTGGTGTATAATTTAGTTAATATGTAAAGTTTAAAAAAAAAAGGCAAGTTATTCTTAAATATCTCTATGCAGTGGTAAATATAAATAACCAACTATATGATTAAGGAGCAAAATATCTAATCCACTCTGAGAATAACAGACAGAAGAGATATAATGTATATACTATTAGAGGAGATATACTGTATATACTATCAAAGGGTGAATCTGGTAAATATCAGATTCAGAGATCACATTTTTTTTTTATTTAAAAAACAATGTTTTCCTTAAAAAAAAAAAAAAAAAAAAAAAAAAAAGTCATTTTAAGAACGATCATTCGATTTTTTAATCGTTAGTGGGGTCAAAACGACGTTCGTTTTCAACCACAGTGATAGGAAAATTTGGAAATAATAATAGAAAACTTCTTGGTCAAAGGAATTTTCAGACTGAATATGTAGTTTTCTTCAGAAATTACATTAATTTTAAAAACAGAATGTTAAAAACTAGTGAAAATTTCAAACATTCTTTCATTCAGCGAATGTACAAAGATATTTCGTCTGAATATTCTGGTCTGAAAATGAATCAGTGTGTCCAGCATAAGGCTCGGTACACACCTATGCAGTTTGCCTTTGATCTGTTTCTATTTTTGCGCACGTGATTTTGCTGTGATTTGTGTTTTTGCTTTTTTTTTGGCCAATTTGTTGTTGGGCAGATTAAAAAAAAAAAACACAAATTGCTGCAAAAACGCATTACATGCTTTTCTGCAGCTTCTTCATTGAAGTATATTGAACCAAAAAAACACCGTTTTGCGTTAAAAAAAGTCCCTGACCCTTTCCAAATACGCAGCAGCTGAAAAAAGCATAGATGTGAATGTGTCCCATAGGAAACCATGTAAATGTAGTGCGTTTCTGAAAAATAAACACATAGGTGTGAACCAGGTTTAGGACGTTTAGTAACATAATTGGGTTAAAAAAAAAACCCTAAAAATAGCCCTTTATAGTAAAAAAAAAAAAAAAAAAAAAAAAAAAAAAAAAAAAAAAAAAGCAGATCACCACTACTGTAAGGGGCTCATTTTTTTACTGTAGACCTGTGAAAGTAATATTTACAGTAGCGATTTGTTCTTTTTGTACTATAAAAGGCTCATTTTAGTTTTTTTAACCCCATTATGTTACTGGCCGATTAATCAATGAAAATAGTAATCTATTAATTTCATAATCGATTAATCGATTAGTTGTCGATTAATCGATTAGTTGTCGATTAATCGATTAGTTGTCGATTAATCGATTAGTTGTCGATTAATCGATTAGTTGTCGATTAATCGATTAGTTGTCGATTAATTTCAGCCCTACAAGTAACATAGAAGTAACATAGGAACAACCCAAGGTAGGTAGGAACTCCTAAAACTCCAGAGAGTAGAAACCGTGCTAGGGGGATATGTCAAGCAATCTCACTGCTAGGGATATAAAAAGCTACCAGGTGGCGCTGACCATTAGACTTCATTTATAGTGAAATGTACCTTTTGGCTAAACTTTTCCCAAAAGAAAGGAACACGTGAGGATGTGTTCAATTTCCTACATAACATGAATATTGTAACCTTCTTTCCAACTTTAAAGGGAAAAGCAGAAATGCACTGGTCTGTATGGAGAGCAACTGTACACCAATACATTGGTGTTATCAACAGACAGCTACAGTGGAAGACCCAGCTAGAACTGACTCCCATTTTGAGTGCATACTGGTAAAGAAAAGAGGTGTCAATCTCCTGATTTTTATATCCAATCATATTGATTGGGTTCCTATCTATATCCTCCAAAATAAATGGAAAAAAACAAAAACAAAAAAAACGGAAAAACAGACAGACAATGGGAAACTCAAGTTGGAGGCATCTACCCAAAGTGTAAAACTTTTTTGGGTAAACTGGCCCATTTAGTCCTTTTACATTAACCAATACCTCTTGCACAATTTGTGCACTATTCGTTCAGAGATGACTGTTAGTGGGAAATTACATTTTATTAGCTGCCAACATTTGAAAATAATTTTCAAGGACACACTGCATGCCGAGTTGCTTAATTTAAGCTTGGCAAACAGATTATAATCTTGGAGGACCATGGAGAAACATATACTAATTAACATTACAAACAGGTATTTTAATACATACGACATATACATAATTTAGATACTTTTTTTAAGCAAATAGTATATTAAAGGTTCAACTGCAGACAAAACTGTTTTTTCAGTTTTGGATATACTGGGGAAGGGTCGGGACTTCTGCCATTTTTTAAATGTACTTTGTGTCACAGACGCAAGTAGTAAAGGAGGATAATAGGGGGGGGGGATGGGCGCTAAGGATTAGGTAGAGGAACCTGGTAACACCTAGATTTTTCTTGGAGGGGGGACAACGGTTTAAATTTTTTTTTTTATTTAGATGTGGGGTGTCTCCACCTCTCGTGTTGTCTCTATTAGCCAAGTATTGAAATCATGCTTTGGAAGCTTCTTGGATACATGCTGTTCTTTTCCAACAGTCTCTTACCTCCTCTTTGGGGAAGATTTAGGATATACATGGTTAAGATAAGCCTCTAGGACAGAGGTCTCAAACTGGCGGCCCTCCAGCTGTGGCGAAACTACAAGTCCCATGAGGCATTGCAAGGCTGACAGTTTGACAAGGGACATGTAGTTTTGCAACAGCTGGAGGGTCGCCAGTTTGAGACCCCTGCTCTAGGAGATACAATGATGACAGACATATGAAAGTTGTATCTATGTTTGAAACATTTTTTTTTAATTTTTTTTTTTTTTTAGTTTATCGAATGAATACCATCTTGGCTTTAATTTAACAGCTTCAGCCCCGGAAGATTTTACCCCCTTCCTGACCAGAGCACTTTACAATTTGGTACTGCGTCGCTTTAACTGACGACTGTGCGGTCGTGTGACACTGTACCCAAACGGAATGTGCGTTTTTTTTCCCCACAAATAGAGCTTTCTTTTGGTGATATTTGATCACCTCTGTGGTATTTTTTGCACTATAAACAAACAGAACAGCGACAATTTAGAAGAAAAAAAATGCACATTATCACTTTTGCTATAATAAATATCCCACTTTTTTTTTTTTCAAAAAAAAAAAAAAAAATATTCTACTTTTTTTTTTTTTACCAAAAATATTGCATTAAGCGTATATTGATTGGTTTGCGCAATAGTTATAGCGTCTACAAAATAGGGGATAGATTTATGTCATTTTTATTATTCATTTTTCTACTAGTAATGGCGGCGATCTGTGATTTTTATTGGGACCGATATTGTGGCGGACAAAGTGGACACTTGACACATTTTTGGGACCATTTACAATACATGAGTACATACAGTGATCAGTGCTATAAAAATGAACAGATTACTGTAAAAAATGTTACTGGCAGGGAAAGGGGTTAACACTAGGGGGCGATCAAGGTGTTAACTGTGTTCAATCTCTGTGTTCTAACTGTATGGGGGATGGGACTATCTAGGGGAAGAGAGAGATCAGTGTTCATACTTTGTATAAGCACACGATCAGTCTCTTCTCCCCTCAGAGGACTAGAATCTGTGAGTTTACACACAGATCCCGGTTCTTGGGGTGTCACAAGCGATCGCGGGTGCTCGGCAGTCATCGTGCCCTCCTAGCACTCGCCCCCTAGTGACCACAGGGCGAAGCAACGCAACAACGTCGTTTCGCCCAGCCGTGCCATTCTGCCGCAGTAAAACTGCGGCGGCTGGTCGGCAAGTGGTTAAAAACGCATAAATGTACATTGTGCACCCCTTCAAATTTCTCATTGTGTGTTTTGTGTAACACTATTAAAGGCAGGGAAATAAGACACAGACAGTAAAATAAACATAAAAGTTCTATCCATTTTACCCTGCATTAGAAATATTGTCCTTTGCCCCCTGGGAGGAGATTTCGCAAGCTTCCTATTGCGTTTGTCCCAAAAAGACTTTTACAGCAATAACAAAATTGATATAGGATAAAACCTTTTTGGAAATAAACTTTTGGTTGCAGTTGGACTTAATATGCGTTACCATTTGTATGCAGAAAAACACTGTAGATGGCCATGAATAAAAAAAAAAAAAAAAAAAACACCAGAGGTATTTCTCGGTACTAGAAGTATTAGGGGCAAATCTTAAAAAATTGTTCCTAAAAATCAGGGAGAGAAGTCTGCTATGTAGGTTTCTGCAGTGTTGCACCTTTAAGCAATTCATTGGCTTCTGCTCCCACATTCCATTTAGCAAAGCAACATTTCAAAGCAATATTCTTATAAGGAAAAAGCAGAAGTTGCCAAGGCCAGTCACAGATTAACTCATACATGCCCAGGTCTGGTCGGTGCCAAGCTGGCTGGCAAAGCATTGCAGAAAGCTCTGGCAATGTAAACGCGGTTTCACATACTTAAGTTTGAGAATGATGTGTTTTATGCAAGGTTACACAATTCCTTTGCGGGGATTGATGGGCTCTTGGCACAGCAAGGCTACAGTATCGGAGAGCTTTACTTCTGTTCAACTCCTTCAGACCTACAAACACGCGATAAATGCTTCCAGCTTTCCAAACGCTACCAAAAGTAGTCGGACATAAAAGTGTATTGCTTATTAGATATGAAAATTTGCTCTGGCTGCTGTGGTATGACTGTGTGAAAATGATAACACGATTAGGAGCCACGTGTTGCCAAACCAAGGACTCCTAACGCCATTTTGGGGTGTGTCTCCTACAGAATGATTGATTTTACTGAATGATCCTGCATAGACAAACAACATTCACAGTGTTTTCTGTTTTCACAAATTCAACGAGCGCTTGCTGTAATCCTCAACAAGTCCAGGCACACGTGTTTTATCTCGTCCTCCCTACAGGCTGGCAGAGGTGCTGGGACTTGTAGTTCCGTAAACAGCGACAAATTGCTTTTCTTTATGTAAAATTCAAAAGATACTACAGTACTTAACTTCCCTAAGCTGTAGACTACAGTAAAGTACAGATTATCTCTGCAGCATATTAATATATTTTTACCAGTTCTCTTATTAAACAGCAAAATCAAACACCTATGACAAAACTATTAAAAAAGTTTAACTGATTTAAAAACTTTGTTGTATAGCGATTGTATAGAGATTCAATAATGAAATAAAACAAATCCAAAATTATATAAGTCCAATCAAGTCTATAAACAACCGGGAAACCCAGTGACAGACACTTCAAGCAAATGAAGAAAATGTGTAAAAGTTGAAACCTTTACCAAAGTCAACCCCTTTGGGTATGCCTTTACCTCAATAAAATTGACCCTCATAACCAGTATCAAAATCACGCTCCCATATGATCAATCCGATTAATACATCCTTAGCAGGATCATTCTTAACCAGGTCCTATTATTTCTTCTGGTACTCTGATAGTCCTCAACAGCTCAGGTGGTGGGTGGATGGATCAGTACAATTCACATGCTCAAAAAAGCAATAAAAGCCGCCATAGTGCTCACTGCTACTTTTATGGATAAAAATACCAAGATGAAAAAAATAAAAAAATAAAAAATACCACTCACATGTTACACAAAGAAAAAAGTGCATACATCTTAAAATCTGGAATGCAATGTCAGTGGGGCAGATAGCTGCAGATACAAGTTAATCCAGCTCCAGCAGCCGATAGCACGCTCTCCACAAGCTCCCTGTAAGCATGGCCTGGCCATGCCCTATGCATTTCATTGTAATTATGTCATCGGGGGCACCAGCTTATTTTTTGTTTTATTAATAAAAATAGCAGTGAGCACTTTGCCATTTTTTATGGTCTTCTGAGCATGTGAATTAACAGATTTATCCACCCACCATCAGGGGTGTATTAAATTGCTCATATCACTTATGGTCCACAATGAAGCTGGTCAAGCACATAAATGATCAGATTCGTCCCTGGGGAATGACAGCTCTAAACCCCAAAGTGAAGGAAAAAAAAAAAAAAAAAAAAACACCCCTTCTCTGAATTGCTACACGGTCTGTTAAATATACCACTGAAAGTTTTTTTTGTTATATCTGTTCAATAAAAGGCAAAAAAAAAAAACACAAAAAAAAACCTGCTTGTCCTGTTATAGATTCAGTGTCAGAGTGTGTTATTTCAAGGAGTCTTATTTGCCCTCCCAACTGTTATCTTTGGACTACAAAATTGCTAGTGTCCATGTTGTGGAGAACAGCATAGGGGACAGATTAAAGTGGTTTAGAAAAGGAAAATTAGACAGGGCTGACACCACCTAATCCACAAAAACACTGAGGTGTCAACCTACAACAGGAATTGGGAGCAGAGTGCATTTCTGGCAGATTAAAAAGGTATTTTTCTGTACATGCAAGGTCTTTAAAAAGGATTTAAAAAAACATAGGGAAATGTACAAGGACCAAAGAAATGTACCACACAAGATTATTTTTTTGCCCTAACACACTTTCTATAAAACAAAAGTTGAAATCTGATAAGTTGCTAATGGCAACACCACTTGTTCCCATTTTCTTTCCTTTAACAAATCCATTCACTCCAACAACATCAAAAAGAGTAAAGAACTTGGGGATCTCGGTCTTAAGGGCCGGTTCACAAGTGAATTTCACAGAAACTCTGTCCGAGTTTCTGTGCATTTCAGGGTGGTGTGATTTTCAGCCTGTTTTTTTAATGGGCTAAAATTGCACTGGATCACACAAAATAGTGCATGCACTACTTTTCAAAAGAGCACTGCGCCAAAATTGCATGGTACTGTGTGCAGTACCATGCAATCTGGTGTGGGCAAATACTCTGCGTTTGAGATTGGGGTGTCATTAAAAATATACTGTCAGCTGTAGCAGATTGCACACTTTTGAATGCGGTGCGGGAAACACGCACATAGCACACCTTTCCCACACTGCATTCTGATGTGAAACGGCCCGTGCACATCTTGATTTAACACCAGGCAAAGAGGAGGACAGTCATCTCACCATTTATATCGATCTATCTCATATATATATATATATATATATATATATATATATATATATATATATATATATATATATATATATATATATATATATATATGGGTTTGTTCTAGAGTCCAAACCTGGTGGTCAAGTTGACATCACAAGACAGCTCTCCCTATTAGAGCAAGGCAGTCTCTTTTGACTTGCTTTCTCCTGGACAGGTAGCCACGATCCTTTAATTACCAGCCCTGGCTTAAATATATATATATATATATATTTTTTTAAGCCAGGGCTGGTAATTAAAGGATCGTGGCTACCTGTCCAGGAGAAAGCAAGTCAAAAGAGACTGCCTTGCTCTAATAGGGAGAGCTGTCTTGTGAGGTCAACTTGACCACCAGGTTTGGACTCTAGAAGAAACCCAATAGTATATGGAATTCAAGGTGACCATGTGTACAGTTGTACTGACTCTTGGCATTGTATAATAAATCCACTTTAAACAGTACAGCCTGTTCTGAAGAACACCTGTGTTAACCTATCAGTGCTGAAATGCTTGGAATGGTCAATAGTAAGAAAGCTGGCACCTGCAGACATTCAGTATCCAGTAAGGTTTAATCTACTAAATATTTTCACACTAATGCATATTTTATTTAAACTTAACGTGTAACTGATTTTTTTTTTTTTTAAGCTTTGGATAGACAATAGAGAAGAGAGGGATTATAGAGATTAGAACACCTGTTTTTTTTTTTTGTTTGTTTTTTTTTTTTTTTTAATTCACCAGGCTTTTACTGTGCCCCCATTAGGATGATCCACCCTCTCGGTTTGTCCCGTTTACCATTAATAGTGAAAGTAAAAAAACACAAGCCCAAATGTTTCATTTCCCCAACTACAGTGACCACCAATACTAAGGGAAAGATCTGGAAATTATTTCAAGGATTCCTCTATGACAAAAAAGAGAAGGGCTGCTCTAGGGAGATGGATGGCACACGGAGCACTGGATCCAATACATACACATGGTATGTTGTATATAACAGATAACTCTGTTGCTGTACAAAATATTCATATTAATACTAACTGTATAAAAACAGCAGCACTTGAGCTATATTGTCAGACTGCAACGGTTTACATAAAATGCGCCTCTGGTCACTGCTCAAGTAATATGGACATCATTACTGATTAATACTCTACTGGTATGTAGGCAGAATAAAACACTGGAGAATAATACCAATTTATGGACAAATAAATTGGTATCTGTCTCAAGAGCTCCAGAAAACCTAACTTGCCACCCAGACAAAGGCCCCATTCAGTCTTCATCTAAAACCGTGAGAAATCAATTTGAAATATTCCACATGTATTGTTAAAGCGGAACTAAATTCTATCGATCAACATTAGCTTGTTTTAACCCATATGCTGCTAGCCTTCGTAAATAGGAAAGTATCTTATATTTATTTTTTTTTTTAAATACATTTCTTAACCACTTGCCTACCAGGCACTTTTATGCCCTTCCTGCCCAGGCCAATGTTCACTTTCAGCGCTGTCGCACTTTGCATGACAATTACGTGATCATGTAACACTGTAAATGCTGAATAATGGACTTTGTAGGCATGTATAAAAATAGAAAAATTGTAATAATTAATTCACATAAAATACATACACATAATATATGCGGTAGTGAAATATGGGAGACAGTGGTTTATCCTAGAGGTTACACTTGACTAATAAATACTTCCTGTGTGGCAATATTGAAAAAAATGCCCACACTGAGATGTATGCATGCTTCTTGGTAGTTTCCACAGTCCTCATAGATCAGTGGTTCTCAACTCCTGTCCTCAGGACCCACTAACAGGCCAGGTTTGCAAGATAATGGAAATACATTGCAGGTTATATCATTTTCTGCTCAGCGATTGTAGTATTCTAGTCTGTATTTCCCCAAGGTAATATTTGAAATCTGATAGAGTAAAAAGAATTGCTCGCTCTACATGTTTCGCAACCTAAAATGTCGCTTTTTTCAGGAGCTTCAATAATTCTAGTTGGAGAAACCTACTCAATTAAAATTACAGTACAGATTATTGGCATAATGATACAGGTGTGTGTATGTACACAAACTCACCAATAATGTGGTGCTTAAACAAATGGTCTCAACAGAAAGTAAGTGGCCTCACAAAACAGAGTAAGACCCCTTTCACACTGGGGCGGTTTGCAGGCGGTATTGCGCTAAAAATACCGCCTGCAAACCGCCCCTAAACAGCCTCCGCTGTTTGTTCAGTGTGAAAGCCCGAGGGTTTTCACACTGAAGCGGTGCGCAGGCAGGATGGTGAAAAAAGTACTGCAAACTGCTTTTTTGGAGCGGTGAATTCACCGCTCCTAAACCGCTCCTGCCCATTGAAATCAATGGGACAGCGCGGCTATACCGCGGCTATAGCCGCGCTGTACGAGGGATTTTAAACCTTTTTCGGCCGCCAGCGGGGGTTAAAACCGCACCACTAGCGGCCGAATACAGCTGCAAGAACGACGGTACAGCAGCGCTAAAAATAGCACTGTTGTACCGCCGACGCCCCCACCGCCCCAGTGTGAAAGGGGCCTAAATAGAGTACAAATCAATAAAATGTACCATCATCCAAATTATTTATTATTATTTAACCCTGCGATCTATACACACCTGTATTGATCCTCACGGCAACCTATCTCCGGGTCCCGCATACAAATACCCCCTGATTTAGGTAATTGTCAGTTTTACCTTGTGTCCTCACTATCCCCTTGTTTGCACCCCTAGGCTTGTTGTGTTATTCACCAATTTCACCTGCACCACTTGTTTTTATGTTTGGCTTTATGTTCACAATTCCACGGTCTGTTCTTCACATTCACTATTATCATGCCCTCACCTGGAACTCATCTGGTTCTTGGTTGCATACCATTATTCATATCATCTTTTTTTCTTTTCCCTCTTGATTTTTCCACTCTTTGTTTGTTCCTCTTTACCATCAATTGTTCCTTCCCCCTTTCCCCCCCCCCCTTCCTCACTTTTTATCTTCTACCCCTTTTTTCTTTATGCTTTCTTTCTTTTACCCCCTTTTTACCTTTTACCCCCTTTTTACCTTTTTCCTTTCTCTGTTCCTATTCAATATCGTGATTTCGCTCTTGGCCCTCTTATCTCTTTATACACTTTCACCACACCCTTCACGTTGGTGTGTGTTCCCCTCACAACCATACTACCTTATGACTTCAGGTATTTACCTGACATCGATCACCCATTCTCCATACTGTCTCACTCAGATGTTAGCTGGTGTTCTCATACCAGACCTTGCCGGGCTGCCTTGCTACTGTACACTCCCCGAGGCTCGGGTAAGCAGTCCTATTATCCATTTTTCTTCCTTACCCATTTCATAATTTTGTAAAATCCTTTATATGGATCTTATTATTGTATTTTTATTTGTATCCGCAGATGTATTTTCCTGATGAAGCAGTAAATCCGCGAAACTTGTTGAAATACTATGTCATCTGAGCTTTTTTAATCTATACTTTGTTGTTTGTTGCTATTTTGTATTAATAAATTTTGTGAATTTTTACTAGTGGTTTGTACTACTTACATATATCCTTTTCATATGTACCGTAATAGTCCACTTGCCTCTCCTTTCTTAGTGAGTTTGGGGTGGGGTGGGGCCCATACTCCCAAACAATCTTCCTCAAATGGTCTAAACACTCATCTATGCCGGGAATGCCATGACCGCAGAACAACCCTCTGGAGATGACAGCCAGGGACACCAGGGCCAAGCGGTAGTCACAATAAAGGCACAGGGGTTGGGATATGAGGATGTACAAGTAAACTGGGTATAAAGGATATGGCAATGAATATTAGTATAAGCTACTTCAATGGGGATGTACTATAGTATTAGGTCCCATACTCGCATATCAGCCAGTATGACTCCACTACTATGCGTGTCGGCCTTAAATCAGATGCTTTTCAATCTATGGAAAAAAAACAGTTGGTCCTCCCAGGATCTTAAACCATATAGTAAACACAACTTGGCAAAAGCCTAGCCGTATAAAATGGAAAGGAAGGGAACATAGCTCAAAATACCTTGATTGGCTAGTCCAGGATAAGAAAATTAAATCAGAATCATGTGTGCACAGTCACAAGGGAGGAGTGACGTGCTGACGTCATCGCGTTCACGCAGGTCCCGGAGTGACGGGCTGCAATCGAGAGCCAGCCGGTTTGTTTATACAGCATCTTTTTATCATTTTAATTTTGAGTGCAATGCTCTTTTTTTATCTAATAAAATCACCTAAGCTTTTACACTATAGAAGCTTTCATTTCTTTATGGGGATCAACTGGCAATACAGGCTTATGAAGGATAATACCTGGGAAGACGCTGGAATTAATCGCTCCATTCCTTAAAGGCCCGGGCTGAGTATTAAGCCACAAGCGTGCGTGATCTCCTGTAATAGGAGATCATTTAGAGTCGGTAGGCGGCAGCGTGTGTAGAGGTGGAGGTTATATCTTTCTCAACCACAACTCTTGGGTGCATCGTGTGTCAGTCTCAGTCTGAAAATCATCTTAATACAGTGGACTATTCATAATATGATACAATGTGATATAAACTTGCTGACTGGCTCCTTCCTGTACATATACGTCGGCACTTTAAAGTTGGATATAGCGGTAACAGCAACAGCTGCTGCCACAACTGAGGTATCCATCTTTTCAGTGGGCGGTCCTGGTTACGATAATGGTGGTCTCTGCGGTGGATTCGCCGCGAGCTGTCCGTGGCTGGGTATGGAGACGAGTGAGGGGGAGATGGCCCCCACCCATCTCCATACCATAGCAGGGCGGAAGCAACGTCAAAACCTCTCTTCCGCCCATACTTCCTAAAGGGCCATTTTTTGTCGTCATTTTTTCAAATGACAAATTTTTTTTTGTTTTGTTTTGCATTTAAGTCCAAATATGAGATCTGATGACTTTTTGACCCCAGATCTCATATTTAAGAGGACCTGTCATGCTTTTTTCTATTACAAGGGATGTTTACTTTCCTTGTAAAAGGAATAAAAGTGACCCAATTTTTATTTTTTTTTTAACAAAACAGTGTAAAAATAAAATCAAGTAAAATAAGAAAAAAAAAAAAACATTTTTTTAAGCTCCCCGTCCCGACGAGCTCGTGCGCAGGAGCGAACGCATACATCAATCATGTACTGCTGCCTACTATTTCTAGCGTTTTAGCACTAGAAATAGCACCTGAAAACCGCCTCCCATTCATTTCAGTGTGACACTTCACACTGGGGGGGGTGCACTTGTGGGACATTAGAAAGAGTCCTGCAAGCAGCATCTTTGGGGCAGTTTGTGAGCGATGCATACATCGCATTCTTTGGCCGCTAGCAGGGGTTAAAATCGCAGCTTAAACAGCAGTAAAGCGTTGCTAAAACGAGCGGCGCTTTACCGCTTACGTTCGGGCAGCCCCAGTGTGAAATTGGGTGCCAAAAACTCTCGGCTTGAGCCTTCCCCCCACCAGCAGTGGCTTTCTAGCATGGAGCACTTCTTTCCAGAGACAATAAGAGACACAGAACTTCAAAACATATCTAGTGGGCCTATATATTGTAATCAATCATTCATGAAACCGTTTTTTTTTTTTGGCTGGCAAATGCTTATAAAATATAAAGTGTGGCCCTCATAGTGACAAGATTGGAGACCCCTGCTCTAGTGTTAAACCCTAGCATTTTTCTCTACCACACAAGTGGTACATACAACTGGCCACAATGAATAGCTGTACCCCATACTACTGTACTCAGCTGCACACGAATGCTTTTGTACATCAGTGTTAATATGTGCATGTATGTATGCCATATTCCCAGGGGAAAACTGCCACCATGTTTAAAATTGTCTAAATAAACCCACACAAACATCTACCCACCAGGATTCAAACCCAAGCACCCAAAACACTAAAAGCTAAACGCACCAGTCACTTAGCCATAATGTTGCCCCTTTATTGTTCAGTCCTTGACTTTGCTCATTGCCTGGAATTGAGCTTTCCATACTGTGCAGGTTTACCTGAGTTGCTCATTCTGCCTCCTGTGTTCCCTGCATCCTCCACAGCTTCTGTTACATTGGAGTATGAGATCCTCTTTGTGCTTTGGGTAAATGCATCTCTTTCAAGACTACACATCAATGGCAATCAAGCACAGGCTAGAGGACTTGTACATGGCCAATGTTAAATGTGCTGGCACTAAGACCGAATAAAACAAAAAGCACTAAAAGCTCAGAAAAAAAGACCAGGAGCTAAATAGTGCAATCTGAGAATGGTAACATTAGATCAGGGGCGATAACATAGAGAACATTCTGGCATCAGCAAAGAAGCCTGCAAAATGGACACATCTGATATCTGCAGTGATTTATCACTTTGAAGCCAGAGCTGTTACTGGAAAATCACAGTTTTCCATTTGTCTTCTCCTGAAGATGCAGTACACACAATAATAATAACGCTGCTAAAGCCATTTTTCCCAGAGCCCAACCGAGATTTTTTACTTAACCGAGTATTCTATTCTCTTTTTAAAGGAGAAGGTATTCCTACAGAGAGTTTAGCTGGATAGTAACATTTATAAGTCATAGAACTGAACATCATTGATCCAGGTAATATCCGAATGCTTTTGGGGGATGATGAGGAAGCATTTTTTTCTTCCATGCTGGAGCAAGTTGGACCATCATTTATAAGGGGTTTTACCTCCCTCTGGATCAACTGTGGGTATAGGGTTCTGTATATGAAGTTGTTTTGGTTACTGATCCATTATTTTTTCAATTTGTTGAAATTGGATGGACTTGGATAAAATTGAATTGCCATGTTATTTTCTCACAGGACTAAAAGCAGCAAAAGCACATTATAACATTTTATGCATGTAATATGGTATATTTGTAGTGTGTTTAACAGTATAATTTTTATTGAGGTTTTCAACATAGGCAGGAAAACCACAATAAAAGGTAATAGGAATGCTATGAAAAGACAGAGCAGGAAGGGTAAAATAGAACAGTGACCTCAAGTTAAAAGGAGAATGGTTGGTCTAATAAAAAAAAAAAAGAAATAACACTCACCTGCATGCTGCAGAATTCATGTCACATTGCAGCTGAATGCCGAGTGATCACCTGACCACTGATCAGTCATACCTTGGTCTGCTCATAGACGAGAATAGCGATTGTCAGTCAATGCTCCTCACTGGAGGGCCAGGCTGGAAAGGGGGTTGGGGTGTGGTGGCTCCAGATCTTTGCCATATCCTACAAGGCAGAGCCAGCTGTCAATAAGGCAGCTGGGTGAATCCAAGCAATATTGTAAGGATCCTTCCAGAATCTGAATGTAACTCTGCCCCATCAACTGGTAGTAGGCAATAATTTTCTATCAGTTGACGCTGGATCACAAGAATACATTAGTAAAAGTACTCCTGTAACCCATTAAAAAATAAATATAAAAAAAAAAAAAAAAAAAAAAAGAGGTTGCCCATACTTGATTTTAATTTTAATAAATTCTCAAGTGTATTGCAGCTAGGCCAGGGCTGGGTTGCTTATCTGCAGACAGGAAAACCAGAAAAATAGTAAATACAGTCATATGCAAAAGTTTAGGAACCCCTGACAATTTCCATGATTGTCAGTTATAAATATTTGGGTGTTTGATAGATCAAAATGAAATTGCTGATCCAAACAACTGAAGGACACAGTAATATTTCAGTAGTGAAATGAGGTTTATTGGATTAACAGAAAATGTGCAATATGCATCAAAACGAAATTAGACAGGTGCATAAATTTGGGCACCCTAATAGAAAAATCACATCAATATTTAGTAGAGCCTCCTTTAGCAGAAATAACAGCCTCTAGATGCTTCCTATAGCCTGTAATGAGTGTCTGGATTCTGGATGAATGTATTTTGGATCATTCCTGCTTACAAAACATCTCCAGTACGGTTAGGTTTGATGGTTGCCGAGCATGGTTCAATGATATTCAGGTCTGGGGACTGGGATGACCATTCCAGAACATTGTACTTGTTCCTCTGCATAAATGCCCGAGTAGATTTTGAGCAGTGTTTTGGGTCATGGTCTTGTTGAAAAATCCAGCCCCGGCGTAACTTCAACTTTGTGACTGATTCCTCAACATTATTCTCAAGAATCTGCCGATTTTGAGTGGAATCCATGTGACCCTCAACTTTAACCAGATTCCCAGTACCAGCACTGGCCAGACAGCCCCACAGCATGATGGAACCTCCACCAAATTTTACTGTGGGTAGCAAGTGTTTTTCTTGGAATGCTGTGTTCTTTTGCCACCATGCATAACGCCCCTTGTTATGACCAAATAACTCAATCTTTGTTTCCTCAGTCCACAGCACCTTATTCCAAAATGAAGCTGGCTTGTCCAAATGTGCGTTTGCATACCTCAAGCGACTTAGTTTGTGGCGTGTGTGCAGAAAAAGCTTCTTTCGCATCACTCTCTAATACAGCTTGTCCCTGTGTGCGTTGAATTGTTGAAGGATGCACAGTGACACCATCTGCAGCAAGTTGATATTGTAGGTCTTTGGAGGTGGTCCGTGGGCTGTTTTTAACCGTTCTCACCATCCTTTGCCTCTCCAATATTTTATGTGGCCTGCCACTTCTGGCCTTAAGAACTGTGCCTGTGGTCTTCCATTTCCTCACTATGTTCCTCACAGTGGACACTGACAGCTTATAGCTCTGCGATAACTTTTTGTAGCCTTCCCCTAAACCATAATGTAGAACAATCTTTGTTTTCAGGTCATTTGAGAGTTGTTTTGAGGCCCCCATGTTGCCACTCTTCAGAGGAGTCAAAGAGAACAACAACTTGCAATTGGTCACCTTAAATACCTTTTCTCATGATCGGATGCACCTGTCTATGAAGTCCAAGGCTTAATGAGCTCACCAAACCAATTGTGTGTTCCAATTAATCAGTGCTAAGTAGTTACAGGTATTCAAAAACAAAATGACAAGGGTGCCCAAATTTATGCACCTGTCTAATTCCGTTTTGATGCATATTGCACATTTTCTGTTAATCCAATAAACCTCATCTCACTACTGAAATATTACTGTATCCTTCAGTTATTTGATAGATCAAAATGAAGTTGCGGATCCAAACACCCAAATATTTATAAATGACAATCATAGAAATTGTCAGGGGTTCCTAGCTTTTGCATACGACTGTATACCCTTTCTGGGGACCCCATTAATGATTAAGTAATGGCAGTGAGGGTGTCTGACCTTTCTATTTCAAATGGAGAGGGAACTCCTCCACCGGGACGTAAAGTGGCCTCCTGATCAATGTTATGTGAGAGCGATATGCTTTTTAATTCCTTAGTCTTTTACAATTCTCCACCCATTTTTTAAAACAAATCTTGCACTTTGCTATAGTTGATCAGGAGACCTACAGAGCCCTTGTGTTGACAAAGCAGCTACTGAAATTACCCTAACCTGTGTAAATATGCTTTACAGACCCACTGATGCCCAAAATAGCAGAGATCCCCTGCCCTTGCCTTCCTACGACGCAGCCAACAAATCATACACAGTGCTTTCAGCTATGTGGGAACATGTGACCTCCTACCATAATATAGTGCTTGGGAAAGCAGCCAAACACTAGGCCAAAGCACTATGCCATTTAGGCTCCAACACCAGCTGAAACTGGGTATTATGGTGGCAACCATGATGGCGAGAGGAGTGCCAGGGGAGTGATGGAGAGGTAGGTGTAAGTGGGTAATTTTCATGTAAATGGCCAAAGTGAGTGTCTTTTTAAGACTGTCTAAAGACGGAGTATACATACCCAAAATTAAATGTACTTGCACATAAAATCACTTTATTTATCTCAAAAAGGTAACATAATTGTGATATCATGAAATAGGAACAAATAGCACAATACAATTTTCCACTTTATATTTATAGTAACACTTGTTTTAAAACCATTACTAGTCAAGTGGCAAAAAACTTTTGCTACCACCTGGCTCGGTAATAAATAACATAAGAGGAAAAAAAAAAAAAAAAAAAAAAAAAGGAAAAGGAAAATTTCAAGAACAAAAATTACCCTGCTAAATATTAAGCTTTTAAATAGAACTGATAATGTGACCTCTCATATCTCAGACAACCTTTAAGATTTAGCTCCATGGCCTTTCATTTTTCTTCTGGAGGTGTAATTTGGAGATTAACTCCAGTTAAATAGTTAGTCCTCTTTCACAGGGCGTCATAAGCACTGTTGTGAAAAACAGACGTGGGATGCAAAACAAAATTACACTTACCATGCTTCACACTCAAGTGTTGCCTAGGTTGGAGTTACAGCAATGAACACCTCCTGTCACAGCTTCTGCTTCTCCACCTTATCACTATTGTTTGCAGATGTCCCACAGCCCTGGCCTCTCATGAAGGGTCTTCATGTGAGACATCCCTTTGCCATACTGACACCTTCCTACACTTTTCCTAACTACAAGATGCATGCCTTCGGTACATGCCCCTCTCTCTTCCACATCAATGACATGTGCCCTGGACCATTTTCTTTTGCATTTATGGGATTTTACTGATGTATACTGATAACTTCAGTTGACATCAGTATGCCAGCATAAATACGGAAAAGGATGCAACTTATTCCATATCTAATAATGGACATGGATGTATACTGATAGTCATCAGTATTCATCCACCCACCCACTGGCATACATTAGCATCAAAGGCATGCCAGTTCTGTATTTTCCTTCTGATCTGGCCAGTAAGTCTGTTAATTTTCCTTTTCAATCATTTTTATTAGTTGTCAAGTAAAAAATTACAGGTTTATATAACAATAGCAAAAGAACATTAGGACTCTGAACAGGGTAGACGTAAAGTGCCTTGCAAAAGTATCCCCCCCCCCCCCTTGGCATTTTTCGTGTTTTGTTGCCACACAACCTGGAATTAACATGGATTGTTTGAGGATTTGCATCATTTAATTTACAGAACATGCCCACAACTTTGAAGATTTTTTTTTTTTTTATTGTGAAGCAAACAAAAAAAATAGGACAAAATAACAGAAAAAGTCAATGTGCATAACTATTCACCCCCCTTAAAAAGTCAATACTTTGTAGAGAAACCTTTTGCGGCCATCACAGCTCCAAGTCGCTTTAGATAAGTCTCTATGAGCTTGCCTCATCTTACCACTGGGATTTTTGCCCATTCCTCCTTGCAAAACTGCTCCAGCTCCTTAAAGTTGGAAGGTTTGCGCTTGTGAACAGCAATCTAAGTCTGACCACAGATTTTCTATTGGATTGAGATCTGGGCTTTAACTAAGCCATTCCAACACATTTACATGTTTCCCCTTAAACCACTCAAATGTTGCTTTAGCATTATGTTTGAGGTCATTGTCCTGCTGGAAGGTGAACCTCCATCCTAGCCTCAAATCACACACAGAGTGGTACAGGTTTTGCTCAAAAATATCCCTGTATATAGCACCATCCATCTTTCCCTCAACTCTGACCAGTTTCCCAGTCCAGACTGCTGAAAAACATCCCCACAACATGATACTGCTACCACCATGTTTCACTGTGGGGATGGTGTTTTTTGGGTGATGGGTTTGCGCCAGAGTTTTCTTTGATGGCCAAAAAGTTCAAATTTTAGTCTCATCAGACCAGAGCACCTTGCTCCATACATTTTGGGAGTCTCCCACATGCCTTTTTCGCAAACTCAAAACGTGCCATTTTGTTTTTTGCTGAAAGTAATGGCTATCTTCTGGACACTCTGCCATAAAGCCCAACTCTATGGAGCGTACGGCTTATTGTCGTCCCATGTACAGATACTGCAGTCTCTGCTGTGGAACTCTGCAGCTCCTCCAGGGTTACCTTAGGTCTCTGTGCTGCCTCTCTGATTAATGGCCTTCTTGCCCAGTCCGTGAGTTTTGGTGTGCGGCGGCCGTCTCTTGGCAGGTTTGCAATTGTGCCATGTTCTTTCCATTTGGTTGTGATAGATTTGATGGTGCTCCTAGGGATCATCAAAGATTTGGATATTTTTCTATAACCTAACCATGACTTGTACCTAATAACATTGTCCCTTACTTGTTTGGAGAGTTCCTTGGTCTTCATGGCAGTGTTTGGTTAGTGGTGCCGCCTCTGGGGTCTTTCAAAAAGGTGCGTATATGTAATAACAGATCATGTGACACTTAGATTGCACACAGGTGGACATCATTTCACTAATTATGTGACTTCTGAAGGTAATTGTTTGCAGCAGAGCTTTTTATGGGCTTCATAACAATGGGGGAAAATACAAATGCACGCGCCAATTATCAGTTTTTTTTATTTCTGAAAAACAGTTTTATGTATATATTTTTCTAATTTTACTTCACCAACTTAGACTATTGTGTTCTGATCCATCACATATAATTCAGATTAAAAAACCATTGAACTAAAGGCTGTAATGTAACAAAATAGGTAAAAAGCCAAAGGGGGTGAATACTTTTGCGAAGCACTGTAGTACATCTAAAAGTGCTCACATTAAAAGTGTTTGGAGACAATATGCAATTACAACCAACACAATTATCATTAAATACAGAGTCATTTCTATTTATCGCATCTTGATGTATCCCTGAAAAAGATGCTTCAGACTGAAATGGGCAGGAAAAGATAACTGGCATCAAATACACTGAGGGATATAACCTTGCAGCTATTCCTGCAAACAAATCCCCCTGCTGGATAGATGGGCCGGTAAATTTATATGCAAAAATTCTAAAATTGAACATACTTAACCATTCAAAAATATAAGAATGTAAGCATCATGCTCCACGACTTTATCAATAGAAGTTTAGTTAGGTTTAAGAGAAAGGAAGAGGTGAAGTAGGGGTAAGGGGAGAGCCGGGAACTGGGAGAGGAGGAATATAGGGAGAGAAAGGAAGAAAGGGAAAGAAACTCGTTCATCTGGGAGCCTGCCCTCATCCAGCCACATACCCACCACTAGTCCGAAGGTAGTTGCAAGTATGAAAGCCAGGGATTTCAAACTTTGTCAAAAAAAAATGTTTATCTTGGGGCACACTAAATATTTTTTCGTTAAACAAGATGGAAACAAGTAAGCCAATGATCGAACCCCCACCGTATGCAAGTTTGCGCTGCTAGAATACAGTCTTCCATTGTTGTGCATAGAGCCCGATTGGCTCACAGTTGTAGCCCACTTTATCTGTCCTGCAACGTAAGGGATCATGGGAAGATAAAATACAGATTTCAGGGACTTATACTAGCAGTGTTCTTAAGGAAAACAAAAGTAGATTAAAAGGGGAATTTTTAACTTTTCTTTTTTATGTCAATCTGGAGTTCAGCTTTGAATACATCAGTAAAGAAACTCTTCTCTTTGAAAGTTGTTTTAAATAAAAAATGTAAAAAGGAATCCATATGGATACGCCATTGTGTCTCAATTAATTTCCTTGCTTTTTATATAAAAGCCAAAATATCTTCAAATCTTGCATTTGGCAGCAGATAAAAACGATGATCATGAGCAGCTGATATTGCATCTGAATCTTGTTGGAAGGTATTGAAGTTAATTCCCCTCTGTATGGAGACATTTATCATGATTTGCTCACACAGGGACAAACTGTAATAGAATTCAAGTAAGCTTTACTCTCTAGACATCAAGATTATCAGTCAAATGTCCATCTGATCAACACCAAACACAGATTAGGGTCAGGAGAGGCACCATCCAATATGTTCTGACAATAGCTGGTTCCATTCTGATAAATAGTGTCCATGAACATATGTATCAAATGTTGCTGGATGATACATTTTCCTATAGTCAAAATGGAATTATTTCATAACAATGCTATGACCTGTTGTGGTCAGTACTCCATCCAGTGTGAAATCAACTTTCACTAGTCTGCTCACTACAAAGCTGTCCATGGACATTGTATGCATCTTGCCAATTTTGTAATGATCAAACAAAGAACTTCAGATCATAGCCAATCATTCTTGTGGAAAAAGTCTAATGGTTCCAGTATTTTAGACTGGAGTGGAGGTATCTGCTTACTGCTTCACATTCACCCTCTAGCGAGTATTCATCTACTAATGTTACAAGAAAGAGTGGATGTTGGACTATCCAGAAAAGATTGGACACAGTCATCTGTGGCCTAGACCTATGATAATTCCAACTAACCCATTACTATACACAATACCATGCAAGTACGGTAATAATGATAATAATAACAAAAAACAACTTGCCAAAAGGGATTTGTAAAGCAGTGGATCTATACATGTGATCCATCCACCCCTGCTGTGAACTATATGGACCTTTAGGTATCAAAGGCAAAGATTGGGGCCATTTAGGGCTATGCTAGAGGTAACGACAAGCACTACCAACCCCTAAAATTGTTCATGATCACAAATCAAGCTCTTACATAGCCTAGGGCCCTAGAGTTTCAGTTACAGGGAGAGAGCATGAAAGCAAACAGTTTATGCTCTCTGGTATCTGTGTCACCCTGGATTAGAATAAATCTGTACTGAAAGAAAAAAAAAAAAAAAAGATGGCTGACATTTTTTGTTTTCTCTTGAGATTACTGGTTTCCTATCTCTCTATGGCTTTATTGCATTGAATTACTAGCCTGGAATAAGCATACAGCATATCAATTCAGAGCAAAGTCAGACTACTTGTTCCAGGTCCATGACTCAAAATGAACTGAAACAGAAATGTGGATCAGCCATGCAGCTAACATTTTTAAGACATCAGATATAGTAGCAACCTCTACAATTCTTTTAGTTCAGGTTTCCTTTAAAGGCCAAGTTAACCTTTTTTTTCCCGAAATCCCAAATCCATTAATGTACCTATCCTGCAGAAAAGAAAAAGCTTTCTCCACATTCGAGAGCAGGATTTACCTCAGCCTCCAGCGTCTCCTATAGAAAACTCCTCCATTACTTCCTGCTACCCGTCCCTTGGGTTAAAAAAAACACTGTTAAGACACAGGAAGTACCGTATTTATCAGCGTATAACACGCACCCTAATTTTAAGAGGGAAGTTTAAGGGAAAAAAAAAAAACTTACATTTTAAATGCTCATCAATGCAGCCTCATCAGTGTCCATCTGCAGCCTTGCCATCCGTATGCCGCCTTGCCCCCATCCAGTGTCAATCTGCAGCCTTGAGGGAACAAGCGAGCCGGATGTCCTGTGTACTTGGCTCCTCTCGCAGTCCCCTCCCTTGGCCCGGCTCCTATGATTGACATATCACAGGTCCAATGGTGGGACTGGGTGTGACTGCGAGCGGAGCTGAGAGGAGCCGAGCACACAGTACACTCGGCTATGTGTATTTTAGAGACGCTCTCCCCCTCACAGTCAGCAGGGATCGGCAAATAGCACGCACACACGATTTTGCCCTGATTTTAAGGAGAAAAAAGTCCGTGTTATAAGCCAATAAATACGGTAGTTCACCGGCTGACTTCATCACACCCTCTGCACCTGTCCTTCCCCTACAGGAGATTGCTCCAGTCCACCTCAGCAGTTTGGTGCTTACTGACAATGCCTGCATTGGAAAAAGCATGTGTCTCCATGAATACACAGCCAGGTTCTTCCTTTACTGATCACTTGTTTTGTAAGTTACCTTCTTCTTGCAAAGATATTTTATTTGGCAGAGTGTGCAGGAGCTGAGCGATCACATAACAGCCTTTGTGGAGCAGAGCTGTAGTATTTTAAACAGGAGAAGTAAAGTAAAGCTCACCATACACTATTCAATCTGATTCTACAATCTTTTAGATCTATCAACTATTTAGTGCAAAGGCCTACCTGATTGGATACAGTGTGATTGAATAGGTAGGGGCATCCTCCTCTTATATAGTTTTGGCAAATCTAAAAAGGAGATTGTGCAATCAGATTGTATATTGTATGGCCACCTTTATACACCCAAAATGAACTAGTTTCACTTTTGGTGCTGTTAACGTCACTCCAAAACAGGGAAAAATCATGCATTTTGCCACATGCAAAAATGTGTGACAAAAATCGCCAAAAACGCAACAAACCAAAATGCCTCATGAGCTACCTTGCCACACTTGTTGCACAAAGGGCAGCCCATTAAAAATCAATAGGTTAACCCATTTGTATTGTGGGAAAAAACGCCAAAAAATATGTGCTCCCACTATACTAAATGTGAATGGGGCCTGAAAGTGAAATTGGTACATTAACAGTAGAATAATAACTCCACTCACTCCCTCCAATGTACTTGTAATAAAGCTGCCACACACAATGCAATCTGTACAAATCTCTTTACAATTTTCTTCAGATTTACCAAAACTATGTAATAGGGGAACCCATCTGAACAACCAACGAAATCAGGCAGGGCCCTGCAATACATAGTTGATGGTAGATCTAAAGTGGTAAACATGCCCTATTCTGTGATGCAGTAAGGCTACAGGAAGTGATAGCCTCAGAATGCATCTTTTTAACATTTGAAACAGACAGGTCTGGATTCAAAGCTGCCATGGACAAGGTAAGGGAGAGATAAGCACATTGGGATGACTTGGGCAGAAAAGACATTAGAAAGGGCTTCTATTTATTGTGAAATTTGAAATTCTGCCTGAAAAAAAAAAAAATGAACTTCACCTTTAAAAAAAGTATTAAAAAAAAAAAAAATTTCAAATGGTTCCAAAACCTTAATATTTTTCTTTAATTAAAAAGAAATTTGAACGTCTATTTGTAAAGCGCTAATAATGTAGAAAGGAATGACAGAAAAAGGTCTTTTTGTCATGTATGACAGATAGCCCATTTTAAGTACCGCAAAATAAAGTGTTCTCGGAGAATCTCTAAAATTAAAGAAAAAAAAAAAAAGAAAAAAAAAAAAAAAAAAAAAAGAAGTGTTTCTTTGAAGATAAGCCATGCTAAATCCTCAATTCATTCCATTCCATTAATTTCCCTACCATGCTGATATCATCTGCGTTCGGATTCTACACAATATAGCTTCAAGTACCGCACCATGTCACCTGTACTAGCTTTTCACACAGCATAGAGGCGGCCAATTATAATCACATTACATATGGCTATCAACAGACAGAAAGAGGTAAATCCTAAAATTCAACTTATGTCACCCTGAACAGACCAGCTGGATGTTAGGAAAGGATTTAACCATAGGATAATGTCTAGGCTTTTAGGTATCATACAGGCTTATATGCCTATGTGCTCAGATACTCCCTTTGCTCTATCAGAGCTGGTGAAGTTAACTAAGGCACTTTTACACAGATCCAGTTGTGGACGTCAGCTTTTGTAAATACCAGAGATCCGCCAATCATGGTTTGGAATTACATGTGCTCTCACTTATTTAATTGTGACTGTGGATAATGGTACACACTGTAGGCAACTTGCAGTAAATACACACGCATCAAAAGAATAGAAATGGAATCTCTCCACAAGTGACCATCGGCAAATGAGGCATGGAACCCCATTACCGGGTGGACATACTCCTCTATTAGAAGATCCCTACCTCCATTACATGTCTGAACGTGAAAAAAGATAGAGCATCAGATAATCGGCTAAAAAGTCCATCAATCATTCTTTATTCTTGACAATAAGGTCATTGTATTTACTGTCACCCTATTGTCAAAAATTAAGAATAGACTTGATCTGATGCTCCATCTTTTCTTGTTGATCCAAATTTTCCAGGCTGGGTGGCTCCCATTTAGTCTGAACACCTATAGCTTTTTATTGTGGTCTGTGTCCCGTTAGGAAAACTCACCCTCTAATTGTTCTGTTTACCATGATCACTAAAAGTAAAGCAAAAGAAAAACCCAAGTTTTGGGTTGCCCACAGAAAATTAAATAGGGAGGGGAAATCTTCCACTGGGGACTAGTTCTGCCGACCTGGGGGTCCTCAGGGAATGCCCTAACTTACAGGAATTTCCTCTCTTCATGTCTGGCTATGGTTTAGGAAATGAAAGGACTTCTCCCCAATGGGACACAGAAATGAAGGAAAAAAAAAAAAACTTTAAAGTTTTGGACAGATTGGAGAGGGATTAAAACACCTGTCAGGTTTCTGTTGCTGTCTGTGCCCCCTTAAGGAAATTCACCCTCTCCATTTGTCATATTTACCCTTATCAAAAGAATAAAAGAAAAATTCCAAAATTTGGGGTTTCAATCAGAACAGTAATTATAAGGAAAATCTTCCAATGGAGATACCTAGTTCTGGTGACCCTGATGACAACCGGGGACTCCCTCACTTTAGAGGGATTTCCTCTCCCTCCCTGTTTTTGGTTATGAGACTCAAAGTTAAAGGGGCACAAATGGCAAAAAATTTTGCTTTTCGATCTAAATAGTGGCTTTCATCAACTGGTGCGTTATGAACTGAAGTTTGAAACCTGCAGCTCAGTCTTATTTTTGAACATCCAATATCTGTCTGCCCTGATGTCAAAACACCATTTATATATATATTGCCTTCCCACAATCTCTGCACAGCTGAAATTAAAATTGAACAAGGAGTGGCAAATTATACAAATGGGTGACAGGTGCCCTTTAATGGATATGCAGCACTCAGAATTTAAGTTTTTCAGATATAAAAAGAAATACAATCTTTGGTTAACAGTGCTATT
This sequence comes from Aquarana catesbeiana, assembly GCF_042186555.1. Taxonomy (NCBI): domain Eukaryota; kingdom Metazoa; phylum Chordata; class Amphibia; order Anura; family Ranidae; genus Aquarana; species Aquarana catesbeiana. The sequence continues at coordinate 114,997,895 of NC_133332.1, forward strand.
GGGCATGTGGCCATTAAGAAGTACAAAGCAGTGAAGAGTTGCCAAGTGACAGAAGGTACACGATGTGCCAACCCCAGGGCTGATTCATAAAAACTGGACTAAGAATGAGCACAAAAATGTATAGCCTGTAGTGACCAATCAGAACTCTAGTGGTCCCCTAAGTAACAAAAAATAAATAAATAAATTAATTTAAAAAAAAGTACTTTGTGGACCAATGAGTCACAGTAAAGACACAGTAAAAATACCATAGCACAGCTACAAAATTCAACGAGATGAAAACACTTTGCAGAGACAATCGTAATTGGACTTCTGTATGTTACACCGATTGCTCGTCTGTCCCTCCCCTACCTGAGGGCAACTAAGAAGATCATGATAGTTTTGCAAGTCTAATGAACGTATTTCAGAGGTTAGTCTAGAATTTCCTGCTTCATCTTTCATTTAGCTGTCAAATGTACAACTAATGGTTTTCTTGATTCTTTACTACAACTTACTTTAAAGTGGAGTTCCACACGTTTAAGTTTATTAAAAGTCAGCAGCTACAAAATGTGTAGCTGCTGACTTAATAAACAGACACTCACCTGTTCCACGGTTCAGCGATGCGGTCGCCCGAAACCTTGCTCCTCTCCCCCTCTTGGCCGCGCCGTCATTGCGAGCATTGGCACCCGGCTGTGAAAGCTTGCACCACACTGCGCTTTCTTGCCAGGCAATCTTCTGGGACCTGTAACGTGCCCCAGAAGATTGCAGAGAGCGAGGGGGAGAGGAGTTGCCGCCTAGGCAGCGAGGCGATGGTAGAAGGAAGTGGGACAGGAAGTGCCTGGTACACAGTCTCCCCCCCCCCCCCCCCCCCCCCCCAAAAAAAAAATACATGCCAAGTGTGATGGGGGGATGAGGGGTGCTTAAAGTGGAGTTCCACTTTTGGATGGAACTCTGCTTTAATTGTAATTGTATCTCCAGCAAGTAGGAGTAAAGAGGGTGACAAGAAGATTATATAGTTACATAGTAGGTGAGGTTGAAAAAAGACACAAGTCCATCAAGTCCAACCTATTCTGTTATCAGGTCTGTACTGTTGGTAATCAGTAGATCTAGTAATGTTTTATTTCTAGTTGGTGCGTCTACCATCTGACCCATAAAATTGTCCTGCAAGACACTAAGGAACTGGCGAGCCTTAAATGAATGCGCCGTTCCCTCCGCCCAGTCTATGTCTGGATAATTAAAATCCCCCATTATGATAACACTTCCCATCCTTGCTGCTAATCCAATTTGTGATAGGAGATCCGTCTCCACTTCTTCCCTCAGGTTAGGGGGCCTATAGCATACTCCCAGTATTATTTTCCCCTTAGCTTCATCCCTTTGGAGCTCTACCCATAAAGATTCCACCTCCTCCCTAGCCCCCTCAGTGATATCTCTCACATTCACTTGTACATTATTCTTGATATATAGGCATACCCCTCCCCTTTTTTACCTCTCTATCCTTGCGGTATAGGGTATACCCTTGAATGTTTGCCAGCCAATCATGAGAGCTGTTGAACCAGGTCTCTGAAATTCCCACAAAATCCAAGTCCTCCCTGTACAACAGTATCTCTAGTTCACCTATCTTGTCCGCCAGGCTCCTGGCATTGGTGAACATGCCACATAGTTTAGACCGGTCGCATATTGTCCTAGAATTATGTGAATAGAATTACAGAGGGAAGTAGCAGTTGGTCAGTTTGTCCTATAAAAAAGCTGGTCATACGCATTACAATTTGATTGTGCAATTTCTGTACAATCTTCTTTAAAAATTAAGAATTTACAGTGGGGGAACCTACTTACAACACCCATTCAGAGCACCAACAATTTACAAAGCACATTTACATCAGTACTTGCCCTCAAGTAGCTTACAATCTAAGGTCCCTATCTAACACACTAGGCCAATTTTGACAGGCGCCAATTAAAATTACCAGCATCTCATTGGACTATGGGAAGAAACCAGAGTACCCAGAGGAAACCTACGCTATCACAGAGAGAACATACAAACTCCATGTAGATACTGACCTAGCTGTGATGAAAACCGGGGGCTGCAAAATGGGAGTGCCAACCATTAAGCTTTGTACTACATACAGTAGTACAAACCTAAAGGGGTTGTACAGTCACATATTGGTTGGCCAATGTAAGCTAACAGAGAACAAGCACCTAACTCCTGCATATACTGTGTATCATTACTTGAGAACATGCAATCAGACTTTCCCTGAAATATACAGCTGATGAACTGGTAAGGTATAAATACTGGTTGGGCGAGGAAAGGGGGGGATCTATTAGGAGATGGGGTAAACTGAGCCTAAAATTAGCCTAAAATGAAAGGATTGAAGAGAGGATACTACATAGTGAGACGAGAGGGGGGGGGGGGGGGGGGGGGCATGGTGGTAAGATGAAAAAACGATATTAAGACCAGGGCTTTTTCCAGGGGAACGCAGTTCTGCCACCTCCAGCACTGAATGTAATGGCAAGGGGTATTGGGGTGTTTTGAGGAGTCCATTGATGCTGGGGGATCCAACTTTGCTGGGTGGGAGAAACTGTTGTTGAGGGAGGCATCTTGTTTCTCGGGGGGGCTGTCAATTGTTGCTGTATGGGCTATTAATGCTGGCTGAAGGAGGACCTATTGTTGCTGGCAAGACTATGGTTTGGGGATGGATATACTGTCTCTTTGGGTCTTATATTGCTAAGGGGGTAGTCAATTGCTACTCAGAGGAATCTACTTTTGGAGGGAGAGGTCTATTGTTGCTGGAGGGCCTATTATTGCTGGCTGGGGGAACTATTATTCCTGGGGTAGATCTGTTGCTCAGTTGGGGGGGGGGGGGGGGGGGGTTTGCAGGGGTTAGTTGTTGCTGGGGGTATATTTTACTGCTTTTCTTGTGATTAACAAATGCCATACAAATTAGGGGGTGGAACCAAGGGACTGTGCTCGGGGGCAAGGGTGACTTGGAAGAGTAGTACCTGCATCTATTTTCTGAGAAAAAAAAAAAAAGCCCTGATTAAGAATGTAGGATTTTTTTTTTTTTAATAAAAAGATCACAGATCAGCATGGAACCATAGAAAGCCCCATTGTAAGAAACCATTTTAGCTCAACTCTAGCCAACCACCAGGGGATTTGGTGCCCTTGATGACATACAAATTCAAACTGGCCATACATGTAGTAATTTCTGGATCAATTTAGAGATGAGTGATTCCAAATAAGCGATTTATCATTGGATTAAAATATTGAATGATGTAACACTTATTACTACTCCATGATTGCGATCAACTGAAAATCTCAATCAAAAATACGATCAAAGTGTAAATAAATCGATTAAAGTGATTATGTACAATCAGTTCTCCCAAAACATGCATAAATGTGTTCAATATAATTTGATGCCACAGGTCTCTTGACAGATTCCACCAAATTAAACGAATGGGAGTATCTTTGTTTTAATAAATGTTATTATTTTAATTGCATTGTATTATTGATTGTATGTTTGGCCACCTATAGGAGGGATGAAAACAGATGCTTTACAACTTTCAGATAAAGTTCCTATCAGTGGGATATCCAATCACCCCCCTCTCATTGGGACAAGTAGTGAGGGTTCATCTTCTGTGAAGAAACAGAGCATTTAAAAGGTTCTAACACTTCCATCCTGTATTAACAAAAATAGTGGTGCAGCCATAAAGCCTGTGCCATTCTTCTAAAGCATGAAAATGGAGTAGATCCTGCTCCTTATTAAAGTGGAAGCAAACCCTCCTATCGTTTTCAGCCAAGGAAGCCGCCATCTTGGCCTCTGTTTAATCTATAACTGCCATGATGCTGCACATGTGATCTGTTATGACACCCGCCATTGGATGGTTTGACAGTTTGGTTGAGAGCACAACCAATGGGAGTGTTACATTTCCGGCACGTGCCGGAAAGGTAACTGTTTTATGGGTGGGTTTACTTCCGCTTTAACAAAAGCAGAAAAAGCCCAGAGTGAAGTTCCCAGTTTTCTATGCCCAGAGATCAGCAGAGCTGGAGCTGCTTGCCGTGACTTCTTCTGTGCAGTATAGAAACAGGTCTATCTGTTTTAGTAGTGTGGTGCATGCCATTCATGCCAGTTTAGTGATCTATTATAATGGTGCAGGAAGCTTTAATTCCCCAGATCATAAATTTTGCTTTTGTCATCCAGGTAGTGTATACAGAGTGACAGCTAAGCAATAAGAGCCTCTGGTGAGTATTAGAAGGACTTGTTATTGTTCACAAAAATTTTCCAACAAGCTGGAAAATACATAGGACTGGTCAACCACCCTTTTAAAAAGATGTCACTGAAATTGGGACCTGGCAGTTTTCAGTCTAGTGTAGGACTGGCAGATGTCTTATTTCCCATCACGGTCTCAGAGAAATGGGTGTGTATCAAGGATGTGAGGCGAGTGCCTGGTGAGGCACTGGCAAGTATCAGAGTCAGATACACACAGGTTACATATGCCACAATCGTTAGAGCGAGAGCAATAATTCTAGCACTAGACCTCCAACTCTAAACCTGTAAAAAAATTTTAAAGCATCACCTATGGAGATTTAAAAGTACTGACGTTTTGCGCCATTATACAAGTGTGCACAATTTTAAAGCGTGACATGTTAGGTATCTATTTACTTGGCATAACATCTTTCACATTAAACAAAACAATTGGGCTAACTTTAGCGTTTTTCTTTTTTAATTCATGAAACTTTTTTTTTTCTGTTTTTTTTTAAACGAGTTTTAAAAAATTGCTGCGAAAATACCGTGTGACATAAAAAGTTGCAACAACCACCATTTTATTCCCTAGGGTGTCTGTGTGTATATATATTTATAATAATTTTCTAGCAAAAAAAGATGATTTTTTACATGTAGGAGAAAAGTGTCAGAGTTGACCTGGATGGCAAGGGGTTAATTACTGTAAGTAATATACAAATAATTACTATACATTTTAAGGTAATTTACTATAAATTTTTAAATCTTTACTCAAGCAGATGGCTTAAATGGACAAATTACTGAAGTTTGAAGTTATAACTTCCAACCAGTAATTTCACAGTAAATAGATAAATAATAAAATTATGTTATAACATAAATAAATGATTTAACTTGAATAAAACAGTACCTTTTCAACAGAATCAGTTTCTCCCTCTTAGCTTTGTGAGAAAAACATGGAATTGTGGGTAAATCTTATACCCATAAAACCATATTTTTTCCTTGTAGTTAAAACGGCTGGGCTGGAAGGGAGCATTTGTCTTTTAGACACATACCCCTTCTATAACACTGCAGTGAGAGGCATGCCTCCACTGCAGCATTTTTATTGGACAGCTGGGACCAATGGTACTTTACCATTGGTCCAAGACACCAAGCTGTTTGAGCTCAGTGCTTCTGACAAAAAGTGAGGAGAGGCACTGTGAGCTCATCCTCTCAGTCTGCTGCAAAGTGGCCATTTAAACTAGCCGCTATGTATGTAGCTTCTGACAGGCTGCACAAGGAGCCTCATATCTCTGGAACCATAGGTCATAGGAACCCCAAATTTTTGGTAGGACTTAAAGGGGTTGTAAAGGTAAAAATTTTTTCACCTTAATGCATTCTATGCATTAAGGTGAAAAAACTTTTGACAGTACCGCCGCCCCCAGCCCCCCCGTTTTACTTACCTGACGCCTCGAATCTTCGCTCCTCGTCCTCGTCAGCTTCATTGCAGCTCAGCCTGGTCGCTGATTGGCTGCAGTGGATGGATTGAAAGCAGCGCAGCCATTGGCTCGCGCTGCTGTCAATCACATCCGATGACGCGGCGCGCCGGGGGGCGGGGCCGAGTGATACAGCGAGCGGCTATAGCCGCCGGCTGTATCACGGGAGCGCGCCCGCAAGCACTCACCACCGTGCGAGGGAGCTCGCATGAAGGTGGTAAATGCTTGCGGGGAGGAGCTGAAACAGCCGCCGAGGGACCCCAGAAGACCAGGTTCGGGGCCACTCTGTGCAGAACGAGCTGCACAGTGAAGGTAAGTATAACATGTTTGTTATTTAAAAAAAAAAAAAAAAAACATCTTTACAACCCCTTTAAGCTACATACCCCCCAAATTTGGGGTCTCTGTGACCAGGTCGCCAAGCTAAGTTCCTCAAAGCTCGCTTTAAAAAAAAAAAAAAAAATGTAAATGTTCATTGCAGGCGAGGCCCTGCCTTACCTGCCTCTCCTGACTGCACATCCCTGGTGTGTATGGGCAACATTATGAACCTAGCTGGGGGCACATATGCGCTTCAACTGATCCTGCGTTCTTTTCATACAAATATTACATTTATTGTCCATCTCTGCACACACCTTCAAACAGTTTACATAGTTGCTATAGAAAAGTCAGTTCCTACAGTGATATGTGGGCAGGGCTATATTTACATTCTATCTCGCCCAAGGCAAAATTATCTAATAAGCTTGAACCACATCCTTTAAGTCATGTGTCTAGCTGTCCCAAGGTACTTCTGTTTATTTTACTAAAGCAAGCATATCTAGCACTACTATACAACAAAGCATTAATGTGAGATTTCTTGGTAAATGTCTATGGAAGTTACAGTGATGAGACTTGGATTTAAAATATAATCCCATCATTAAGTCAGTGTTTAGTAATCAATGCAGCGGAACTGAAAACTTAATTGTTTATATTGCCCGTATCTCTGATGGATTTTTCTATTGAGAGGAAAGGAACAGTAGTGAAATGGGGTAACCATCGTTGTATCTCAGACTAGGTGCAGACAAGTGTGACCACCATACCTTCCTGTCTATAGTCCGTAAACTATTGTGGTCACACACTTCTCTTTTCATTTTAAAGCATCAAGCTCCTTTAACTTGCACACACCTATCGGAATCTCTGTCAGTAACCCGATTCATGATGAGACTTGCAATTCAAAGTAGCAAAACACAGGACAGGCCCACCTGCAGCCATATATGAGAAGAGGCAGGAAACCTGTATGGATCAAAATCCTACAGCTGTGATTTTAGAGAATATAGAAGTGGAATAAAAAATTGGGGTTTAAAGTGGATATAAACGCATAATGTATGACATTTCACTTGCTAAAGCACTGTGAATATACAGTGTACTAGCAAATAGTTAATGTGCATTATGTTAAGGCAGCCCTTTCACTGTCAATGTGACTTAGGGCATGACATTAACCACCCTTCCCGACCAGAACATTGTTTGCGATACGGCACTGCGCTGCTTTAAATGACAATTGTGCAGTCCTGCGACGCTGTACCCAAATACAATTTATGTCCTTATTTCCCCCCCCCACAAATAGAGCTTTTTGTTTATTTGCTCACCTCTGCTGTTTTCTCTTTTTTGCGCTATAAACAAAAAAATAAATAAAAATTAAAAAAAAAAAAAAAAACAAACAAACAAACAAAACACCACCACCACCACACAATATGTTTTACTTATTGCTATAAAACATACCCAATAAAAAGAAATGTAATTTATTCATCAATTTAGGCCAATATGCATTCTGCTACATATTTTTGAATAATAAAAAAAAAAAAAAAAATCCCTATAGGCATATATTGATTGGTTTGTGCAAAAGTTATAGCGTTTACAAACTATGGGATAGATTTATGAAATATATTGTTTTCTTTTTACTAGTAATGGCGGCGATCAGCAAATTTTTAGCGGTACTGCGACAAAGCGGAGACACCAAGTTACACTTTTTGGGAGACCAGCGACACCAATAGTGATCAATGCTTTAAAAAAAATAAAAAATAAAAATGCACTCTCCCTGTACTAATGACACTGGCAGTGAAGTGGTTAACATCAGGGGCAATCAAATGTGCTCCTAGGGAGTGCTTTCTAACTGTGTGGAGGATGGCTTAACTGAAGGAAAACAGATCGGTGTTCCTGCTTAGCAGAAACAGAAGATCTCCATCTTCCTCTCTGACAGACTGCAGTTCTGCCTCTGTCAACAATCGGCGGACATCATATCCACCGGACTGATTGGCTCCCACTGTGTCCAATCAGCTACCAGGCCCCACTATGCGTACATATGACACAATCAGGGCTCGCCCCCCACCCTGCTCTCTCCTCATTGGCTCGCTGGCTGTGATTGACAGTAGTGGGAGCTAATGCCTGCTGTGTCTCAGCCAATGAGAAGTGAGAGACCTGGGACAGCTGAGGCTCCCGTGTCCACTGCTGGATCGAGAGGGGGTCTAGGTGAGTATTAGGAGGGGCTGTGAGGGAGCAACACAGCAGGTTTTTTACCTTCATGCATATAATGCATGAAGATAAAAAAAGAAAAAAAAAAAAAAAACCCTTCAGCCTTTTCAACCACTTTTAAGCAGAACTGAAGGCATTTTACAATTACTTGTGAGAGCACTGGACTATAATGGAATGCATCAAAAAAAACGTACCAGACCCCAGTAGTGAGAAAAAAAAAAAAAAAACTTACTCATGATATACAGTATCTCACAAAAGTGAGTACATCCCTCACATTTTTGTAAATATTTTATCTTATGTGACAACACTGAACAAATGACACTTTGCTACAATATAAAGTAGTGCGTGTATTTGGTGTTATCACTCTCACGCTCTCCTACTGGTCACTGGAAGTTCAACATGGCACCTCATGGCAAAGAACTCTGAGGATCTGAAAAAAAAGAAGTGTTGCTCTACATAAAGATGGCCTAGGGTATAAGAAGATTGCCAAGACCCTGAAACTGAGCTGCAGCGTGGTGGCAAAGACCATACATCGGCTTAACAGGACAGGTTCCACGCAAGAACAGGCATCGCCATGGCCGACCAAAGAAGTTGAGTGCACGTGCTCAGCATCATATCTAGATGTTGTCTTTGGGAAATAGATGTATGAGTGCTGCCAGCATTGCTGCAGAGGTTGAATGAGGGGGGGGGGGGGGGGGTCTGCATGGCTGTCATCCCAGAAAAAAAAAAAAAGTCTCTTCTAAAGATGATGCAGAAGAAAGCCCACAAACAGTTTAAGACAAGCAGCCTCAAGGACATGGATTACTGGATGTCCTGTGGTCTGATGAGACCAAAATAAAAACTTATTTGGTTCAGATGGTGTCAAGCGTGTGTGGCGGCAACCAGGTGAGGAGTACAAAGACAAATGTGTCTTGCCTACAGTCAAGCTTGGTAATGGGAGTGTCGTGGTTTGAGTGCTGCCAGCACTGGGGAGCTACAGTTCATCGAGGGCACCATGAATGCCAAAATATACTGTGACATACTGAAGCAGAGCATGACCCCCCCCCCTCCCTTCAGAGACTGGGCCGCAGGGCAGTATTCCAACATGATAACCACCCCAAACACACCTCCAAGACGACCACTGCATTGCTAAAGAAGCTGAGGGACTGGCCAAGCGTGTCTCCAAACCTAAACTCTATTGAGCATCTGCGGGGCATCCTCAAACAGAGGGTGGAGGAGCGCAAGGTCTCTAACATCCACCAGCTCAGTGATGTCTTCATGGAGGAGTGGAAGAGGACTTCAGTGGCAACCTGTGAAGCTCTGGTGAACTCCATGCCCAAGAGGGTTAAGGCAGTGCTAGAAAATAATGGTGCCCACACAGAATATTGACACTTTTGTCCCAATTTGGACATTTTCACTTAGTGGTGTACTCAGTTTTGTTGCCAGTGGTGGTTTAGGCATTTATGGCTGTGTGTTGAGTTATTTTGAGGGGACAGCAAATTTACACTGTTATACAAGCTGTACACTCACTACTTTACATTGTAGCCAAGTGTAATTTGTTCAGTGTTGTCACATGAAAAGAAAGAATAAAATATTTACAAAAAAATTGAGGGGTGTACTCACTTTTTTGAGATACAGTATATCTAGATCTCCCTCTCTCTCTCATCTTACAAGACAGACAAAGCTTAGTAAGAGTTTTACAAAGAGATGTACAATACTCTGAAAATGAACAATATAGACTTCAAATAAGCATATCTTAAATGCCTACTTCTGTTTTAGAAGAATAAACTGAAGTAGATGTCTTATCTCATTCATATTTAATAACTAAAGTAGGAGAAATAAGCATCCACATACTTGAACACAATTCTAAGCTAATAAAACATCAAACAGATAAATGTGGAATTTAACATTCTGTTCTCAGAGGAACTCAGAGCTTAAATGTATAAATATTGTTCAGTGCCAGGAGATCCTGTTAACAGTTAGGATCAAGCTCTAGTACTTGGCTTGTTTGCAGTACACGGCAAAGGTATTCTTGGCAGTATAAAAGTGAAGCCAACGTACTTTGTCACGGTGCCATGTTCTCAACATTTTGGTTTACAAATGCTGTAACTGATGAGGTGGAAAAAACCCAAGAATGGTGGGAGGTCATGTACCGTATAAAGGGTCTCTGGTAAATTCTCCGGAAGGATTATGTGCTCACATAAAGCTATACTTGCACTGCCGGATTCCATACTGAATTGTCATGGTTCCGACGCTGCATTTTTTCTGTGCATACTTCAAATTCTTTCATACATTGCTGGGGCTGGGTAGGAACTCTGTACAGGTTATATACAATGGCTTTCCCAAATACACTGTAATCCTTCAGAAACCAGTTCCAAATAAATACCTTGATTTTTTTTTTGTTTTTTTTTTTACCACTGGGTAGTTGGAAATGCACATCATTTAAATTTTTCAGAACAATCATAATGATAACTTAGTTTAATTACAGTGGCTTGCGAAAGTATTTGGCCCCCTTGAACTTTTCAACCTTTTGCCACATTTCAGGCTTCAAACATAAAGATATAAAATTTTAATTTTTTGTGAAGAATCACTAACAAGTGGGACACAATTGTGAAGTGGAACGAAATCTATTGGATATTTTAAACTTTTTTAGCAATTAAAAAACTGAAAAGTGGTGCGTGCAAAATTATTTGGCCCCTTTACTTTCAGTGCAGCAAACTCACTCCAGAAGTTCTGCGAGGATCTCTGAATGATCCAATGTTGTCCTAAATGACTGATGGTGATAAATAGAATCCACCTGTGTGTAATCAAGTCTCTGTATAAATGCACCTGCTCTGCGATAGTCTCAGGGTTCTGTTGAAAACGCAGAGAGCATCATGAAGACCAAGGAACACACCAGGCAGGTCCGTAATACTGTTGTGGAGAAGTTTAAAGCCGGATTTGGATACAAATAGGTTTCCCAAGCTTTAAACATCCCAAGGAGCACTGTGCAAGCGATCATTTTGAAATGAAAGGAGTATCAGACCACTGCAAATCTACCAAGACCTGGCTGTCCCTCTAAACTTTCAGCTCACACAAGGAGAAGACTGATCAGAGATGCAGCCAAGAGGCCCATGATCACTCTGGATGAACTGCAGAGAACTACAGCTGAGGTGGGAGAGTCTGTCCATAGGACAACAATCAGTCGTACACTGCACAAATCTGGCCTTTATGGAAGAGTGGCAAGAAGAAAGCCATTTCTCAAAGATATCCATAAAAAGTCTCGTTTAAAGTTTGCCACAAGCCACCTGGGAGAAACACCAAACATGTGGAAGAAGGTGCTCTGGTCCGATGAAACCAAAATCAAACTTTTTGGCCACAATGCAAAACGATATGTTTGACGTAAAAGCAACACAGCTCATCACACTCAACACACCATCCCCACTGTCAAACATGGTGGTGGCAGCATCATGGTTTGGGCCTGCTTTTCTTCAGCAGGGGCAAGGAAGATGGTTAAAATTGAGGGGAAGATGGGTGCAGCCAAATAAAGGACCATTCTGGATGAAAACCTGTTGGAGTCTGCAAAAGACCTGAAACTGGGATGGAGATTTATCTTCCAACAAGACAATGATCCCAAACATACAGCAAAATCTACAAAGGAATGGTTCACAAATAAACGTATCCAGGTGTTAGAATGGCCAAGTCAAAGTCCAGACCTGAATCCAATCGAGAATCTGTGGAAAGAGCTGAAAACTGCTGTTCACCAACGCTCTCCATCCAACCTCACTGAGCTCGAGCTGTTTTGCAAGGAAGAATGGGCAAGAATTTCAGTCTCTCGATGTGCAAAACTGATAGAGACATACCCCAAGCGACTTGCAGCTGTAATCACAGCAAAAGGTGGCTCTACAAAGTATTAACGCAAGGGGGGCCAAATAATTTTGCACGCCTCACTTTTCATTTTTTCATTAGTTAAAAAAGTTTCAAAAATCCAAAAGATTTCGTTCCACTTCACAATTGTGTCCCACTTGTTGGTGATTCTTCACAAAAAATAAAAATTTTATATCTTTATGTTTGAAGCCTGAAATGTGGCAAAAGGTTGAAAAGTTCAAGGGGGCCGAATACTTTCGCAAGCCACTGTACATGTGCACGTCAATATATCAATTTATGATCAAATTTACCATTAAAAAAAAAAAATAAATAACTTCTGCCAGCAGAGATGTAAACCAAAAGGGTAACGTTAGAGGACAATAAATGCTAGCCTGCACAGGGTGCTAGGGATGCCTGTACTGTACAATTAGACAGACAGTGGGGTGCCGGGGATGCCTGTACTACAGCATAGGCATAATACTATGACTATGAACGGTACTGTACCTTTTGACTGCAAGGATGGGGGATGCCAATTATTCTGATGACATTGACACATGTGTTCCCACTTTCTTCAATACATCTGCAAAAATGTACACTTAGTTGGGCCATGCAATTTAAATAGCATGACTGAGCAGATTTTCACATCTGCATAGAAACACATTTAACATGAGAACACCCTGAAAACAGCCATTTTACACCAAGATTCCTCCATGAGGTTACTAGGGGTTCCTTAAACTGTGGCTGATTTGCCTACCATTTGAGGTGCCAGCATTGTCCTATGTCCAGTGGTGGCCCATCCATTAGGGGCGCCGCCCCCCTAATCCATGCAGAGCGTCGGATGCATTGGATTCCAATGGGTTTCTTTTTCTTAGAAGCACGATTAGAGCCGAGCAGAGCACTGTGCCCAGAGTCCACCCAGTTGTACGACATAAGAGAATAATGATTCGCTAATGTCTGCCTGTTTCTCCTCCTGGCCAATCAAGAGTCACGAGTCCTAACTTGGGAGGAGACACAGGGGGAAGCCACCACCTGGATGGGGTAAGTGCAGGGGCTGGCGAGCGACGGGGTGGGGGTGCGCCCCCCCCCCCCCAAGAGGCCGGTCGCTGTCTATATGGGTGGATTTCTGACCATCAATGTAAAGAGCATTTTCCCTCTAAACCCTAATGAATTATTTTAACAGAGGTTGCCAAAGACCTGAAAGTTATTTTATGGGTACCTTTGGGGTATATATGTTAAAAAAAGGCTGCCCCGTATATAAAAAGCACTGCAAAGAAAAACTACGGTGTCTATTAATAGCTCAGGTTTCAAATCATTTGTATCCACTAAGCCATGCCTTGCCAATAATAACCTCTTCAAAGACCACTGTGATGCAACACCACACCTCTGCAATCTTCTCTCCTGCATCACTGCACTCTTCCTTAGACTGGATTCACACCTATGCATTTTGTGCTTTGTGCATTTTGCAAATTTGCACTACAGAACGTGTTCCATAGGAAACCATGTTAAATGAACTGTAGTGCAAATCTGCAAAATGCACTAAAAAATGCATAGGTGTGAATCCAGCCTTATTGCATATGCAAGACCGATCAATGAACTTCAATTATTTGTTCCCTTTTGATCTAATCAATTATTAAGACAGTGTTTTTTTAGAATTGTCAACAAAAAAAAAAAATGTTGATCCTGCCAAAAAAGAAAACGAGCTGATAACTTCCTGTGCTGTCTGTCCCCTGTGCTAAAAGTTATCAGTGTTCCAAGATCTCTCTGTGGACTACATAACACATCTCCCTCTATGTTATGAAGAGGAGTAGTGAAGAGGTATACTGTAGTCATAACAAACCACCTTTTCCTGGAAGTGACAACGCTGCTCCCTTATCGATACAATAGGAGTGAGCTTTACCTTTAGGACAGTAAAGGGTTGATTTACTAAAACGGGAGTGTGCAAAATATGGTGCAGCTGTGCATGGTAGGCAATCAGCTTCCAGGTTTTATTATCAAAGCTTAATTGAACAAGCTGAAGTTAAAAGCCGATTGGCTACCATGCACAGCTGCACCAGATTTTGCATTCTCCAGTTTTATTTAACCATCCCCAACTAGCAAGATCACCAGGTTAAAATTACACCCCTTTCACACGGAGGCAGTTTTCAGGCGTTTTAGCGCTAGAAATAGCGCCTGTAAAGCGCCTAAAAACTGCCTTACATGTCGCCCAAATGTGAAAGCCCGAGTGCTTTCACACTGGGGCGGTGCGCTTGCGGGACGTTAGAAAAAGTCCTGCAAGCAGCATCTTTGGGGCAGTTCCCAAAATGCCCCTGCCCATTGCAATGAATGGGCAGAGCTTCTGAAGCACCTGAAAAGCGATTTGGAAGCTCCATAACACGGGCAGTTTTAACAGTTTCTTCGGCCGCTAGCGGGGATTAAAAATCGCCGCTAAAACGAGCGGCGCTACAGCACAGGCGGCCCCAGCGTGAAAGGGGACTAAAAAGGGAAAAAAAAATTATGCAGCCACCACATCTAAAGCCTGGTAATCTTCAATATGCAGATCAGCTAACAGGTTTAGGAAGTAGCTGAGTGTCTCTCAATGCCACTCCTAGGAAGGGGCTAACTGACAATATTCTCACTTTGTCTTGTAGTTGGATTGGTTTAAAAAAAAAAAAAAAAGTTTCTATTTGTTTAACTTGCTGCTTAAATATTATAGCATGGCCTTTCACCTTACACACAAGATTGACTAAATGGCATTAGAGATGATGCCCTTGCACATTGCATACCAGAGATGTCTGATCAGATCACACTTTTCAAGTGAAAGTGCTTCATCTGCAAATCCATGTCAATGCCAAGGCAGTCTATTTCAGTAGAATACTACAGATCTGTAAATATGGGCGGTGTCTATTGGAAGACTAGTAAAATGCCCACAGGCCTTTCAGCAGCTCCTTTTCCTCACTCAGCACTCTACTAATACTCCTCATTTCTGTCATGTTCTTTAGTGACTAATGCTGTTACCTTGATACTACAATTTCAAGGCTTTGTTCTCAAAGTAGGCAAACCACGCAACATTACATGATCTTGTTTATATTTAAAATTTTCACAAAGAGACGCCCTATGAAAAACTTACACACACATAGTGTATACAAGTTGTACCTGCGCTCCATGACAATCAAGAAGGCCTAGGAACACAGAGAGAGCGGTACAAAACATCAAACCATTGAAGCAATGAAATTATTGAAAAAACCTTGGGGAAGGAGAACGTAGTGGTGGCAAACATGCCGCTCTGCTACATTGCACTCTGTTTCTGTACATCAATTTGGAGTTGGTCTTAAAGTGGTTCTAAAGGCCCTGGGTTTTTCAGTCATGCATTCTATGCATGAAGGTGAAAAAACCTTTCGTGCAGCAGCCCCCCTCTAATACTTACCTCAGCCCCATCATGATCCAGCGACGTGCACGAGAGCCTCAAGCTCTCCAGGGACTCTCCCTCCTTGGCTGAGACAGCAGCCAGAGCTGTTGGCTCCCGCTGCTGCTAATCACAGCCAGTGAGCCAATGAAGACTGAGAGGGTTCAGGGCTGAGCAACAGCTCTGTGTGTGAATGGGCACATACTTCATTCTATGCATAAAAGGTAAAAAACCTCTGTGCAGCAGCCACCCCCCCCCCCCCCCCGATACTTACCTGAGCCCCACCACAATCCAGCAATGTGCATGAGAGCCTCTGCTCTCCAGTGGCTCTCTCGCCTCATTGGCTGAGACAGCAGCAGGAGCCATTAGTTTCCACTGCTGTCAATCACAACCAATGAAGAGAGGGGGTAGGGCCAAACCACAACTGTGTGTAACTGGGCATGCAGACCATCAGCTCAGAAACAAGCTTGCTTGGGTCCCTCTCTTGCAAACTGCTTCCTCTGGGAGCAATCGGCAGGAGGGAGGGGCCAGGAGCACCGACGGGGGAACCAAGAGGATCAGGGCTGCTCTGTGCAAAATCACTGCACAGAGCAGGTAAGTATAGCAGGTTTAATATTTTTTTAATGGTCTTTAATATTACTTTAATTACCCAGTTTAGTTATCTCTGAACTGGTGGTAATTCTTTTTGAAATTTGTTGAAGCACGTTTCGGTAAAGCTACTGAAACTGGCAGAAGAGCTTTCATGAATCTGGTGTAAAACATTTTAAAGAACCATAATCGCCTAAAAAAAGTTGTTCAAATGCTTTGGGCCTCATTTACCTGTGTGATTAGGGCCATCCTACGTATTGCCGTGACAAGAAATCAGTGGATTTTTGCTGCCAGAATCACCTTTATGTTTAGCTGTGATTGCTCTGCCTAGGCGAATGAATCCCAGGCCGTCAGCGGCTATGGCTGTCTGTGGGTAAATGCACATACAGTGGTTACCTGCAGTTAGGGATGGGCGATTGCCGATAGAAGCAGACATTTCCTTTTCTAACAGGGAGGTAACCACTGCGTGTGTGGATACATGCAGACAGCCATGACTCCTCTCAGCCTGTCCTTACTTTGTAAAGGATCAGCAGCTACCATGGTTTGCACATACTGGACATCTCAGCCACAGAAGTCTGCTGATTCTTGCCATTGGAATCCAGTGTATCCCCCTAATCACCCGTGTGAAGGAGGCCCTATTGAATTCTCCCCAGTGTGTTCCAAAGAAACATTGCTAACACAAGAATGTATCTTCCATGAACAAGTATGACATTATCTCCCCTTTGTTGGCAGTTGAGTGAAAAGTCTAGGCCAGTGGTTCTCAACCTGGGGGTCAAATGAAAATTTGCCAGGAGTCACCGAATCCTGGGCTGTTCCTGTAGCCCACACCGCTCTCCCAGCGTTTTTACGGTCGCCCAACAGGGCTGTCCCTGGAGCCCATGGCCGCCCACTCAGCCTCTTCGCAGCCGCCCATTCAGTTCATGGCATGGCTGGGGGACAGAGACTAGAGGTCAGCTGACTGGTGAGGAATGTGAAGTGGGAGGGGCTGGAGGAGATCCTAGCTCCTGATTTCAGCATAGGTGTCACTACTACGAGACACCACAAAGTTCGGAGACACAGTAACACTACCTGTGATTATAGTTGCCATTAAAAGTCCCCACTACAGTTCTCAGATCAGCAGATGATCAAGATCACCTAAGTTGGCTGATCAGAACTCCCCCCAGCACTGCCACTGATCCCACCCCACACCAGTGCTGCCACTCATCCCAACTCCCCATCAGCACTGCCACTCATCCCATTCCCCCCACCAAGAATTAAGAGAAGGAATAAAAATAGAGAATACATGGAAGGGAGAGAAAAAAGAAGGGGAGGAACAAAGAAAAAAGGAGAGAAAAGATAAGAGAAAAAGAAAAATGACTAGAGGGAGGGATTGGGGGGGGGGGGGGGGGGGGGACAAGAAATTAGGAAAGACAGTGACAAAAGGGAAAGAAAAAAAAAAGAGGAGAAAGAGTGGTACATACTAAAATGTACCATAAGGGGTTTTAATACTGTACGAGTGAACTCAGGGAGAGCTAAATGTCCGTGGGTTAAGGGTGCAAATTAACTGTCTTGCCTTGGGTGCTGACACCCCACGCTACGAAAATAAATTTTAATGTTAGGGGTCCCCACAACCTGGGAAATTTTATCAAGGGGTCACGGCACTAGGGGGGTTGAGAACCACTGGTCTAGGCAATGCTAGCCTCCCTTGTGTGAATTTTTTTTTTTAAATGTAACAAAGTTTATTCATTAATCTAATTTGATTTTGTTTGCATAATGAAAAGTTCTAACAAAAATAAGAAAGCAGCAACAGCAGACTTGTGATTAGATCTCAGCAAAAAGGAAATAGGATGGGGAAGGTTAATCAGATTTGACCCACACATGTCAAACTCATTACAGCTAAGACAGGAGATGTCACCTTAGTTCTATTCCCAAAGAAAACGTAGCTGGCTGGAATCAGCTGTTTACATCTAAATTTAGATCTGACCTCACCTAGCCTCTTCTCTCAGATATGGATACTTCTAGTCTAGACCAGAGTCAGTCACTGCCATAACTCTGACATGCACAAATTGAAAAAATGGGAAGGGGAAAAAAAAAAAAAAAAAAAGAAGGGTCGTACATGGACAAGGATTTCCTGCTACACATCAATCAAAATCATGTCATTCTAACCATGTGGGCAAAAAAAAAAAAAAAAAGGCACTGAAAGCAATGGCAGACAAAAACCAAGATGGAGGAGTTGTTTTAGCTCTATAAATACTGTATTTATTGGCGTATAACATGCACATTTTCACCCTAAAAATCGGGTGCAAATAGCGTGTGCGTGTTATACGCCAATACTTAAATTTTAGCTGCCTCGGAGGGGACAGGGAGGGGGGCAGGACGAGCGCCATCAGATTACATAAAGTGAGAATCTCCTGTTTACTTGGCGGCCTCTGTAATAGGAAGTCCCATTGATGCATTGATGGCAATGGTGACGCTGCAGATGGGCATTGACCCTTATTTTGCTTCAAAGTTCCTTATGTAAAATTTTAGTTTTTTTCCTGAAACTTCCCTCTTAAAATGAATCTGCATGTTATATGCCTGTGCGTGTTATACGCCGATAAATACGGTATTTATATTTCTCAAAAAATATCCAAGTGTGGTTTAGGCAAAATTGGTATTTTTGCACATGAAATGAGAGATTTTTTTTTCACAAATCGACATTTTATCTCCTGAAGCTACTGTTATCTTTTGTTTTAATCTTGTTATTCAATTTTCAGAATTAACATTATAATGTAATACAAAAGAGTGCAATGGCTCTGACAATATAAAAACAGCGAACAAGAAGTCAACAATGACGACATGTTGTTAGGGGGTAAGAAATTAAGACATGAATCCATGGAGATCCACCAATGGGTAATAGGAACTGTGACAGAGTGGTCAACTATCAAAAACTGGTATTGAGAAACCTGTTTATAGTCCACAAATGGGCCAAACAACCCATGGGCCTTACGTCAGGCCAACTATGTAAATTCAGCAGAGGGGTCAAGCAGGACAGCCCCCACCCACCCAAACACTAAGGCAAGCTATAGACATAATGGAATTATAACATAGTGACCTTTGTCATCTCACACTAAACTCATGTATTTCCCCCCCCCCCCCCCCCAAGAATAAAAAGAAAAATCTGCTTTTTTGGTCCGTAAGTTACGCCTCATGCACGCAAATGCCAATCTACAAAAAAAAAAAAAAAAAAAAAAGAAGAAAAGCCTGAAAAAGTAGATGCTCAAAACGGGAGTAGCATATGCAAGAGGCCTAAAAAAGATTACATTTTTTTTATCTTTCATATATAAAATATGGCAAAAAACTGACAAAATGTTTTTGTGCGAAATAGAACCAGCACGCAATACAAAAGTAATCTGATTTGTTTAGTAATGTCTTTAGAGCTTATTCGTACCACTTGTGTTGTGGTAAAATACAAAAAGCACAAGCATTACATAAACAAGTGATAAAAGCACATTACATACACTAGGATACCAAAGGTATTGGAACGCCTGCCTTTACATGAACTTTAATGGCATCCCAGGATGAGAGCGTTTGGGCTGGAGGGACTTGACTGGCCTGCACAGAGTCCTGACCTCAACTCAATAGAAACATCTTTGGGATGAATTAGAGCGGAGACTGCCAGACAGGCCTTCTCGTCCACATCAGTGCCTGACCTCACACATGCGCTTCTGGAAGAATGGTCAAACATTCCCATAGACACACTCCTAAACCTTGTGGACAGTCTTCCCACAAGAGTTGAAGCTGTTATAGCTACAAAAGGGTGGCCCAACTCATTACTGAACCCTACGGACTAAAATTGGGAGGCCATTAAAGTTCATGTGCGTGTAAAGGCAGGCATCCCAATACTTTTGGTAATATAGTGAATGTTGGTGTTCAGCTGTGCCATTCATCAGATTTTTACAGCGAAGATGTAAACAGCTGATTCTGGCCAGCCAGGTTTTTCTTCATTTGGAATGGAACCCCAATGCAACTCCAAATTTGTATGTTATTTGCAACAAACCACACCAGTGTCCTGTGTGGTGCACTGCTCCACAAATAAAAAGACTGCACTGTTTTCTTGCAGTGAGGTGCATTTCAGCCTATTCATTTTAAATATGTGCCCTATTGCAGTGTGCCTCAAAACACGTCTTGTAGCACACTGTGTTGTGATGTCATTGCGCTTAGCCTGGACACTGCCATGACTTTGAATCCAACATCCCTGTGCAACTTCATCGCAGCTTGCATACGACTTTCAACAGAAGTCAAAGCAAGTCGTAGCGAAGTCGCGCCAAAAGTAGTGCAGGAATGTTTTTCTATTTTGGAGCTACTTGAGTCACACTGATTAGAACAATTCAATTGCTGTTAATGGGGCATGACTTGCCATGCGACTTTGAACTCTTAAGTCGCATGGCAACTCGCAACAGTGTGAACCAGGGCACCCATATAAAAACACACTATGTTGTATCCATTTACACCAGCCGAATTCAATCCTATCTGCTAAAAACAGGCAGATGGGGGATCAGTTTTCCCATCACTCTAGCCGATTGGATGGCAGTTGGGTGTAAATGGACAGGCGATCCATTAACAGCTGACCACCCATAGAGGAGGGTGGGCTGTGTCTATGTCTACGCTGCATAAAGAAGAGTGGACATGGACCAGACATCTGTCTGCTCAGCAGGGACCAGTGGACAGATTACCCGCTGAACAGGCGCGGACTCTTAGCCGAGTCCGCCCAGTGTGCAAGAGGCCTTAAAGTTAAGGTTATTAGATTATTTAAAGAGGAACTAAAAAGGGTACCAAAAAAAAACAAAACAAAAAAAAACAACTTTACTTTCAACGATTTCCGTCCCTCACGGGCATCTTTTTCTGTGCTTTTATTGGCCAGCATGGGGTGGCACATGAAAATCATCCCTGCACACAGGGTCAGGCTGGCACTATAAGCCGATATGTAAACTGAGCTGTGCATTCACATGTCAGAAAATGCTGTGAGCAGGCATGTAGGTTGATTTTATTGCAGAAGAAACATTGCATGTCTCTACTGCAATAAAAAACCTACCTGCTCCCAATGAGTGACAGTGGAAGTTTAGTTCCACTTTAACTCCTTCCCACCCAGCTCTGGTGTTCCTTTAATAGGCTCTGTATGCCTGTGGGCATGACTATGTACCCCCTCCAAGGCAGCAACAACTTTTTCCTCCTTAGCCGCTGTTCTGTCAAAACTCTTCATGTACCGCAGTGTACACGCTTGTCAGTGTTGTGTGAAAACAGCAACTCATCTAAATCTACAATTACTGATGCTTTACAGTAACCGGAAGTGATGTGATTGGAAATCTCGATGAATTTGGCTATTTTGACAGAACACCGGTTCTGCAAAATCCTGATCATTAGTACTGACTAAAAGCTGTCATTGACAGTGAGCAGAGAAAGCTCTGACACGTATGGATGTGAGGGGTGTGGATGTGAATCTCACATCTTTGCTGCTGAACATATACATTATGTGGGCAGCAAGAGGTTAAATTCATTCCCACCGGGTGGTGCAGAAAGCACAGCTTGCTGTAGTTAAAGTGCCATTTAGAAGTTTGTGTTTTGTGGAGTCAAATGGCTGGTGTCATAGCTGTTCGCATGTGCAACACCATGGCAACTGCAGATTAAAAGATGCAACTGTCCTTGGCTATAAAGGATTGGAGGGTTAAGTAGTGCTTTAATAACTGTAAAGCTTTATATATGAATAGTAAAATATCCTTCGAAAAAAATATTACGCAGCACCCCTTCTATATCGACCTGTGGATAATATATAAATAAATTATATATAAATAAATTATATATATATATATATATATATATATATATATATATATATATATATATATATATATACACATATATACACACACACACACACACACAGTAAAGTAGACCTATAAAACAAGATGCCACCAATTCGGACCACAGTCTTTGTGTTATAGTAAGTGATTTTAAAAAGCCTTGTATTCCCTTTTTTACAAAAGAGCAGTGAAAAAATCTAGCGCTAAAAATATAAAACAATAAACATTGAACAATATATCAAGTATTGTGTGTAAGAGCCCTTTCACACTGGGGCGGGGTCGGCGGTAAAACGTCGCTATTATTAGCGGCGTTTTACCGTCGGTATGCGGCCGCTAGCGGGGTGGTTTTATCCCCCGCTAGCAGCCGAGAAAGGGTTAAATACCACCGCAAAGCGCCTCTGCAGAGGCGCTTTGCCGGCGGTATAGCCGCGCCGTCCCATTGATTTCAATGGGCAGGAGCGGTATACACACCGCTCCGAAGATGCTGCTGGCAGGACTTTTTTTACCGTCCTGCCAGCGCATCGCTCCAGTGTGAAAGCCCTCGGGGCTTTCACACTGGAATGAAAGTAGCGGCACTTTCGGGTCGGTTTGCAGGCGCTATTATTAGCGCAATAGTGCCTGCAAACCGCCCCAGTGTGAAAGGGCTCTAAATAATAAAAACTGTGATAAAAATCAATCTCAAATATAATGAATAGCAAACAGAACATGTATATAATGAGTAGAGTTCCAGACTCATGGTTACCTGCACGATTTCCTGGATTCATTCTTGGAGCTCTTTGGATTCCCTGGATCGTTTTGGAAATCTGCTGATCGGGCTATCCTCGCTTGATTGACTCGTTGTCGCTGACATTTGAGTCCACTATTTCTGGTAAGAGTGTATACCCCTTATCTCAGGTGGAGGACACACTATCCCTGATGCTCTACATGCCTGCTGAGGTCTTTGTACCCCACTTCTGAGCAACAACCTTTTGTGGTGTACTCCATATATGTTTACCATAGGATTGTTTCACCTTTGGGACGCTCACCTGTGTTTCTACTCATGTTCTGTTTTATATTCATTATATCTGAGACTGATCTTTAATCACAAAGGTTTTATTATTTACACACAATACTTGATATATTGTTCAATGTTTATTGTGTTATATTTTTAGCACTACATTTTTCACTGATCTTTTGCATTGAATTTGTCACATTCTTATGTAGCAGCTGTTCATTTTTCTTCACGAATTGCATTAGAGCCCTTTCACACCGAGCCGCCCATAGTGTCGGCAGTAAAACGCTGCTATTTTTAGCGGCGTTTTACCTTCGGATTAGCGGCGCATTTCGGCCGCTAGCGGGGCACTTTTACCCCCCACTAGCGGCCGAGAAAGGGTTAAAACCGCCCGCAATAGCGGCGTTTTGCCGGCGGTATCCCAGCGCTGCCCAATTGATTTCAATGGGGAGCAGCGGTGGAGGAGCAGTAAACACACCGCTCCTTCATCGCTCCAAAGAAGCTGCTGGCAGGACTTTTTCTGACGTCCTGCCAGCGCAGCGCTCCGGTGTGAAAGCCCTCAGGCTTTCACACTGGAGACAATGCTGCAGCTGTTTGAGGGCGGATTGCAGGCGCTATTTTTAACGCTATAGCGCCTGCAAAACGCCCTCGGTGTGAAAGGGGTCTTAGCGCAGAAATATCCCCTATCCACATTTACCTTTTTTACAATAATGCTGCTCTGGGTACCATAATGGCTGGACACAAAACTATATGACAAGGCTGATTTACCAAACTGGAGAGTGAAAAATCTGTTGCAGCTATGCATAGAAACCAATCAGCTTTTAGGTTTTTTGTCAAAGCTTAAAGCGGGATTACGGCCGTAAAAAAATAAAATAAAAGTCAGCAGCTACAAACACTGTAGCTGCTGACTTTAAGTACAAACCTGTCCTGGGTGCCCACGATGTCGGCCGCCCGAGGCCGACCCGTCCCTCAGTTCCCGGGCACCGCCATCCTAGGTAAGGGAAACAGGCAGTGGAGCCTTACGGCTTCACTGCCACAGCTTCCTACTGCAAGGCTTTTGTTTTTCTTATAATAAGGCCCCTTTCACACTGGGGCGGTGGGGGCGTCGGCAGTACAACAGCGCTATTTTTAGCGCTGCTGTACCGCCGTTCTTGCAGCGGTATTCGGCCGCTAGCGGTGCGGTTTTAACCCCCGCTGGCGGCCGAAAAAGGGTTAAAATCCCTCGTACAGCGCGGGTATTGCTGCGGTATAGCCGCGCTCTCCCATTGATTTCACTGGGCAGGAGCGGTGAAAGAGCGGTGAATACACCGCTCCTTCACCGCTCCAAAAAAGCGGTTTGCAGGACTTTTTTCACCGCCCTGCCTGCGCACTGCTTCAGTGTGAAAGCCCTCGGGCTACCTACCCCATCAGATAGGAGATCAATCAACTACAGCTCAAGCAACCCCTAGCAACTTCTGGAGGAACCCTACTTGAGAATGGCTGGTCTAGAGCAGCCTTTTTCAAACCAGGGTGCCATGGCATCCCATGGTGCCTTGGCAAAAATGTCTAAAAATTGCGTACAAGTAGTGGGTGGATCAAGCCTGGTTATTTGTTACACAAAGCCACAGGTTTTATTGTGCAAAATTACAACCTTGGGCACTGTGCAGGCCACCATTCTAACAACTGCTGGCATCATTGGTTAATAAGGAGGACATGAGGCACCTGCAAAGCATACTTGTCTGACCCCCCTTCCCCTGTCCCCTTTTGTCAGCACTAGGGTCACGTTAGGTGGGTGAAAGAAAATGAGGAAAAAGAAATGCTGGAGTACTAGTCAGTACCAGCAAGTAGAAGTGTATTTACTTGGAAAGAATAAATCACCTCCAACATTGGGTGCCTTATGTGTGCGGATGCTGCTGCAATACGCACAGTACAAAACCATTAGTTTAGTTTTTTACATTTTAGAATGGGGTGCCTTGAGATTAAAATAATGCACAAAGGGTGCCTTGACTGTAAAAAGTGGAGAAACCCTGATCTAGAGGCATATAACTCTATCCAATCCACTTCATCTACTAAAATTGATTAACGTACATACGCACACATCTTGCATGTTCACAAGTGTATACCCGTTTTGAAAGCAGGATTTGGGCTTTTTTTTTTTTTTTTAATACTGCTGAAAGCTGCTTCAAGTGAGAGCCAAGGGCTGCTATGTACAGACATGTTGTCTTAATAGAACTGTTCAGATCTGTGAAAAAAAAACAAAAAAAAAAAAAAAAACACACAAACACACAATATGGTCCTGAAAGTGGTATTTGTTTTCACCCGTGCACAAATCCTTAAACTTTCTTTGGGGCAAGAATTAATGTAAACTGTTTAAAATTCTCCAGAAAGCAAGACAGGACATGGCGGAGCCATATAGATAGTCATATGAACTATAAAACCCAGTGAACTTACCCAATTCCCGAATGCTAATGCTACCTGGATGAATCTGCTGTCACACTGTAAATTATGCTTTTTGCTGGGTAGTGGGACCCCATTGATGTTGTATGAGGTGCGATGGCAAAAAAAAAAAAAAAAAATTATAATTATATATAAAATTTTATTTTTACATATACACACACACACACACACACACACACACACACACACACACACACCTCTAGCGTACTTACCTGTGGTATATATCTATCAGCTCCAACTATAAAAACATGCTACTTTAACAGCTTACAGAGAACAGTAAATGAACTAAACAATCCCCATGAATTTCTGAATGACTCATTGCCTCACCCAAAGGAGTGGCGACAGTGTTACACACGGTCCATTCATCCTGCTAAATTTCATTTTAATGCACTACTGTACAGTGCAAATACAGCACAGTGAAAGGTAATCACTGTAAGGGCAGGACAACCAATTTTTTTTTTTTTTTTTCGCCAGGCACATTTCCTCTTTTGAGCTACAGGGCTTTTTGCAGTTACCTGGACATCTATATGCTAGAAGTCAGGACCCAAATAATTGATCAGTATTATCTTCAGTCTAACCTTTAAATGTAACTTTCAGCAGCATCGGTCTGTACCTCATTTAGTTAGTATTATGTGTGCTTATTTTTGAGTGGAGCTGTAATATGTATGCTCATTTTGAGTAGTTCATTATACTGGGTACATAAACTTTTGGGTGGAGGCCTATAGAATATTAAAGAACACTGGACAAGTTAGAACAAATCGTATTAAAGAAATATGCAAAACCGCTCATGCCACTGGATTTTGGATTTGGTATGTTACCATGCTTTTCTATGAGTAGTTAAGTAGGCCTGAACTCAAAGTGAAGATTTGCTCTGTCATAAAGGAAACATTTAGAAATGTAATTGTAACCTAAAAGATTTACCATTTCATCTGGATTTCCTCCTGAAAAAAACAACAGTACGCTGTCTGGCATGTGAGGGTGTCCAGGCACCCCTGTGTCTGCAGCCTCATAGTTATTTATCTGCAGTGTGCAATCTAAGGCACTTGCTGCTAGTCTCATGAGATCTGGATAAGATTTGGTGATGTCAGTAATGCACTATTCACTCTTCTCTTTGCTGAATGCTCTGACACGAGGAATCAAAGCCCTGCCTCTACAAAGATGGCCACCTCCACAGAGGGACACAGTGCAGAACAAAGCATCAGTCAGTAATGGGAGAATGATCATCTGCATGGAGACCACAGGCAGAACTGGTGACCAGTCCTTTTCCCATCGCCTGCATTTTTTGGTTACAGGCTACAGAGTCGAGATCCTCTTTAACCACTTCCCTACCCAGCCATAGACATATGACGTCCACAGATGGGATCTCCCATCCTGGGTGGACGTCATATGATGGCCCGGGATCCCCGGTCGTCTGGGGGGGGGGGCGGCCGCATGTGCCCGACGGCTGCGATGTCTGCCGGGCACCCGCGATTGCCCGTTAACCGGGCCGGACCATGGATCTGTGTGTGTAAACACACAGATCCACGTCCTGTCAGTTGTGAGGAGAGTGATCTGTGTTCCTAGTACAGCGGAAAACTGATCGGTCTCCTCCCCTTGTACGTCCCCGCCCCCTACAGTTAGAAGCATTCCCTAGGAAAACACATTTAACCCCTTGTGTCCCCCCTAGTGGTTAACCCCTTCACTGCCTGTCACATTTACACAGTAATCAATGCAATTTTATAGCATTGATCGCTGTATAAATGTGAATGTCCCAAAAATGTGTCAAGTGTCCGATGTGTCCGCCATAATGTCGCAGTCACGAAAAAAAAAAAAAAAATCGCGATCGCCGCTAAAAAAAAATAAATACATAATTTTTTTTAAAAATGCCATAAGTCTATCCCGTATTTTGTAGACGCTATAACTTTTGCGCAAACCAATCAATATACGCTTATTGCGATTTTTTTTTTGCCAAAAATATCTAGAAGAATACGTATCGGCCGAAACTGAGGAAAAAAATTTGTTTTTAAAAAAAAAAAAAAAAAATGGGATATTTATTATAGCAAAAGGTAAAAAATATTGTGTTTTTTTTCAAAATTGTCGCTCTTCTTTTGTTTATAGCGCAAAAAATAAAAACCGCAGAGGTGATCAAATACCACCAAAAGAAAGCTCTATTTGTGGGGAAAAAAGGACGGCAATTTTTTTTGGGTACGTCGCACGACTGCGCAATTGTCGTTTAAAGTGCGACAGCGCTGAAAACTAAAAATTGGCCTGGGAAGGAAGGGGGTGAAAATGCCCTGTATTGAACCGGTTAAAAAAAAAAAAAAAAAATAGTTGAGATCTGCTTTTTCCCACTGTGTTCCATGGCCCAATGATGTGACCTACTGCTGTTTAACAATAATTAATATTTTAATGTTCCTGCAGTATATGATTTACCTCTGAAGCCACCATATAGATAATGAAACAACCCTTAAAGCAGACATTTATAACAGGTGTTATTTTTTACAGGGTCTGGTGTAAGATTTTACATTGACACAGCTATGCTCCAATTATGACATTGTTTCTTGCATCATTTTGGAGATGAATATTGCAGGAAATGTTCTATAACGCCTTTTCTCTGGGATAAAATACAGTAACCTATTAATAGAATGGTAATAAACCATAATGCTATAATCTTTTCTGGAACAACATCGGTGTTGACCTCAGAAGACAAAATGTGGCTCCTTGAAGACTCATTCCACTCAAAGGTTTAAGGCTGGGTTCACACTTATACGAATTCGTATGACAGGTGATTGTGACCGGCTCTCAATGGATTTCAAGGAAAAAAATTCAGGCCAGATTCGTCCCTGAAACGGACCCCTGCTGTCAGCCCCATCCGTTTCAAGTGTGAACCCAGCCTTAAGTTTACTTTAATGAAATGAAGTAAAAGCAATTTTTTTTTATAGCTTTCCTTTATTTAAAATCACTTATTTGTAGGTTCGTTTGGTCTGAATATTTGATATTTTATGTCTTTCGACTTGCAGGTGAAACTATGGTTTTATTTGAAACCAGCCTCCAGAGTATTTTTAACCAGGGTAATCTTAACAGCATTTCTGCAAAACCAATAGCTAAAGCTCAGATTACAAACACAGCTGAATAAATCAGTGCATTGACTCATCACCCCCTCCCTTCCTCACTCTAAAATGGTCTTTAGCTTCTGCTGTGCTCTCCAGAAATTCCATCCTAGCAACAAACATTTACAAATCCAGTGTAAACATTGATTTCTAAAATAAATGTATCGAAAAACAGTCAACATAAAAATATATACAAGTAAAAATGAACATAATATAAAATTAAAAATAAATGTCCTGTACCCATTACTAGTTAGACAACGGGAAGGCTTAGCAAGGCGGTCATGCTAGAAAACTCAGTATATCAGAATACATGTGGGCTTGTTGGATCTCCCTAGACCTGCTTAGCCTCAAGTGCAGGTAAATATAATGGTTGCAACGTTATGTGAAATCAGTAACGATACTTCAAAGACCCCATCAGGTCTCAAAGGATTTGAATCCGTCAAGTCCCTTTAATATAGATACACAGATGAAACAAATCCTCCTACCTAAGGTGTATCTGTTTATCTGCAGTCTTCTTGCCTCTACAGCCATTCAAAGTCCAGAGTTTATACAGCTTGTCTGAGCTTCCAGAAAAAAGGAGGCGGAGAGCTGAAATCACACTCTGCAGCACTTAGTGAGGGGAGCTCTGACAGCTGATTGAAGGGAAGGGACACACTCCCCCCCTTCACACAGCACACAGGAATAGAGCAGAGGCTGTCAATCATAGGCTGTGTGCTGGAGCCTCCTTTTACTCTTTGTGCGAGGAAAACTTCTCAGAAGTGATTTATGCTGATAGAGCAGGGGTCTCCAAAGTGCGGCCCAAGGGCCAGATGTGGCCCTTTGCTAGCCTTCATCCGGCCCTTGGGGCACCATTTCTCCCAATGATATGAAGTACTATTCCTCCCACTGACACCAGTAATGGGGCACCATTTCTTCCACTGATACCAATGATGGAATACTAATACTCCTAATACCAATAATGGGGCACTACTCCTCCCAATACCAACAATGGGGCACTACCCCTCCTGCTGACCGACAACCCTGAGGCCATTTTTATTTCTCACTGATGCTGGGCCCAGGACATTTTCTACCCCTACTGGCCACAATCTAGCCCTCCTAAAGTTTGAAGGACAGTAGACTGGCCCTTTGAAAAGTTTGGAGACCCCTGTGATAGAGGAATGGGAGGCTGCAGACAGAAATTACACATGCACACTATAAGCGGTTTCAGCGTTTGGGGGTTTTTCTCTGCCTGTAAGCTCATATGCCTGTAACTCCTGTAGGAGCAACTTCAGCTTCTTTCAGCTGCCGTGCGCATGAGCCCTTAGTGCTCTGGATAGAGACAAGTACACACTATAGAGGGATATGCTTTGTTTATATTTCATGACTAAAGTTTACAACCACTGTAAGCTGAAAACTGCAATAGTAATTAAAATGATACGCCTACCGAAAATACACAAAGCTTCCCCTTAATGAGATACAAATTTTTATTAAATTTTTCTTTGTTTTGTAGTTTGGGTAGTCCACACTTGCATAGAATATAGTCTGCTTCCTTCAAAAAAAAAAAAAAAAAAAAAAAGAAAAAACACACCACCATTCTTGGTCACCTGGCTGGTCCCCCGAAATCCTGCCCCCACCTTCTTGTTTGCGGGCGTCTCCTTTGCCTAGCTGGTTGTGCTCTCCCCATCTAAGTGGTGTGCATCCATTCAAACACACAGCGCCCAACAAGCTACGTCCCCGCTTCCTCTTCCCAGACAGCTACAAGAGCCTATTGCTCCCCTGCCCTCATGATCTCTTCAGCCCCCTGTGGATCATGGAGGTCTCAGCTTTGGTGACAAGGACAACAGGTAAGTGTTTCTTTAAATCTACAAATGTACTAAGCCCTTAGCACTACTTTAAAGTTCAAGGATTACAGTGGGCACTCTAATGTCACAAATGTACATCTTTTAGGTGGGTCCACATATCAACAGAATGCCCACCAGGTTGGAGCAGAGCCAAGCTGAAAAGGGCCACATGCCACCAAAATATCCACCATAAGTGGGGCCAGCTGAGAATTTATCTAGGAGGGTGAGACCGACATGTTAATGAAGCTAAGAGCTATGACATGTTTTGTGTTACTTTATATATACTGCTACAGAGAGACTAGGATCATTGATGGTTGTATTAGTTAACTGACTTGTTAATCTGAACCGTAACTCAGGGGTCAACAACCTTGTCTACTTTAAGTGTCATGTTCACAAGCATTGGACAACAGGTGTGCAAGTGAACAATACCACCTTGTAGTCTTCATTAAAATTTTTTGTAGTCATTAGTTTAAGTGTTGATGGAAATTTACTCTCAATTATTATATATAACATTAACTAATCAAAAATCACGTGTACATTTTTCTGCAGCACAGTGTGTTACCACGTGTTGTGGTGAGCTGCAACACAGGTGCACTGGAAAGGTGTGTCTGGGTGCTATTCAATTAAATAATAAAAGTATTTATAGCCAAACTTTTTTGCTTTTTTTTTTTTTTTTTTTTTTTTTTTTAAGATAGCGTAGGAAATTAACAGGGACTATTCATATCAGTGCAAGGTGGTACACATTTCCTCCCTCCCTGTACACACTGTCCACATTGCCACTCTCCCTGAACAAACTGCCCCCCTCCATGTATACAATGTCCCCTTCCCTCTACACACTTCCCCCCTCTCTCGGAGACAAATAGTATTTGGGCAAGATCAGTCTGGCAGGGTATATTGGCACACGCTGGCACATACTTGTTGCAGACCTAGGGCTCCTGCATTCTTAAAAGTGATATTAAAAAGGCAATTATATTTTAAAATATTAAATCAAACAGGTCATACTTGCCTGCTCTGTGTAAAGGTTTTGCACAGATCGGCCCCGATCCACCTCTTCTCGGGTCCCCCACTGAGTCTCCAGGCTTTCTGTCCTGAGTGGGCACCAAAGCAAGCAGCTTGCTATGAGGGCACCCAAGCAGGCTTGCTCCCGAGCTGCCGTGTCTCTATACACACACACAAAGCATGTTTCAGTCCCACCCTGCTCTCTCCTCATTGGCTCACCAGCTGTGATTGACAGTAGCTGAAACGAATGGCTTCTGCTGCTGTCTCAGCCAATAAGGAGCAAGAAACCCAGGAGATTTGTCAATCTCTTGCACATCACTGGATTAAGTCGAGGCTCAGGTAAGTATCGGGGGGGGGGGGGGGGGGGCTGCTGCACACAGAAGGTATTTTACGCATGCACGAGATCAGGTGCAGAGGTCACCAGTTGATTGGCACAAAATAAGGAAGGAGGCTGCCAATTACTTTTCTTTTTAAAAATAGTGGGGGGGGCAGATCATGGAGACTAGGCTTTTCTTTTTACTATTTTCATCTGGCGATCTCTCCAGCACGTCTTGTTTTTCCAAAGAACAAGCTCACTTTCAGTTAGATACAAGACACTTTTTAAACACTGACATGAGTGGTTACAATTATCAGCTGTTCTATATATATAAAAAATTTTTTGGGGATAAAAAAAAACAAACACAGACACACACACACCTGTTGGTATAACTGCTTATAAAAGTACAGCACTACCTGGAGTTTGGCTTCAAATTGTTAGAGCATTTAAATCTGCTAGAACATCTAACACTCCTCCACCCACAAAAACGGACAATGCTGCTGACCAAATTTGCTCCCTGTGCTCCTTCATCCAGAATGGGGCACTCTAATACAGGAGGTGTGTTACTGGCCAGATCACCAAGTGAAAACAGAGGGGGAAAAGCCTAAAAGAAAACAAAAAAAAAAAAAAAAAACGAATATCACATCTAATGACTGGTAAGCCACAATATAATACATTTTTGGTTTGGGGTTTAACACTGCTTTCATTAAGAAAAAAAATGCGCAAAGCGTAAAAAACGTACAGGGGCTCGTAGAAACCAAATATATTTCACCTTTCAGGACAGAGCCGTCAGAACAATGAATGTCAGTTTCTGATTGGTTCCTATGAGTTCCTGCACACGGCTTGTTTAAATACAAAAGCCATGTGC
The DNA here is from genome assembly GCF_042186555.1 of Aquarana catesbeiana. Taxonomy (NCBI): domain Eukaryota; kingdom Metazoa; phylum Chordata; class Amphibia; order Anura; family Ranidae; genus Aquarana; species Aquarana catesbeiana. The sequence goes on from NC_133332.1 coordinate 115,030,210, forward strand.
ATTCTTCTTGAATTTTGATGTGCTTTGTGCATTTCTTCCAGATCTATGCAGTAATCAATTGTGAAATTGTCTCTGTGCAGGAGCTTCGGTAATAAGGACCAGTGACTGCTGCTCCCTCATCTTGTGCAGGGCGATTGGTCTGGTCTCTGCCCCCTCCTTTAGTTTTCTGCTGGCAGCCTGTAATTCGTGGACCTGCTCAGCCTCTGCCACAGCTATGCTCAGGATAGAGAGATAGATATATAGAGAGATAGATATATATATATATCTATCTCTCTATCTATCTATATCTATAGATATAGATATAGATATAGATAGATATATAGCACAATGATGGCACTGTTTTTTTTTATATACAAAACTGCTAGTTTTAAAAGGTGATATCTGGGTTTGCAAAGGCATTTGTTGCACAAAGTGGTTTTATATTTTTATGGTTATTGAGGAATATTTAAATGGAAAAGTCAGTTTTGCCTGGAGTTCAGCAGAAACGCACACCTGAAAAAGCTCACATTTTCCCCGCTGTAAACAGAATGAAAGAGAAGAGGAAGCGAGACTACCCACCCAGCTGTGGCCTCACACACAGCAGTATTTCACTGGATCTCACCGTCACACTTCCTCCTGCTGAGTCGCTTCTATGACACAAAACAACAGACAAGGCTTCTCCAAGCACCTTCTGCTTTACAAGGCACAAGATACTCTCATTAACCCTCACTGGTAATCTGATTAACCCCTGTGACTGCGCATCCTACAATGAAGTAGTTAACGCCACCGACACCACACAATGCAAGCACACAAAGTAGGGTACAAAAATGTATGCATCTAGCAGAATTATTTATAATTAAAAAGTGTTTGTAGAAGTCAAAGAGCTAGGTGCAAAGTGCAGTAACTGGAGTCATCCAATCAGAAATCCTCTT